>NC_057807.1:38402340-38744563 GCF_018294505.1 Triticum aestivum
GGTCGGGGGCTAGCGTCGGCGCCGGCGGAGTCGGGGGCGAGCGCCGGGGCCGGGTCGGGCGCGGCGGTGCGACGGGGGAGAGAGAGTGGAGATTTGGGGGGAAATGGCGGGATGAAGCAGGGCGAGTGAGAATTTTGGGTTAAGTGGACGTAGCAGAAGCGCGTTACGTCAAAACGCGCTGCTACTAACATCAGTAGCTACAGCGGTTTAGGTAAAATGCGCTACTACTAAATTCAGTAGCTGCAGCGGTTTATGCAAAACGCGCTGCTACTACCGTCGCTACTGCCAGTTTTCCTTTTTCTTTTCCTTTATTTTATCCCACTTTTATTTCCCGAGGGCAGTGAACAAAGGGAGGGCGATATATATTGCATCATTTGACGGTTAAATATGTATGCAAAATAGGAACATATATATTACACATCATTGGACCCATGCATAATAATGGCTAAGTATGTATACAAAATAGGAACATATATATATATTATACATCATTGGACCCATAACATACGTTTCCTCAGTGCTGACGTTTTCTTTTTTGAGTCAGCTTCTTTCCCTTCTTGTTCGTCGAAGAATAATTGAGCCCCTCATTGTGACTTTGCCTTTTCCATGGAGTACGATTTTTCTTAGATAATGTAGTATTGATTCTTCTTTTGACGTATACTTCATCATCATCATCATCTTCCCTCATTGGGTTGCCGTACTGATCATAGTCTTCCTCGTTGGCGACTCCATCCATTCCAATGATGTTCCTTTTGCCTCTCCTCACGACAACACGGCTGGGATTGCGTGGGTCAGTTATGAAGAAGCATTGTGTCACGTGCTTAGCGTGTACCCATGGCTCGTTTTTTGCGATAGCGTTCACGGTAGCGCTCTTGGCGTCGGGTATAGTCATGGTAGTGAACATCCGGCTTTCTCTTTCGACATTCTTAGCCCATCTGGCACGGAACATCATCGTGTTGTGCAGTCCAGAGTAGTCAAACTCCCAGATCTCCTCGACCCTTCCATAAAATCGTTCAGTTGTGCCGTTGTCCCTGCCGGTCATGCATTCCATCGTCACCCCTGAGTTCTGATCATCATTGTCCATATCTTTTGCCTCCGTGTAGAACGTTTATCCGTTGATATCATATGCCTGATAGGTTACGAGGTTGGGCGAGGGGCCATGTGCTAAGGCATATATGAGCAATCCGTCCTTAGAGCCCTCCTCCGGGGGATTAGCAATAATATGCTCTTTGAACCAATGCAGGAAAGTGGAGTTGTGCTCTCTAGTAACTTCGGCGTCCGTCCTGCATACCCCTGGTCACGATACTTCTTTGCGATAATTTCTTTGTGCAGTGCCACGAAAGGATTTACCTCGTCTAGGTGTTGTAGCACTACCAAGTTTGCTCTGTCAAAGTCGCTGCGTCGATCTGATTATGCCACGTGCAGTTCCCTGCGACCGTTGCAGTGACCATCTCCTTCGAGCCTCCCATCGTGCTTGTTAACGGGCAAACCAACACTAGCACCAGGCGGCTAGTATGCGCCATATAGAAAATTCTCATAGAAAGAGATGCACTCTTGTGCCAAATAGCCCTGGACGATGCTTCCATCCGGACGGGACATGTTACGAACGAATCCTTTGATGATCCCATTCATCCTCTCAAACGGCATCATGTTGTGCAGGAATGACGGCCCCAGGTCTATTATGTCATCCACAATATGGACACACAGATGCACCATCACGTCGAAGAACGCAGGCGGGAAGTACATCTCAAGCTCATTCAGTATCACAACGATCTCTTCCTGTAGCCTTTGGAGCTGCTTCACACTGATCGACTTTCGAGAGATGACGTCGAAAAAGTTGCAGAGACCAATAAGCGTGTCATGGACGTGCTTGTCCATTATCCCTCTAAGGGCAACAGGTAGTATCTACGTCATCATCACATGACAGTCATGAGACTTCATCTCGCTGAACCTATTCTTGTCCGTGTCTAGATACCTGCTTATCTTGCCATAGTAACCGGAACTAACTTTGACTCCGGTAAGGCACTTAAAGAATTGATTGATCTCAGCCTGACTTAAGGTGAAGCAAGAAGGGGGGCAATAATCCTCTTTCTTTATTTTCTTGACCTTCTTCTCCCGTGCCTCTGTCTCCGTCTCTGTCTCGTCTGACATTTTACGGGCCGGCATGTGCAGATCTTCCCTGATTTTCAAATTTTGCAAGTCTTTTCTTGCCTTCGGCCCATCATTGGTCTTATCCGGCATGTTCATCAGTGTTGCGAGCAAGCTCTCAAGGACATTCTTACAGATATGCATTTGATCAAGGCAATGAGGTGTATCAAGTTTGTGCCAGTACTCCAAGTCCCAGAACACAGACCTCGTCTTCCATACCTTCAGCAGCGGCTCTGGCGCCTTTCTCATCATCTTTCCCGGCGCGGGGCACTCCTTCCAGTTTTTCAACAGCTCATCGATTTCGGCACCGCTCCGCTTACGTGGAGGTCCTCGATGCTCAGCGTAACCATTGAATAGATCTCCACGGTTTCTCCACGGGTCGTCCTGTTCAAGCCATCTTCGATGCCCCATGTACACGATTTTCCCAGACCCGCCATCTTTCCTTGACGTTAGCTGCTAAGACATCGTATCATCCATGCACCGCGTGCATCTGCAATATCCATGGCACACCTGGCCTGCCACATATCCGTAACCGAGATAGTCCTGCACTATCGTGATCAGCGCGGCTCTCATGTTGAAATACTCACCTTTGCTGGCGTCCCATGTCTTGGCCGGTGTTTTCCATAACGTGTCTAACTCCTCTTGAAGTAGCCCCAGATACAAATTAATATTATTTCCTGGTTGTTTCGGCCCTTGAATAAGCATGCTCATGTGAATGTACTTCGATTTCATGCACAACCAGGGGGGAGGTTGTACATCCATACAAACACCGGCCATGTGCTATGGTTGGTGTTCTGGTTGCCAAACGGATTCATGTCATCGGTACACGCGCCGAGCACGATGTTCCTTGCATCACATTCAAAATACCGATAGAAGCTGTTCAACGCCCTCCACTGGCTTCCATCCTTCACGTGTCTCAGCTTCGGATCATCTCCATCGTCGGGCTTCTTCCTCTCCGCGTGCCAGCGCATTAGCTTTGCTTCCTTGGGATCTACAAAATACCTCTGGAGACGGGGAGTGATCGGTAAGTACCATACAACTTTCTGGGGACATTTCTTCCCGGCCTTCTTGTATCGAGAAGCATTGCACACCGGACAGCTTGTTTTTTCCGCGTGCTCCTTCCGATAAATTATGCAATCGTTGGTGCATGCATGGTATCTAACGTGTGGCAGATCAAGAGGGCACACGATCTTCTTGGCCTCATCAACACTAGTAGGACATAGATTATCCGCGGGAAGAACATCCTTTAGGTACTTGAGATGCTCATCGAGGCTAGTGTCGGTCCATTTGTCTTTAGCCTTCGTCTTCAGGAGTTGGAGCGTGAAACTCAAGCGGGTCACCTCAGGATTGCAACCATCATACAATGGAGTGTTCGAGTCTACCACCAGTTGCTCCAGCTTAGCCTCCTCTCTAGAAGCAGCTCTCTCAGTACTCGTCTCCTTGCGAAGCAATGCTTGAACATGAGGGTCCCGCACAATTGAACTTAGTACCGATGAACTCTGCTGCGTGGAGTCCATGTCGTTCTTTCCGCCACCATGTCCGGCCCCTTCTCCTCCGCCATGTCCGGCCCCTTCTCCGCCGCCATGTCCGGCCTCTTCCCCACCGCCATTATCGATCATCTCTTCGTCTTGCCCCGTGTCATCATTGCCTGCCCCGTCGGCATCCTCAACATCGCCATCCTCATCTTCAATTATCCACCGAGTATAGCCCTCCATGAAACCAGTCATGAGCAGGTGTGCTTCGACACGATCATCGTCATGGGGGTCGAGCCAAACTATTCCTTTGCATTTTCGACACGGACATAAAACCTCTGTCCAGTTATTTTCTTTCATGTCCTGCACCGCCGACCGCAACCACCTGTCCACCATCGTTCCACTGACCATCGTCAACTCTGCACGGTAATAATAAACAAATTGATTATAAAAATGCATGCATGCATGAAAGTCATAAAAAAATTTGGCATGACCTTCCCTAAAAATAGGACATATATGGATCTAGAGTTTGCCCGGAATTCGCCGAAACGGAAATAAATCGACATTTCGGCAAAACATAGGCAACTCAAAAGCACAATTTGGCGGCGTCAACTCATGCCACACACACAATTTCCACAAACATATCACACACACATAAACATATTTCCATTTTGCAAAAGCATGAAATTTTCATCACCTCTATCTCGATCGAGATCGAGCACACGGTGGAGATGATGTTGTAGGGAGATCAAAAGTGCACAAAGCTCTTCGTGACAAATATAGAACTAGTTAGGGGGCAAATAGGTCACTTAACTAAATCCTACATCTACCTAGCTACCTAATTTGGGAGGAGACAACTTCAACTAGTGGAGGGGGAAGGAAAAAGAGAAAGGAGATGCATTAATGGAGGTGGTGTAGTTATGTAGGAGTAATGAAGAGAGAGAAAGGTGGATAGAAGAGAGAGAATAATGGGGGAGAAGTATTGAGGAGAAGAAGAAGAGTGAGAGTGGGAGCATGTGGTGGAGGTAGGGGGAAAGGGAAGAGAGGAGGGGGAGGTAGGGGGAAGGGAAAAGAGGAGGGGGAGGGGAGGGACGGGTGGGGAAAGGTGTTGGGTTGGTGCGGGTTAGCAGTAGCGCGGTACATAAAACGCGCTGCCGACAAGGAATTAGCAGCAGCGCGCTTGGGATACGGCGGTACTGCTAACTGGGACAAAAAAGTGTGGCAATTTGAAATTTACCAGCAGCGATCCCGGAAAAAGCGCGCTACTACTACATACTTAGCAGTAGCGCGGTTCTTGCGACCGCGCTACTGCTACTTAGAGTTAGGTGAACACCGCCGGTCGATATTTGTAGCAGCGGGTTTTAGGCCGAGCGCGCTACTGCTAAATCCTTACCAGCAGCGAGTTTACAGGACACGCGCTACTACTAGTTAGCAGCAGCGCTCCTTTTTGAACCACGCTGCTTCTAAGATTCTGTGTATAGGCTTTTCCCTAGTAGTGTCAACTATGGAGACATATTTGTCCCCGTCCAGCTTTTCGCGTTCGGTAGCGTCGTTCTTCACGCCATCTCGACCAGCCATCTTGACCATGTCGAAAGCTTTGCCCCGAACCAAGTCATTACCTTCGGAATTTGGTCAAGCTCTTGAACACTCTTTATACTAAATTTTTTGGACTCGAGGCAAGTTACAATACAACCTTTTAATACAAGGGCATTGTCACGGTGGAGGTCTCATTGAGCTTGAAGGCAAGCCACAAGTTTGGCTTGCCAGATCAGATAGTGGCGGCATGTGGTGTCGTCTAGCTTCTTAGAGGTACGCTTTTGGAGCTCATATATGTGGGAGACATCTCGGAGGCATAGCATTGTTGGATCACTACGTAGAATTGCCCCTTATGCCGCCCTCCCCTGGTCCATAAGGACGCATCCGCCACTGTGACCCACCGGCATCGACGCGGAATACGATGCTGCTCCATCTCTGGACCCCTCCAGCCAACACTTGTTGCACGAATGATGCCCCCAAGAGGGAGTGTGATACCAGACACCACCATCATCTGATTCGGGAGACCCATAGACAGGGTTTCCCCGGGAGCAAACGACCCTTCCCGCTGGGTCCACGCGGTGATCCAATGCTGCAATGCCTTCAAGATCTCTTCGGTAGATATAAGATCAAAAAACAGTGCCTCCATGAAGGTAGACGACACCACATGCCGCCACTGTCCATTCCGGCAAGCCAAACCTAAGGTTCCCTCGGAGCTCGATGAGACAGCCACCATGGCAATGCCCTCCAAGGAGGTTAGTGGTGTTCGTCGCTACACCACCTGCATCGGCAGATCTAGGCAAACAATTTCTCCTCACCAGTAGTCCCTCAAACCAGGGGAGCAGGCGGCAGAAGCGCTCGTCGGAAACGCCCACTAACGTATAATGAACGGCTGCGTCCGGCAAAATAAATCTGGGCAAATGGCTCGAACCTATCCAACCCGACCCGACTAAAGGAGTTGCCGCTGACAGGGAGATAATCCGGGCACGCTAGTGTTGGATTCGCCGCCACCGCCTACGGCCCGTAACTGCGCCGTCCAGTGCATGCCGGGAAACCAACATGCCATGACGCACGGCCTGCGCCAAAGCCCAAGCTAAACCACAGTGCGGTGTTGCGATCTCCCAAAATTTTCCATAAAATCTCTAGAGTTATTTTGGCACCAACGTATATGAGTAATACAATTATGATTCCTCCAAGAACGATTTGATCTCCTTAACAAAGAAAGCATCTCTCGCTCTGTTGCAAACCCTGCTCTTGACCATATTAACTGCCTCCAGACGAAAACTAGGGTTTCAACGTATACTACATGTACATATACTATACACTCATGCCCCTAGGAGAAAACTAGGGTTTCGACGTCTTCCGGTGATTTCCACCGGAATCCTATCTCCGGTTGCTGCTTACGACTGCGATCGAGTCCTTTTGCAAGAGTGCCTCCTGACGGGGCAGGGGAGGGTCCCCAGATCATCGTGTGAGAAGGTTGTACCCAATCTCCATCAGATCAGATCGGGGCCATGGTGGACGGAAGGAGTTCTCAGAGGGAGAAGGGGAAGGAGATGGCGGAGGAACTTTTAGCCCGTCTCACCTTGCAGGAGGAAGAAGATGATGATTTCGTATGGGAAGAGGAGCTCCCGGATATGATGGACTCGGCAAGGTGGCTGGCGATTGTGAGGGTTCATACAGCAAGAACTTTCAGCCCTAACGCAGTGTATGGGGACATGAGGGCAGCCTGGAATCCGGCTAAGATGGTAGTCTAGAGGAAGATCAAAGAGAACTTATTTATGGCACAGTTCGGCTGTCTTGCAGATTGGAAGAAGGTGATGCTAGATGGCCCATGGCTTTTTAGGGATCAGGTAGTGATTTTGGAGGAGTATGATGGATTCAATAACCCTGACTCGTTCAAGCTGGACAAGATGGAGGTGTGGGCTCAGATCCATCGCCTACCTGACAATTTTCTCATTGAGCCGGCAGTAAAAGGGCTTGCGTCGCGAATTGGCGAGGTGAAGGAGGTGCAGCTAAAGTTGCCGGCAGGATTCTTTGGCGAATATGTGAGAGTTAGAGTTAAGATTGATGTTAATGCAAAGATCAAAAGATTTGTGACTACAAAGAAAGGTGAAGAGAGAGTCAAGTATCAAGTAAAGTATGAAAAGCTGCCAATTTTCTGTTACAACTGTGGAGAATTTGGGCATTGGCACGAGGAGTGCGGTGATGGTGTGCATGATGAAAAATCATTTGAATGGGGGGATTTCTTATATGCAGATAACTTGAGAACACGATCGGCAGGGAGAGGGGTTGCGCAATCACAGAGAGGGCGAGGAGATTTTTCGATGGGGGGTCGCGGGAGGGGAAGGGAGCAGTATAACCCGGACCAGAGCTGGCGTTACAACGCCCGTCCACCACAGACCAACGAAGAAGCTTATGGAGCTGATCCGAGATCAAATGCAGGAGATGGAAGGAGTGTGCAAAGAAACGTGCAGATGGGGAACCAAGCAGCTGGGAGAGACAAACCACCAGATGGGAGCACAAGCCTAGCTTCGGCTGCGATGGGAAGTACGGAGGGAATTTTGCCAATGGAAGAGGAGGGTGGAACAGTAGGGGGGTCGCTGAAAAGGTCCTCGACTGATAATACTGGGACTAGTTTGCAGATGCAGATATATGAACCAGGACGAGGATCTAAAAAAGGAGGGATGTCAAATGCGATGGTGGTGTTGGAGAGCCCGACGGGAGTTCCACCTCCGCCTCCGGTGTATGTATCACCGAGGAAGGAAGTGAAGCGGCCGAGGAAAGGTGACGGGAAGGCAAGAAGCCTCAACAGCAAAGAAGCGGGCGGATATGAAGCAGAACAACAGGTAATGAAGGAAGGAATAAGTGGAAATAATGATGCATTGGCGGGCTCCCCCGAGGAGTGCCGCCGGCAACAATGAGTATCATATGTTGGAATTGCCGGGGTGCGGGCAAAGCCTCGACAATTCGTGAACTTCGCGATATCGCGAAGAATTTTGCCCCTACCTTGCTTTGTATAGTAGAAACTCAAATTGATAAAGTTAGGGTAGAAACGTTTGCTACTTCTATTGGGTATGACAATGGCTATGCCATCAGCAGTGTAGGCAGAAAAGGAGGTATCGGTTTGTTCTGGAATAATGCAATAAATATTGGTGTTACTGGTTATTCGGATTATCATGTGGACTGTGAGGTGAGGAATCCAGGTTTTGATCCATGGAGACTGACAGTGGTGTATGGTGAAGCTCAAACGCACCTAAGACACCAGACTTGGGAAACAATGAAAAACATAGCTAGTTTGAGCACTCTCCCGTGGCTATGTATAGGAGATTTTAATGAAGTCTTACTTTCAGAAGAACATGAGGGAATTGGAGAAAGGAGCAATGCTCAGATACAAGGATTCAGGGACATGATAGATACTTGCATGCTCATGGACATTGGGTATAATGGGAGATTTTGGACTTTTGAAAAGAAGGTGACGGGGGGTTCTTACACGAGAGTCAGACTGGACCGGGCTCTTGGATTGGCCAAATGGAGCTCTCTTTTTCCTTTTGCATGTGTTAACCATTTAACCTCAGCATCATCAGATCAGGGTCCGATACAGTTGGAACTTAATGGGGGAATGGAGCAACAAGAACTAAAGAAGAAGATCTTTTGCTATGAGGTTGCTTGGGAAACTCATGAGGATCTAAAGGGTACAATAGCTGCTTCGTGGGCGGCTTCTATGGAGGGAGACAGAGTGGAGGACCTAAAAATGAAGTTGGCTGATTTGTCAAGTAACTTGAGAAGATGGGACAGACGAACCTTTGGGTTCGTGCGCCGAGAGATAACAGTTTTGAAGAAGAAACTAGCAGAGCTCCGAGATGAGCCAAGTCGAACGGGTCCTACCCACGAAGAGAGGAAGGTGAATGAGAGGCTGGTTGAGTTGTATCATAGGGAAGAGTTGTTGTGGAGGCAGCGTTCAAGAATTGAATGGCTAACAGCGGGAGACAAAAACACAAAAAAAATTCATATGAGAGCAAGCATGAGAAGAAAGAAGAACATGATCAAGGCTTTGATGAATTCCCTAGGGGTTCAGTTGGATGATCCGGAGGAACTAAAAGTGTTGGTAACAAATTTTTACAAAAGTCTGTACACATCCGAGGGGGTGAGGGGCTTGGAGGTGGTCCTTGATCATGTCCCACGAAAGGTCACCTCTAAGATGAATGAAATTCTTTGTGCAGATTATAAGGAAGAAGAAGTCAAAGTTGCTCTTTTTCAGATGTTTCCTACAAAGTCTCCGGGGCCGGATGGATTCCCTGCTCATTTCTACCAACGCCATTGGGATGTGTGTGGGGCCGAAGTGACAAAGGTTGTTCTTCGGATAGTAAGAGGGGAGGAAGATGCAGAGTGTATCAATGATACCTTCCTGGTCCTCATACCAAAGGTAATGAGCCCATCTTTGCTCAGTCAGTTCAGACCTATTAGCTTGTGCAACGTACTGTATAAAATTTCTTTGAAGGTGATTGCAAACAGATTGAAGCAAATTTTACCAGACATCATCTCAGAGGAACAGTCTGCTTTTGTTCCGGGGAGACTTATATTAGATAATATAATTTCAGCATATGAATGTTTGCATTTTATGAAGGGTAGCAAATCAAAGAAAAACAGTCATTGTGCTCTAAAGCTAGATATGATGAAAGCTTATGACAGGCTCGAATGGGATTATCTTCAAGCGATGATGGAGCGGCTCGGTTTTGCCCAGGAGTGGATAAATGTGGTAATGAACATGATCAAATCAGTTTCCTTTTCAGTTTTGTTCAATGGTGAAAAGTTGGAGGAGTTTAAACCTAGCAGAGGTATTCGGCAGGGAGACCCCATCTCCCCTTACCTTTTCTTGATAGCAGCGGAGGGCCTTTCGTGCCTACTGAAATCAGTTCCTCAGTCGTCAGCATTTACAGGAGTCCAGGTGGCGCCAACAGCCCCGGTTGTCAACCACTTTCTCTTTGCTGATGATAGCCTGTTGCTGTTCAAGGCGAGTATAGAAGGGGCAGAAGTAGTATCAAACCTGTTGGAGGCTTACTGCAATGCATCGGGGCAAAAAGTTAATAATGAGAAGTCATCGATCTTCTTTAGCAAGGGATGGGATTAAAGACACTTTACAGGTTCATGATGAGCAGCTGAGTGATTGATATTTAGGGATGCCAACTAAGGTGGGGCATGCTAAGAATGGCACTTTCAAATACCTAAGAGACAGGGTATGGGAGAAAATAAAAGGGTGGATGGAGAAGCTTATATCTTATGCTGGCAAGGATGTCCAAATCAAAGCAGTGGCCCAGGCTATACCCGTTTACTCCATATCTTGTTTCAGGCTTCCCAGAGGCATTACTGGAAGTATAACGTCTATGATTAGAAAGTTCTGGTGGGGAAGCAAGAGAGGGAAGAGGAAGCCCTGCTGGGTATCATGGGATGTGTGGACTAAACCAAAGTATTTGGGAGGACTTGGATTTCGAGATATGGACCTGTTTAACTTATCCCTGCTAGCACCACAGGCATGGCGCATAATACAGTCTCCAAATACTTTGAGTGCAAGAATTTTGCAAGCTAAATATTTTCCTTCGACTCCTTTCCTAGAGGCAGAGCTAGGAGGCAGGCCATCGCAGATTTGGAGATCTATATTGGAGGGAAGAGGAGGACTAGAGCAGGGTCTGATTCGAAGAATTGGAACCGGAAAGGAAACAAGAATATGGGATCAGAATTGGCTTCCCCGTTCTGGACTCATGAGACCTTTAGTGTGCCGGGTACTTGAAAGACCGGAGAGAGTGTTAGACTATATTTATACGTAGCCTCTGTATAGGTCTTGTATATTGTATCGTACACCCCATGTACTCCTTATATATATGAGATAGCCACACCCCTTTACGGGTGTCGTGCAGTTTCCCAAAACCTTCTGTTTAACATGGTATCAACCCTAACCGGTCCAATGTCTTCCGCTGCCGCCACCGCGACCACATCAACATCCACCGCCGCCGCCGTCGCGCCGGTTCCTGCCACGGCGCCTGTGTCGCCGTTCCTCTCATCGCACCCCCTGGCCTCGGTCTACTCCGGCCAGGCCTCGATGGCGAGGCCTTCGTCCGCTCCGCAGCCGCCTCCTTCCCCGATCGCGCCACCGCAGGCCTGGGGCGCTGCATACCCCGATCCGGCGGGTCCCTGGATGGGATCGGCGCCCTACGGGGCCCCTCCTCCGCCGACCGCCGGGCCCTACGGGGCTTCTCCTCCGTCGACTGCAGGGCCCTACGGGGCCCCTTCTGCGGCTGCTGCGACCAACGCCGCCGCCCCGTACGGCTCACCGTATCCGGGTGCTGCGGCTACGGCGTCCTACATCACTACCGCCCCGCAGCCCTACGGTGCCGCTAACAGCGGGTCGGCCCGGGCACCGGCTGTGCCCTACGGTGCCCCGCCACCGCCGCTGCCCTACGGTGGATATTATCCACCTCCGATGGCCGCGTCCTACCCTGGTGCTGCTGCACCGTCCTCGACGTCGGACCCTGGTGCATATGCTGGATCGTCCCACATGGCCTACTACACGTCGCCTCCCGTGGCTGATCATGCCGCGGCTGTTGCACCGTTCTACTTCGCGCATCTCATCCCGGTGAAGCTTACGACAGATAACTATCTGTCATGGCGTGCACAGGTGCTGCCGCTTCTCCGCAGTCGCTACCTGGAGGGCTACGTTGACGGTTCCCTGCCATGTCCCCCACCACATCATCCGGCGTATCATGCATGGGTTGCTCAGGATCAGGCCATCCTCTCCGCGATCCAGTCATCGCTCACCGAGGGGGTGTCCTCCTTGGTTCTCTTCGCTGCCACGTCTCAGGAGGCGTGGTCTGCTCTGCACACGAGCTTCGCATCTCAGCAGCATGCGCGCGCTCACACTATTCGTACGGAGCTAGGGCAGACCAAGCTCCTTGACCTCAGCATCACCGACTATTTCGGAAAGATGACGCGTCTCGCCGATACTTTGGCCTCCATTGGCCAGCCGCTTCGTAAGGAGGACTTCACCACCTTTGTCATGAACGGACTGGACGACGAATATGATAACCTTGCTGAAAATATCAATGGTCGTGACACTCCGCTTGAACCTCGTGAGCTCTACGCCCGCCTTCTCGCCACGGAACAGCGCATCAAGTCCCGCCGTTCTAACCCGAGTTTTCTTGCTGCCAATGCTGCCACGCGTGGCAAAGGGAAGCCCTTCAAATCACCCACCGGCGGCAAGTCAGTGCCTTCGACTCCACTGACTCAGCGACCGCCTGCTGCCGCTGCCATGCCTACGACCGGGGGTGGTCGGTGTGCCTGCTGCCCCTCATGTGGCGTTCAGCTCCCCTGTCAGCTGTGCAATATTCCGGGTCACATCACCTCCCGCTGTCATCGCCGCTTCAAGCAGGACTTCCTCGGCATCGGCAACAATGGCAAAGGCAACAAGAAGCAGGCTGCCTTGGCCACTCATGAGCCTACTCGCCAAGCAGGCCACACTCCATCATATTCCATCGACCCAACTTGGTACATGGACACGGGCGCTACGAATCATCTGACAGGCGAGATGGGCAAACTCTCCATGCAGGAACCGTACCGTGGACATGATCAGATTCACACCACCAATGGAGCAGGTATGCACATATCACATGTTGGTCAGGCCTCTCTCTTAACTCGCACACAAAAATCTCTTCATCTCCGTAATGTTCTTCGAGTTCCTTCTGCTACTCGTAGCTTATTGTCTGTTCCTCAACTTACTCGTGATAACAATGTTTTCACTGAGTTTCATCCTTTTTATTTTTTTATCAACGATCGGGCCACGAGGGACGTTCTGCTTAGAGGTCGCCTACGTGATGGACTTTATGCACTTGATCTACCATCTGCTCCTCGAGCGTTCAGCGGTGTCCGTGTTTCGCCCACTCATTGGCATGCACGGCTTGGCCATCCTGCAACTCCCATAGTTCGTAGTATCCTACATAGTCATAATCTTCCCATTGTGTCCAATAAAGATGCTGCCACAGTTTGTGATGCCTGTCAGCAAGGCAAGAGTCATCAGCTTTCATTTTCAGATTCGAGTCGTGTCGCTAAAACTCCACTTGAACTTATTTTTTCTGATGTATGGGGGCATGCCCAAACTTCTGTGAGTGGTCATAATTATTATGTCAGTTTTATTGATACTTATAGTCGATTCACATGGCTTTACCTTATCAAGCGTAAATCTGATGTGTTTGATGTGTTTCTCCAATTTCAAGCTCATGTTGAGCGTCTTCTCAAGCATAAGATTAGCCATGTTCAGACCGATTGGGGGGGGGTGAGTATCACAACCTCAATTCTTTTTTTAATAAGCTTGGAATTTCACATCGCGTGTCCTGTCCTCATACACATCAGCAAAATGGCACGGCTGAACGTAAGCATCGTCACATTGTTGAAACTGGTCTCACTTTACTTGCCCATGCCTCGGTACCCTTTAGGTTTTGGAGTGATGCGTTTTCCACTGCCTGTTTTCTCATAAATAGGCTTCCTACACGACTTCTTGGAATGAAAACACCGCTTGAACTGTTGCTTAATGAGTCTCTAGATTATACCTTTCTCAAAGTTTTTGGTTGTGCTTGCTGGCCTCATCTTCGTCCATATAATAAGCGAAAGCTTGAGTTTCGATCCAAACTTTGTGTTTTTCTTGGGTATAGCTCTCTTCATAAAGGGTACAAATGTCTCCACATTCCATCTAATCGTGTCTACATCTCGCGTGATGTTGTGTTTGATGAGAATGTATTCCCGTTCTCATCTTTCTCCATAACTCCTGCACCTTCGGTTCCATCTTCATCTACCACTTCTCCCTTGCCTGCTCAATTTGTTGATATTGCATACTCTCCTGCGTTGTTGCCTAATCATGCTGCAGGTACAGGTCGTGGAGCTCGTCTTGAGTTATTGGATGAACAGGAGGAGTCGTCGGTTGCACCTGGCTTGATGCCTAGTGCCATGCATGCGCCATGCATGCCTCCCGCGCGACCGGGGTCGGCAGCCCCGGCCTCACCTGCACCAGCTCTTCCTAGGCTGGAATCGCCTGAGCCTGAAGGTGTCGCCCCCGACTCTCCTGGATTGGTCTCGCCTGGGTCGGCCATGGACGGCGTTGAGCAGCCGGCCTCCTCTGGACCAGCCTCGCCTGGGCCGGAGTCGCCTGGATCAGTCTCTCCTGGGCCGGAGTCTCCTGGGCTGGTGTCGCCCGCCTCCGTGCCGTCGTCTGGTCCTGCCTCATCACTGCCATCGTCGCCTGATGCCTCGCCGGTTTCTCTGGTTCCACCACGACCGGCTGCTGTTGCTCAGAGGCCGCACACACGCAGTTGGTCTGGCATTTTCTGTCCCAAGCAACGCAAAGATGGGACGGTGGCGTGGCTTGCAGCATGTGTTGCTCATCTAAAGGAAGATCCTTCGGCTGAACCGCGTCATTTTCAGGCTGCTCTTGGGATTCCTCATTGGCGACAGGCTATGGAACAAGAGTTTCAAGCGTTATTGACAAATGGCACATGGCAACTTGTTCCTTCGGTCTCTGGTGTTAATGTCATTGACTCCAAGTGGGTCTTCAAAGTTAAAAGGCATGCTAATGGTTCTATTGAACGCTACAAGGCACGGTTAGTGGCGAAAGGGTTCAAACAACGGTATGGTCTTGACTATGAGGATACATATAGTCCGGTGATCAAACCAACGACTATCCGACTTCTGTTGTCCTTGGCTGTTACTCGAGGCTGGTTTCTCTGTCAGCTGGACGTTCAGAATGCCTTTTTACATGGAGTACTGGATGAGGAGGTTTACATGCGTCAGCCCCCAGGGTTTGTGGATTCTGCTCGTCCTCATCATCTGTGCCGCCTGGTCAAGGCGCTCTATGGGCTGAAGCAGGCTCCTCATGCCTGGCATGCCAGGTTGGGCTCTGTTCTTCGGTCCCTGGGATTTGTTCCTTCCACTGCTGATACGTCACTCTTCCTTCTACATCGGCCTGAGGTGACGATGTATCTGCTGGTGTATGTTGATGATATTATTCTCATCAGCTCATCTGATGCTGTTGCTGATCGTCTCATCTCCTCCTTGAGTGGTGATTTTGCGGTGAAGGATTTAGGCACATTGCATTACTTCCTTGGCTTGGAAGTCTCTCGTTCTCCTGCTGGTTTGACACTCACCCAACAAAAGTACTCCATGGATTTGCTGCGCAAGGCAGGTATGCTACAGTGTAAACATGCCATGACTCCTATGTCTGCTACTGATCGTTTGTCTGCATTTGATGGAGATCCTCTCACTTCGGATGACTACTGAGTATCGCAGTATTGTTGGTGGTCTGCAGTATCTGACCATCACTCGGCCTGACATCTCCTACGCAGTCAATCATGTTTGTCAGTTTCTTCATGCTCCTCGGACTACTCACTGGACAGCTGTGAAGCGTATTCTTCGTTATGTACGCCTCACTGTCGCATATGGTTTACTTCTTCAGCCAACGCCGTCTTTTGCACTTTCAGCTTTTTCAGACGCAGACTGGGCTGGTAATCCAGATGACAGGCGATCCACGGGGGGACATGCTGTCTTCTTTGGTCCTAATTTGATCGCCTGGGCTGCTCGTAAACAAGCTACGGTGTCCAGGAGTAGCACTGAGGCTGAATACAAGGCAGTTGCCAATGCTACAGCTGAGATCATATGGGTACAGTCCTTGTTGAGAGAGTTGGGAGTTCCTCAACCCCAGTCACCTGTCCTTTGGTGTGACAACATTGGTGCGACATATCTATCGTCTAACCCGGTGTTTCATGCTCGGACCAAACACATTGAAGTTGATTATCACTTTGTGCGGGAACGTGTTGCACAGAAGCTACTTTCTATCAAGTTTATCTCTTCTAAAGATCAACTTGCTGACATCTTCACGAAGCCTCTACCACAACCTCAGTTTGTAGGCTGTAGGCGCAATCTTAACGTACTTTGTACCTCAGGGCATAGTTAAGATTGAGGGAGGGTGTTAGACTGTATTTATACGTAGCCTCTGTATAGGTCTTGTATATTGTATCGTACACCCCATGTACTCCTTATATATATGAGATAGCCACACCCCTTTACGGGTGTCGTGCAGTTTCCCAAAACCTTCTGTTTAACAGAGAGTTGATGAACTAATTGATCCCAGTTCAGCAAGGTGGATTGAAGAAAAGATACGCACGGTTTTCTTGCCTTTTGATGCTGATACAATCCTCAAGATACCGCTTTGTACCAGAATCATTGATGATTTTTGGGCTTGGGGAGAAGATGATAAGGGAGTTTTTTCTGTACGGTCAGTGTACAATTTTTTTCTGAAATTGAAACTACAGGGGGAAGAACTATTACAGCCGATAGGACGACACTCAAATGGGGCGACAGAGGAAGCAGTTTGGACCTCTCTGTGGCACATCAAGGTTCCATCCAAAATAAAAGTTTTCTTGTGGAGGCTTTGCCACGAAACAATCCCAACAAAGGGGGTATTGCATCATCGGAACATGGCGACGACAAGTGTGTGCGCCTTCTGTTCGGCGCAAGATGATTGGAAGCATGCACAGATAGATTGTGTAATGGCTAGAAGTGTTTGGTCTTTTTGCTCTGAAGAAACAGTGGAGATCATGTTTGACAACTTGTCCCTTGACGCAAAGAACTGGATTTTCACAATGCATGACTTGTTATCACAGGAGGAATTCACTCGGATGGTCGTGACTCTTTCAGCTGTTTGGCGAGCGAGAAGGAGAGCTATCCACGAAGAGATTTATGACAGCCCGTTCTCTACCAACTCTTTCATAATACATTACATGAGGGATCTGGAGCTGCTTGAGAAAGGAGGGAGGGGGACACAGAAGCAAGCTAGTCGCAGACCAAGTGGATGGCTGGAACCGCCGGGTGATCATGTAAAGATGAACGTGGATGCGGCGGTGTCTAATGAAGGAGATGGTGGTGCAGTGGGGGTGGTGTGCCGTGACCACAATGGCAGGTTCTTAGGAGCTTCAACATTAAAAATCAAGTTCATCACTGATGCGAGTACGCTGGAAGCGATTGCAGTAAGGGAGGTGCAAACTTTGGCAGAGGATCTTTATGAAAACAAAATTCAGATTGCATCGGACTGCAAGCGGGTGGTTGAAGATGTTCACAAGGGCTCGTCGTCTGAGTATGGAGCTATAGTGCATGAAATAATACATCGTGTTAACTCTTTTATGTCATGTAAAGTAGTCCATGAGTTTAGGAGCTCGCATTTCGAGGCTCACAATCTCGCTAAATATGCTTTGTCTCTGGGTGTTGGCCGTCATGTGTGGTTGGGCCAGCCCGGAGAGCTTGATTTTGTACCTTTCAACATTATGGAGAATGAATAAAGCATGCGAGGTTGTCTCAAAAAAAAAACTGCCTCCAGACAATCGCACTCGACATCAATTGAAAAGTTACTCCATTTTATGACGAAAGACATGAAGAGCTAAGAGTTCACTCTCCAAAGCATCATTGCAAACAAGGATGTGTCTGCATGCACTGAAAACAGCTTCATGGTCACGAAGAACCATACTAGAACCCGTTGTTCGCACACGAACACGTCACCGTGTATCCTCGACGCCGGAGGTGATGCACCGCAGCTCACGTCGAAGGAGACCCGATCGACAGCGCGATACGCAGGACAGTTGGCGGGTGCTTTTGCGGACCCAAAACCCCACATGCCCAGGAGGGACCCCGTCAGGGAGTGCGGTGGCTATGGACTTCCCTACGTTGACCTGATCGCCCCTAGGGCCTCGTGGATCGCTGTCCTGCAACTAGAAGAAGAATTAAGAACGAGAAAGAAAGATACAAGGGAGAGATAAAAAGTAGATGAACACGAAAGTGTAATTGATAGATTTGTTCGATTGGTGTTGTTCAATTGGTCGTCACCCCCAACATATATAAGAGGCGGCTGGAGTTCCCGTACAAGTAAAAGATTAATATAGGCTTTCCTTACAAGAGAAATTACATCAATCCATGTCCTAGAGTCCTAGTTCTATTTCAACTTGGATTCAGTCTGAATCTGGCCCAAACTTCTATCTTGATCCTTGCGTGGGCCGTAGAATTTACACATGACCTCTGGTGGAGGCGGTCCAAACATCAATTTTGTGTGCCTCGACGAGGCCAACAATCCGTATGTCGGTCACTTTCCCAAATAAGGCCATCTTGAATACTCCACGAGGTCATCTTTACCTTCTAGTCGGACTCGGGTATGCGGCTGACTGGACTGTCCGAATCTTGTAGCAACTTTGCACGCCATATACTATCTTCGATGATGATAACTTCAAAAGCAAAGTTGACCAGTTCGACGTTACGACAATTTCCGTGTTCAACACATCTTCATCTGATGCCATTTAGACAACCTTTCGGGCACCTCTTCTGCTTCTGGTCGGATCACTCGGATTCAAATTTCTCCACTCGGATATTAGTCTTGCTGCCACTTGGGATTTCTTCAGATGTTTATCTCATTTCAGAACAACCTTGATAGATCTCAAACGTCTCCATGTATGCATCCCATGGCATTTTTTCTTGGTCCTTATTATCTTGGTGCATAGTACGTAGGACTTCATACATTCGGTGACTAGAACTAGATCTTTACTGAATTCTTGAGAGTCACCCACCGAACAACTTTGTCCAAGCACCTCAAAGGAATATCATTGAATATTCGGCAACCTATATTATCATTGATAAGAGTGTGGTCTAAACTTATCTGCTGATCAATAATCCTGCTTCACTCGGATCCTGCAAATAACTAACACTTCGGATTTCAATAATCCTGCTTCACTCGCGATCGAGGATGAGGAACGACTCGCGTCCATGTCGAGGGGGTCTGTGAGTTCATACATGTGTTTTCCTCTTTCCTATCCACGTCAGGTACTACATGTTCGCCCGCGACTGCATCTTGGGCTCCGGCCAGATGTGCCGTTGCCTGCAGGCCAAGAAGCAAGAACGATCGATGGGAATCAAAGAAAACAAGATACTGTACGCTTCGTTTTGGACTGGCACGTCCGTCTATGATAGGATCGGATCGAATTGAAGAATTTGACGCAGTATCGCCAATGGCCGCAACATTCCCTCGTAGCTCAACCGTCGCCATTGTCTTGTCATATCATAGGCGGTCATCGGTTGTAGCTCCACCGTCGTCCGGTTGTAGCTCTCACCGCCGACGGTCATAGCAACACCATGGCATCTCGCATGGCGGAGGACCCTATTCCAGCGCCGCCATCCTCCCCTTGACCCCGTCGGCATGCTTGCTCGCAACAACGTACGTCGGCAATGGCTCCTAGCCGCGAGCACTGCTATACACACGATACATTAATGCACGATCTGCGCACGACAACACATCTACACCCTTGGGTTGCCTCGATATGTAAATCTTTGTGGCCCAAATCGTTTCGTGTGTGGATCGTGCATGCACACTTCGTGTGGACAACACTTCCGCCTAGCCGCACGCTTACCGTGGTGCAGTGGCATGACCAGTATGGGCTCACGCCCTTCCACACCGGAGCAGGAAAGGAGAGGTGGTATCGTCTCCACCGGTCGCTACAGTAAGGAGGGTGGGGCCGTGAAAATCAATGCACAGCGGCTGCACGCAGACGAGTAGCGTTTTCGACGGATGATTAAATGATCTTCAAACAAACGAATTGCCATGCACGTACGGCACACCACGACGCATGCATGGGTCACGAAGAATCATACCAGCACCCGCAGCACCATGTAGAAAGGACCCTTCAACATTTAATTTAGGGATAAGTATATTTTTCGTCCCTCAATTCTTTTGAAAGTATAGAAATAGTCCTCAACTTCAAAACCAGCAAAATCTAGTCCCTCAACTTCTCGAACCAGATAAGTTTATCCCCTTGTACTAGTTCGAGTGGTTTCAGATATAGTTTTGACCAAAACTTGACATGTCATCCGGGTTTGACCGCCATGTCACCATCCAAGTCACAAAAGTGACTCCTAATTCCCACCTCACTTCCTCTCTCCCGCACTCTCTCGTTCCTCCTTCTCACAGCAATCATAGAGAGAAGAGCACGGAAAGTACCCAACACACCATACACTCAGGCATTTACACAAACACATGTCGGGCACAGCAATGAAAATGGCGTCGCAACTCTTCCGAGTTCCAGCTTCTAGCTCGCCCGAGAGCAGAGAAGCAGCACTTTGACCTCACGATTCCATAACCGCCATCCTCGTTCGTGCAACCGATGCCCTAGGCATGCACATGGAGGCCGTACGCAAGAACACAGCAACCACGCCGGCAACACATCTAGCTAGGTGCACAAACAAGAGAGCATGTCCCCAGCCTAGCTAGTCAGCCACACGCAAATGCCGCGCCTCGGCCAACCTCAGCAAGCCAGCGCCCTGGCCCGAGCGAGCGCTCATGCAGCACCAAGCTGGCAACGCCGCCGTGCGCCCTGGTCGGCGTCGCCGTCGTGCGCTTTCGCCTGCCCCACCACCGCGCCATGGCTGGCAACCCCGCCCGCGCCCTGGAGGCGTCACAGCGCCATGCAGCACAGGCCCGACACAGCTCACGCTGGGCGCCATGGTGAGCTCTCGCTCAGTCAATGATTTATGCCACCGCCATCATGCATGATTTGTGCGGCCGCGCCAGGTCACTCTGGACGCCCTCGGTTTGACTGCTGTCATGTACGATTTGAGTCGCCGCTCTAGGTCAGGGGAAGGCGGCCGTTGGGTAGGGTGAGGACGCACCGGTCGGCGTCGACATCCATGGGCGTGCTGGCCGCTCCCTCGCCTCGTAGGCGTCAACGAGGTTGAGTTTGAGTGGGGGAGCTCCATGGCCACGGACCATGGGAGCTTCTCGGCTTGCTGTGGGAGTTCAGAGGGTGGAAGAGAGAGAAAGAGAAGAGAGAGAGGAAAGAGGAAGAAGATGAAGTTGAGACAGACAATGGTGTGACAGGTCAACGGTCAAAACCATGTCATGTGAGCCAAAAACCACCCAAAGCAACTCGGGGGACTCAAAATATCTGATTTCAACAATTGAGGGATTAAGTTTTCCTGGTTTTAAAGTTGAGGGATTATTTCTATAATTTCAAAAGAACTGAGCGACGTAAAATATGCTCTTCCATTTAATTTAACCCGTCCTAAAACAGGCCGACACCATGGGATCACACAGGTGTTAGCCCCTCCTACAGTGCATGTGGGATTAACATGAGGGAAGATGGTTGAAATCGGGGCATTTTCTTTAATTAATTGGGTCGTACTTTGGAACCACACCAAGTGAAAAAAGTGTATCAATGTAGCTGCAAACAAACCTGACAGATACCTTGATTGGGGGAGCTGGCGAGTGTACCAATTCGTTCGTTACATGCCACAGCCTCCAAAACAACATCATCACTCTAAGTCGCTTTGTATCATCAATTTCAGAGATTAACTGGCCGAACCAATCTGCTCCAGTTGAACGAATAGTTCTGGACTTCTGATCAAAGGCCCTGGTGGGTGCAAGCGCAGGGCCTCTTTCATGGTTGCCTTTAGGTAGGGCAGGCAGCTGAGGTCCTCCTCCGTGATCATGTCCAACGTTTTGCCCTTGGAGGATGCAAACGTCCTTACCTTGATTTGTAGTTTCTTCATAACATGTCGGTTGTTGATAAGCTCGGCCATGGCGTATTCCAGCACCATATACGATGTTTCTATGGCTGCCTCAAATATGTTCTGGTAAGATCAAACAAAGGGTCGAATTTTAATTAGTATATATCAACTGCCATGCATATATGTATGTGTAGTAATAAGTAATAATTAGCTATATATGCAAAAACGTGGACACTATATATGGATTTTAATGGGCTATATATATAACACTTTTAAATCAACTATGAATTTGCAATGGAAAAACTGTATATAACTTTTGCAATGGGAAAACTATGTAGTATAACTTTAAAATCAACCATGAATATGAAATGGAAAAAAACTGTAAGTGCAATAAATAAAGTAAAAACTGAATCCGAGTCTGAAAGGATAACGCCAGCTGCATCTGGACGAGTGGATCAGAAAAGTGCTCCGCAAGCCATCATCGATTCGTGAACCGACGAGAGTAAGCACGTAGCTACTGGATTGTCTCATTTCATCATGCTCAGGAAAATTGAAAATCACCTTGCTTTTGCTTACAAGCCCTGTTTTCGGTGTACCTGCAGGATGGAGTTCCTCAAGGCCTCCACAAGATGAAGGAAGCAATGATCGATCCGGCCCCATCTTGCCGCTGTGGGTGGGCGCCGCGAACCGGGGCAACCGCTGTCGTCCTCGCCGGAGCGCACGACGAAGGGGGAGGGGCGGCGGCGCTTCGACGGTGGACCACACGAAGTGGGGCGTGGAAGAGATGTGGATGGATGGACTCATGTACGGCGTGGCCCTGTGTGCAGCAAAGGCCCAATAGACCAGTACAGGGTTTTGAAGCCCTCTCTAGGCTTGCCGGGCTGGGCTGGGTTGGATCATTATTTGTTGTGTTTTTTTCCTTCCAAAAAAGGGAATATTCCAAATGAAGAAGCCTGAGCTCACATGCTCTTGTTTCAACCGTAATCTACTAATCTTAGAAAGAAAATCTTATCTTTTATGCATGCTCAATTCTTCTATACATGTGCAAAGTTTCCGTGCCCAATGCATGTGTGCGGGCGGCGGTGAACCTAAAGAGGCAAACTCGGACTCGGGCGTTCAAATGTGGGTGGAAGGTGCCATGTCGGTGTGCCCGTTGCTTTGCATCGATGGCTGCTGAGGCACTCACTGCCACTTCTTTCATGAAACCCTGAACCCATCCATCCTTCCTCCCGCACGTGCCAGTGTAAGCCAACCCATGTGGTTCTTTTTCTTCGATCATTTTTTTTGGCCAGTTTTGTTACATCATCTGGTTTTCAATTAAATTACAATCAAATTTTAATAAGTAAGGAATTTTAAAATGATTTCGAATTTTAAACAATATTATCATGAATTTCAAATTTTTCATGAATTTAAAAATGCCTAGAACTTTAATAAAAGTGTTCTTGGATTTAAGGAAATGACCATGAATTCAAAAAACATCATGAATTTCATATTTCCCAATTTTCAAAAAATTCTCATGAATTAAAAAATGTTCAAGATTTTAAAAAATTGACCCAAATTTCGAAAAAAATCATGAACTTTCACAAATATTTGTAGATTCAAAAAGGTGCATGAATTTTAAAAAATATTAACGAATGTGCTATATCTCCCACTAACTTATTTCTCTCAACTTTCAAGTATGCCACTTCACTATGCAACATGCATGAAAAAGCCCACCCAACATGCAACAATGCATAGGAAAAAGTCACTAACAAGCAAACATGCATGATAATTTAAATAATGTTAAGCTATTTCTGTTTAATAAATAATTTACAATTATACAATAATCAAACACAATAAATCATATATATTTTTCAGTTTTAGCTAACACCTAATAAATGAAATATATTTTCTTAGTTTTAGTTATCACTAGGAAAATTGCCCGTGCGTTGCAATAGAGACATAAACTATAGTTGTTCTACAGCAATCTAGAAGGGATTACATTGATGTGTAATATGTTCTTTGTTCCACAACCATACCTAGATGTGATTATAGTTCAGTTAGAAATCGGAGATTATTTTCCTCTAGAAATGAACATTAGCCCTCAGAACATCAACACCATGCGTGTCTTGTACGTAATTGAGGAGTAGTGTATATTGTAGGTAAAAAGATAAGTTGTTGTTTAGGTAGTGGGAAAAAACAGCTAACAGAAACCATGGCTTCATTAATCTGGCAACCACGTTAAGTAAACAAAACCCCTCATTTATCTGGTAGGCGGGATTGCCGAATAATACCTCAAGAGAACTGGAAAATAATGCAAACAAAAAATGATAATACTGTACTATGTAATTTAGAAACGCTCACGCATTTTCATATGATGATCTCATCAACCTTTTATATATACATGAACGTAGTTTTCAGATCAAACACCTTATAAGCACAATTTCGGATGAGACATGTTGTGTTATAAACTTATAATTCATGTGGCACTCATTTTCTTTCCAAAATATTTGAGTTGAGACTTGTCTCGAGCAGAGTAACGGCATATTCAAGCAGAGTTCAGGCATAATCTATTCCATTAAACAAATAACCTTTTTCCTAAGTAAAATTCCATGATCACTTCTGAGACCTATCTTGAACAGAGTTAAGGCATAATCTATTCCGTTAATGAAATACTAACATTTTCCTATTCTGCTCAATACAATTTCATGATCACAACTGCATAAACTACTTATTATCAACAACACAAAACTGCTGGAGATTAGAAAAGCGATGGAAATATATTAATGATTTGCAAAATAAACAAAGCAGGATCAAAAGAGGCATCACACCAGGCTATTCACAGTTACGTAGCAATTGCTTCTGCCGCTAACATCTTCAGGCACAACCATAGCACCAGAATGCACTCTATACATTTTTTCCACAAAGAACCACTCTATACATGTTCCTCCAAATGTTTACATCCTCCAGCATTTTCTTCCCTCTCATCCTGATGCATGCCACCCTCTCCAGCACTTTTCTCCTCAGCCCTCGGTACTCTGCTCCTACATAGCAGTTGTACAGAAGCAAGGTATTCACTCGGGAAAAAATATATTTCAACCAAGTAGATGCAGATGAATATGATCGGAGTGGAAGAAGAATCAAGAACTTATATTTATACCATGAGGTCTATGAAAAATAATAAACTCGCTGAGGAGAAAACACATGATGTCATCGCGTCGCTTTCGAACCACCGGGACAAAGTGAACAACATCACAACAGTGTCATTGACAATAGCCACACTACAACATCATGCGCCGCTCTGCCTAGACCATAATCCTCCCCGGATATGGCGAGAGGTGATTATGAACAGAGCCTCCGGGCCTTCATGGCGGGGACATCAACAGACAATATTATGCATTTGTTTAGGTTCTGTGCTACTCACTATTTGAAAATTTTGATGGAGAAAAGGATTAGCCTACCTGAGAAGCATGATAGCGGCAGCCTATGTTAAGAGATTACGGAATTGCCAACACTTCAATGATTTCAAAGCTTGCAGTTTGTTCTGAGGAGACGATTCAATTTTTTAATTCCTCGAATGTCCTTTTTGTCTATAGGATGCCCTCATGGTCTCGTATGTCTCTGTGTGTGAAAAGATAACAATTTAAAGGCGAGTCTCATGAATGCTAGATAAAACCGTGTTGGTTATGTTCAAACTTTTCGTGTCGCTGCAAAACGGCACCTTACTATACATGATAATATCTAAAATAACAGGCAGCTGTATGATCTTATTCTACTAATGCCTAACTGTGTGATACATGATAATTCAGCGAACGTGGCTTCTCTGGTATGCATGTGCTATACATAAGAAAATCGAGATAAAAAATCTTTGATATGGGATGAAATGGATATGCATAGAAAATCACTTTTAATGGGTGCTTGCGTGTGGTCTAAGTAGTATGGAGCGAGAAGATATTTTTTTTGCATGGTAATACATGTCTCATCCATATCATAAAGAACAAAGTAAAAGTCACGTAAAAATCGACATGACAAAACCGAAAAGATAGCAGAACATCTCCGAGCTTGACACCAACGCCCGTCACCTGCCTCCGGCACCACCACAGCAACCACCGAAGAAAAGAATGACGAATCACCTCCTCACCCGAGCTCGACGCGGCTCCATCGCTGATATGCAGCTTTGCGGACCTCCAAGATGGCTCACCAAAAGTGAAGCCCTTATCGTTGAACGAATCAGACCGAGGCAACACTCCGGACACGCCATCAAAGATAATTGGGAGCCTATGTCCATTGATGCATACCTGCTTGCGTACATGTGTGCTGCCTTGTTAGATAACTATATACGCACCACGTCGACAGAGCTTGTTGGCATGTGCTGCATAGATGCCGATATGCAAGAAGGTAATGGATCTGAAAATAATGCAAATAATAAGGAATCAAGAATGTCTAGTGTGGATTAGTCTTGAACTCTCGATGGGCATCAACCAAGTAATGCACCACATGGCAGATTGTCATAGCAAATATCCAAGTTCTGTAGACCGGTGGGACAACCTGATTTGTGTGAGGAACTGAAGATGGACCAAACAAACAACAAGTATAAGAAGACATTAAGGCAAGGGAGTGACATGGAGTTGCAGGTGACCGGTCCATGTGCATACGCCATGGAACAAGTGACCGGTCGAAAACAACGTCTTGCCTATTTGCTGCAGAACCATTAGGGACACAAGTGAGAACAAGTCTTCACAGCAGATGCATGCATGTCTCGCTTATTGTCCTATCTACAAATTGGAAAATTAATGCATCCCCAAAGTTGGTTATTGTTCAACATTAGTTGGTTGGAGTCACTTGTGATGGTGGTACAGAAAATTGCTTTTATATGCAAGTTGCAGGATAAACTCCAAGCCTAGATTGAATATTGATATAGCAATATTTACCGAGTGAAAAGGAAGTGCTGTCGGCCAGTACAACATTTCCACACGAATATATCAATCCTCACGCGCTTTCCATCTTTATTGAGTGAAAGGGTAGTGTTCCGCACACTTTCCATCTTTATTCCCTTCCACTGTCTTTTTTCCTGACCAAAATGTTTCCTTCCACTATTATTTGTACTAAGTGAACAATTAGACACCATCTACAAAGAATAGTCTTATGAAGATTAAATAAACATAGAAAATATAATTCACCACACTAACACAATGGCAACGCTAAAAAGGTCTGAAGAAACAGTTGCATATAGGTAAGACAGAATATTTGAAAGTATACAGAATTAAGGAAATTATAGAAATATTAAATAAGATGTATGGTTGCTAATAAATGAGGGGCCACAGGTAGGTAGATGTATCAGTCTATCAGTCAACATACAGCTCTTGGACTCCTTGATCTTATCTCCATTTGCTTCCAAGGTCCTTTGGCGAACGGTCCATATTGCTTTTAATATTACTCCACCGAATTCTGTCAACACGTTATTTGACATGGCTTAATGGGATTGAGCCTGACTTAGCGAGACATATTTGTGTTGGAGTTTGCTTTGTTGTGAACTATTTGGAATTACAGAAATGATTTGGTTTTTAACAGAACATCACGTATTCACGTTTTGCAGGTTATTTTCTGAGCCATGGCATTGATCCATTCGTGATCGCTACTCACTCCGATGGAGGCCAGCGAGCATTTGGTTACTGGATCCATCCGCTGGGAGATGGTAGCTCGGGATATCTTCAACCGGTTTGGATGGCGGTCATGTAATATGATAGACAATTAGTTTACCTATCTATTTTTAGCCAGCCGGTTGTGGCGTCTTTGATTGGCTAGTTTGTGTTTCTAGCCTATTTTGGCTCTGTGTGAGCTTTCTTTTCAGTTTTTTACTGTTGGAGACTTTGACACCTTGTTTGAAACCTTTTTATTTGGTTAATAAAATGGCCGTGTACATCACTCTGATGCAGAGGCCGGGGAGAACCCCCTTTTCGGAAAAAAAGCAACCACACAACTCCATTTGCTTCCTTCCACACAGGGGCGGGGAAGGAACGAGCAGCAGTATGCTGCTCTTTCACCAATTTGGACAAGATCAAATCTGGGCGTTGTTAAGGTGAATTCTCTGCTCAATCCTTGGCCTGGGTTTTTTAGCTGTAGAGCAAGCAAAATTCCCACTGGAATTTTTATGTATGTGTACCGAAAAAGTACGTACAAGAGGGATATACAAGAGATATACCTCTCTTCTTTCAGAGCTAAGCTATTGTGGAACTAGGAAATAGGAGTATTAAAAGGTTGTTCGTGTTCAATCAGTGCTAAGCTCTCTACTTTCATACGCTGCATTTCCTTTTTCCTCCAACCTTCAAAATATGGCAGAGTCGCTGCTTCTCCCACTAGTGCGCGGCGTGGCCGGCAAGGCCGCAGATGCACTTGTAGAGACCATTACCCACATGTGTGGCCTCGACGATGACCACCGAACGCTGGAGCGCCATCTGCTAGCCGTCGAGTGCAAGCTTGCTAACGCCGAGGAGAGGAGCGAGACAAACGACTATGTCAAGAGCTGGATGAAGGAGCTCAAGTCTGTCGCCTACGAGGCCGACGACGTGCTCGATGACTTCCAGTATGAGGCACTGCGCTGTCGGTCTAAGATTGGCAAGTCCACTATCCGCAAGGTACTCGGCTACATCAAGCACCACAGCCCGCTACTCTTCTGTTTTGAAATGAGAAAGAAACTCAAGAACGTACCCGAGAAGATCAATAAATTGGTTGAGGAGATGAACAAGTATGGACTGGAGAATTCTGTACATAGGGAGGAGCAGCGACATTCTTGGCGGCAGACACACTCAAAACTGGACGACTCTACCAAAATCTTTGGAAGAGATGATGATAAGGAAGTGGTGGCGAACTTGCTGCTGGACCAGCAAGATCAGTTGAAGGTGCAGGTCCTGCCCATCTTTGGGATGGGAGGTCTTGGCAAGACAACTCTTGCTAAGATGTTGTATAATGACCAAGGGGTCCAGCAGCATTTCCAGTTGAAGATGTGGCACTGCGTGTCGGACAACTTTGATGCCATTGCTATTGTCAAATCCATCATTGAGTTGGCTACAAATGGAAGTTGTGACCTGCCTGGCAGCATTGAACTATTGCAAAAGCGACTTGAACAAGTCATTGGCCAAAAAAGGTTTATGCTCGTGCTTGATGATGTGTGGAATGAAGATGAGAGGAAGTGGGAGGATGTCCTGAAGCCTCTTTTGTGTTCTATTGGAGGACCAGGAAGCGTAATAGTTGTCACAACTCAAAGCCAGAAAGTGGCCGCTATAATGCAGACCCTTCAACCCCACAAGCTAGCATGTCTGAGTGAACGAGATTCATGGGAATTATTTGCAAAGAAAGCATATGGCAACGGTGTAGAGCAGGAGCAAGCAGAGTTGGTCGGCATTGGCAAACGTACTGTCAACAAATGCAGGGGGCTGCCTCTTGCTCTCAAGACAATGGGTGGATTGCCAAGTTCATATCAACAAGTACAAGAATGGAAGGCCATCGAAGAAAGTAATATTAGGGATAATGATAGAGGGAAAGATGAGATCATTTCCATCCTAAAGTTGAGCTATACCCACCTATCATCTGAAATGGAGCAATGTTTTGCATTCTTAGCAGTTTTTCCCAAGGACTATAAGATGGACAGGAACATGTTGATCCAGCTATGGATGGCAAATGGTTTTATTCAAGAGAAGGAACAATGGATTTAACACGGAAAGGAGAATTCATTTTCGATGAGTTAGTTTGGAGGTCCTTCCTCCTAGATAAGCAGGAGTGCACACACAAATTATGCTACACACAGTTATGTGACTATTGACTGTAAAATGCATGATTTGGCTCATAGATGAATGTGCAAGTATAGAAGAATTGACTCGATAGAAAGAATTGTTAAAAATGTTTGTGCCATGCAAATGTCAGAGGCTGAATTGGAACAAATTAGTGGGCTATGTAAAGGCAGAACAAACCTCCGCACTCTCTTAGCTCCTTCAGAATCACACAAGGTTTAAAAAGAGTTGCTACATGCATCGAGATCACTAAGAGCATTGCATTGCTCCCCTTCTTCAGTTGCCAATTGCAAGGCCAGAAATGTGAAACGTCTACGATATCTTCACCTCTCTTGGTCTAACATCACTAAGTTGCGAGAATCAATATGTATGATGCATAACCTGCACACATTGAGCCTCATACATTGTCATATGCTGCTGTAGTTACCAGGAGACATGTCAGGATTGAGAAAGCTCATCCATCTATATCTCTGTAGTAGTGCTCATCTCAAAAGTATGTCTCCAAACTTTGGCGTACTAAAGAACTTTCATATGTTAACAATTTTTTTTATGGATACTATAGATGGCCTTGGAATAGAGCAGCTCAAAGACTTGCAACACCTTAGCAATAGGTTGGAACTATTAAATTTGAGCAAGATAAAAAGTGGGGAAAATGCAAAAGAAGCCAATCTCAATCAGAAGCAAAATTTAAGTGAGTTGTTGTTCTCTTGGGGCTAAGAAATAGATGATGAGCCTAAGCCTATGGCATGTAATGTGGAAGAAGTACTTCAGGGTTTAGAACCTCATAGTAATATCAAAAAGTTAGAGATACGTGGGTATGGGGGCCTAGAAATATCACAATGGATGAGAAAACCTGAGATGTTTAACTACTTGAGAGAACTCAAAATATTTGATTGCCCAAAATGCAAGAGTATCCCTGTAATATGGCTCTCGGTCTCCCTAGAGATTTTGGTCTTATAGAAGATGGATAACCTGACAACATTATGTAATAACTTTGATGTGGAAGGTGGAGGATGCATTACCCCTCTGCAAATTTTTCCAAGTTTGAAAGATGAGGTTGAGTAAGTTACCAAGCCTGGAGATATGGGAAGAAAATAGTGTGGAAAAGCCTCATATATTTAACTGTTTGGAAGAACTCGAAATGTCCGACTGCCCAAGATGCAAGAGTATACCTGTCATATGGTGCTCGGTCTCTCTGGAGATTTTGTCCTTAGAGAGGATGGGTAATATGTCCACATTATGTAATAACGTTGATGTGGAAGCCGGAGGATGCATTACCCCTATGCAAGTTTTCTGAAAGCTGAAGAAGATGAGGTTAATTGAGCTACCAAGACTGAAGATATGGGCAAGAAATAGTGTGGGGGAGCTAGCCTAGTGATAACCTGGTAACGTTCCTAATGCTTGAAGAGCTAATGATCAAAAAGTGCCCTGATGACCCACAAGTGTAGGGGATCTATCGTAGTCCTTTCGATAAGTAAGAGTGTCGAACCCAACGAGGAGCAGAAGGAAATGATAAGCGGTTTTCAGTAAGGTTTTCTCTGCAAGCACTGAAATTGTAGGTAACAGATAGTTTTGTGATAAGATAAATTGTAACGGGTAACAAGCAATGAAAGTAAATAAAGTGCAGCAAGGTGGCCCAATCCTTTTTGTAGCAAAGGACAAGCCTGGACAATTTCTTATAATGAGAAAAGAGCTCCCGAGGACACATGGGAATTATCGTCAAGCTAGTTTTCATCACGCTCATATGATTCGCGTTCGGTACTTTGATAATTTGATATGTGGGTGGACCGGTGCTTGGGTACTGCCTTTACTTGGACAAGCATCCCACTTATGATTAACCCCTATTGCAAGTATCCGCAACTACAAAAGAAGTACTAAGGTAAACTTAACCACAGCATTAGACATATGGATCCAAATCAGCCCCTTACGAAGCAACACATAAACTACGGTTTAAGCTTCTGTCACTCTAGCAACCCATCATCTACTTATTACTTCCCAATGCCTTCTTCTAGGCCCAAATAATGGTGAAGTGTCATGTAGTCGACGTTCACATAACACCACTAGAGGCAAAGACAACATACATCTCATCAAAATATCGAACGAATACCAAATTCACATGACTACTAATAGCAAGACTTCACCCATGTCCTCAGGAACAAACATAACTACTCACAAAGCATATCCATGTTCATAATTAGAGGAGTAATAATATGCATTAAGGATCTGAACATATGATCTTCCACCAAGTAAACCAATTAGCATCAACTACAAGGAGTAATCAACACTACCAGCAACCCACAGGTACCAATTTGTGGTTTTGATACAAGATTGGATACAAGAAATGAACTAGGGTTTTGAGAGGAGATGGTGCTGGTGAAGATGTTGATGGAGATTGACCCCCTCCCGATGAGAGGATCGTTGATGATGACTGTCGTGGAATTATCACGTCAGATGTCCTCGTGAAAGGACTTAGTCGTGGAGCCATCACAACGGGTTAGCTTGAAGGGGTTAAACCGGACAAGGGACATGGGAGTTTTATACTAGTTCGGCCCCTTCGATGAAGGTAAAAGCCTACGTCTAGTTGTGATGGGATTGATTGGGTTTCGATGATCAGGGAGCAAAACACGTTGGCCTGAGTCTCGAGTTGTTCTCCATTGTCCCTGAACCGCCGCCGGGTCGTCCCTTTATATACACAGGTTGACGCCCGGCCGGTTTACAGAGCCCTGAGGCCGACTCATACAAAGTGTCCGGCTCGGTCTCTCCTTTCCTAACTTACATTACAAGTTTACATAGTCATGGCAGTTTACCAATATGGGCCCTAATCCGCCTTTGGGTTTCTGGCTTCTAGGCTTCATTTAGTAAAGCGCCATCTTCTGCATCTTCATGGGCTTCAACATAGTCGAGGGTAAACCGGGCCCTCCTGGCCGGTTTACACTCAGCAGCTATATCCTCAACATTAGGCCCCAGATTGATTTGACTTTGTTCATGTCAATCTTCAATACTTCATAGATCTCTGGCAGGTATCTTCTTGTTTTTTCGTAAACCGCCATATTGTCTTCTTCTGTAATTTTGTAAACCACTGTGACGTCATCTTCTGAACACAGCAACGGTCCATCCTGACATCATCTCTGTAAACAAAAATTAAAAAGATTCCCTTCACTTAATGGTTATCCCGAAAATCAAGGCGACAAACGCACTCATTCTGCCGTTTCGGGCTCCTTGATTCCCGCGCCTACCGTTTTACTCTCTCCTCTATAAATAAGGCCCGAGGGCCCTCCTATCTTTTTCCCCTTCTGTGCTTTCTTCTTTTCTCGCGATGCCGAAACTCTGAAGCTCCGCCGCCGTCCGCGACCTTCGAGAACTGCATCGACAAAGGCCGCTGCATCAACCTGAAACGGACCAGAAACTCATTGCCCTCCTCCGCAGCAGATCTGCAGTGGTAAACTTCCTCTTTCCTTCATCTTTAGATCTGTTTCTAGGGTTTGCGAGCTCCTCTGCATAGTTCTTCATCCTTCTTTGTTCTTCCTCCTGCCGAGACAATTTTGATCCAATAACAGTGTAGATCTCATGCGGTAGGTACTCCGCGTCCATTTTTAATGCCAGCAGATCGTTCTTTTACCTCTGTAGAGTACATGGCCTTCCCTGCTCTACTTAGCACCTTTAGAGCTCACAGAGAAAATTGCTTTATGGATGTGTGGTAGATCCAAATAAATTTGACCATTATGTGAAACCTGTTTCTGTCAATACTTAGCCGAAATTTTGAGTTCTGACCCTTCTGCCTACAGGCAGTTTAACCCTTTGATAGTCAATCCGCCATATATCATTAGCCCTCTCTTAAACCGCCAACTGAACCTTACATAGTGTTTTTCCCCAGTTTAACACTGCATTATACACCTTAAACCGTAAATCTTTAAACCGGAAATTTTTCCTTTCAGTTCCTCTTTCCGAAATGTCGAAACAATTTGCTGCTTGCAATTGGGTTCCGTCCCGGATCACGGAGACACAGATCAATGGTTATGTCAGCACTGGTGCCTTAGCCTCAAAAAGGGTTCTTCACTGGCGAGTTCCGGAATCGGAATGTCCACCTGAACCTCAAGAAGGAGAGGTGATTGTTTTTATGCAACACTTAGACCGGGGATTGAGTCCGCCCGGATCAAAAAATTTCCGGGATGTCCTCACAAGCTTTCAACTCCATCCGCAAGATATTGGTCCGAACTCTGTGTCAAACATATGCAACTTTCAAGTATTCTGCAAAGTCTACCTTCAAGAAGAGCCAACCGTGGAGCTGTTCCGGGATTTCTTTCATCTGAACCGCCATACAGAATTTTCAGATGGTCCCAACATAGAGCTTGGAGGCGTGTCAATTCAGAAAAGGAAAGAAGTTGATTTCCCTCATGCCAAACACCATAGCCATCCTAAAGATTGGAACCAGACCTGGTTTAACTGCCGGAACACTGCTCCTAACAGAGAAAATCCCTTGCCGGGTTACCGCCCTCATCGGCTTAGCAATGGCCACCCATTGCCTCCACGTTTAACCGCCGCAGAACGGAAGAATTTTGCTCCTCAACTTGCCAAGATCCGGGCTCTGATGGCCAACGGTTTGACTGACATTGATCTTGTCCGCTGCTGGGTTTCTTGGGGCATTTTGCCTTTGAGCCGCTGCCCCGAATTGATGCATGAATATACTGGCAATGTAAAAGACCCTCAACGATATCACGAAGTAATAATGACCAACCTTGAAATCGCCGAATGTGTGAAGAAGATGCTTGATGAACCGATCTCTACATGCAGTCAAACCGGTTTGGCTCCGTTTTGCGTCTCCAATAAACCGCCGGCGGTAAAGTTCATATACATACTTTACTGATTTGCTTCCGTATTGACTGTGTACTAACCTTTCCTTGTCTTAATTTCAGGCTAACAGCTCCTTTTGGAAACGGACTAAACCGGCGCGGGCTCCTCGTGTAAAAACCAAGGCCACCAAGAAACCTGGAAAGAAGAAAACCGCCGAGTCTTCTGACCCGCCGGAGGAGGAATCAGATGCTGAGGTAGACTTGACTCACTTGGTTCCTTTTTCATACATCTTATTGACAATGACTATCTTCAGGATGACGCTGAGGCTAGCCATGTAGAACATGTTGAGGTAATTCTTCTTTCTTCCGACTCAGATCTTGAACCGGTTCAAAGAATTCGCCGTACAGTCCGGAAAGTAACACAATCTCACCCTCTTGCTCATTTGGATCCAAAATTTTCTTTGAAGACACAACAAGTCGAAGAACATCGCACAACCCGGCATAGTGGTCAACAAATCACTTCGTCCGGTTTAGCTGATACGCCCACCCAGAAACACCGTCCAGAGGTGACTTGTTCTCCTGAAAAACGTTATCCTTTGAAAGGTTTCTTCCGATGCTCTCTCAATCCGTCTGACCCGAATTACCAGGCTTCTTCCAACTCGTCTGGCGGTTCATCAACCACTCAGCTGCCTCCTCTCAAAGTTGTCGCTAGGTGAGTATATTACTCGGTTTGTTTCTTTATTTATCGGTTTACCATATTCTAATCTTTGATGTTATAGCGCCAAGGCTCGATTAAGTAAGAAGGCCAAGACCAGCAACCCTACTGTTGATGTTGATCCGGGGAGGACGCCAGAGCATCATGGCGAAAACCCTGAAGTTGTCGTAGATAGCTCTGCTGGGCAGAACCAAGATGGTGGTGCTAACCCGCCAGAAGTTGAACCGAATGTAGAAGTTGACACTTCACATCCTCCTGCTCCTCCAAGTCCAACAGTGGAACAACGGGGCTCAACTGCTGATTCGCCAAGCCCTGCCACGAAAGCACCAAGTCCTGTTCAGAATATTGATTCCTCCAGCCCGGCCAAGGATGATGACGTTGTTGTTACGGGCACTGCATATAATGCCCCTGGTAATCCGGTTGCTCTATCAAAGCACACTGCCAAGGATGAATTTGCTGCCATGAACAAGGGGAAGGGGAAGACTGATTTGTCTTCTTATACCTATCTCTCTGCTCAAGACCTTCACTCCGGCTTCCTGAACCGGCTGTACACAAGCCGTGATTATGAAGCCGGTTTAGTAAATCTAATGAAGGAGCACTATGAGGTAAACATTATTGCTCCTTGTTCTATTCATTGCATTGTAGCCCCCAAGGGCCGGTTTGTCTTGAGAAAGTCAAACCGGGACTTTGTATACTCCATACTGTACCTTGTGAAATTTTCTTTATGTCTGATCAAACACACATTAGCCCCCAAGTGCCATGATTAAAACTTGTATTAATCCTTGGGACTTCAACTATCCGCATAAAAATGATCCGCATGAGCCCCCAAGTGCCAAGTGTATAACTGGTTATATGCTTGGGACTTTAACAAAGATATTGACATGCTCTCTTACTGTTGCAGAGTGAAATAAATCAACAAATCTCGCAAATTGCTGATCTTCGAGAAAATCTGAAATCCCAACAAGCAGAAACCACCAAGGCCAAGGATGAGTTGAAAACCGCCTTGACCACCATGGAGCAGCTTAAAGAATGGTTTAAGTTTGAACAGGCCAACTGGGACACCGAAAAGGCCAGACTGCTGAAGCGGGCGGAAACTGCTGAAGCAGCGCTTGAACCGGTGACAGAAGAACTGTCTGGATTAAAGCGCCAAATCAATGCCATGACCTCTGCAATATTTGGTAAGCAGTGGTTGCCAAGGTTTTATGACTATTTCTCTTTGAAATTTCATCGCTTTGACATGAATTTCCTGAACCGGTATAGGTAGTCGCATTGCTCATCTAGGTTCTGACATGCGGAAGAAGCTCAAAGCTGCATATACGCTGATTGAACAGCTGTATACCGGCGCTCAACGGGTTATATGCGCAACTTCTTATGACAATGCGACGCCAACACTTATCAAGGACATGCTGGATCGCCTCTCAATGACGCCAACGCAAATAGAAGAGCTGAAGCGATCTGCTGCTCGGGCTGGCACTTTACTAGCGCTGACTCGAGCCAAGGCATGGATAGCTGATCTTGATCCGGCTGATATAGCCAAAGGCTTCCCTAGTGCGCAAGAAAACGGGGAAGAATTTGACAATGACGCCCTCAAATGGGTAACAGGGGAGATGCGTCCTTTGGCGAGTAAACTAGCAGAAGAGCCGAACCTGACGGTTCACCGATCTTTCTATGATGCAAACAACAGACGGGTTGAAGCTGTGATTCCTGAAGTGCAGAACCTTATTCCACCAATCCATAAGCACACTTACGTCCCCGACGTTGATGCGGCTGAGCTTATAAGTGAAGAGGCTGTCTTTCAGGCCTTGACCCGGATTGATTGGACCACCAATGACTTCCAGCCATTGGATGAGGAGGAGGCTGAACCGACACCAGATGACCCATCTTCCTCACATCAACCCGGCGATGAAGCTTAATCCGTCAAGGCGGTTGATATGTCAGAAATTGTCCGTGTGAAAACAATTCCATATTTTGGGCCTCTGATTGCCTTGTAATAGGGTAGCAAAAACTTATTGTGATCTGCTGCCATCGTGCAGGAGGAAATACTTTGTGTGATCCGCCATATCAATGTCAATTTTGTTCCAAGTATCAGAATATGCAACTCCTGTGTGTGCATAAGAAGACAAGGGTCCTGGCGGTTTACCGCCGGACGGGTCATAATGCCCAAAACAGGCCAGATTGATAATCAAATCATAAAAATATGAAATTAGGCATACCTGTGATATAAGATTCCTGTTTAGTTGGCTGGCCAAGTTTTATTGTAATAAGGGTGAAAAACCCAAATCTGGATTTCTTGTGTAACTCCATCATTTTCTGATGTCGCAGAGTAAGTCATACCGGGTGATGATTCACGCCAGATGATCCAAGCTGTTGACAGGTAGTCAACATCAGGCCGGGTTAAGAAACTCCGGTTTAAGAATAAGGCCTATCAACGTAGTTGCAAACCAAGCCGGTTTATAGAATACCGGGCTGAGAAAATGACTGACCAAGCCAAGAAAATTGGTTTAACATAAAATTCAGCAAAAACGCGAATAAAACCGTGTAGTCGAGGCTTTTTGGGGGCTGCCAGGCCCAAAGTCGAGGCTTTTTGTGGCCTGCCAGGCCGCTGAGTTGAACCATTTAACAAAGCCTTTTAAGATGGACCTCCAACTAACCAATCACCGTTTTAACTTTGACAAGTGCAGGGTCTCAATGAGAGTAACTGTCAAACGTTCGGAGGGCCGTGCCAGGATGACCTGGATAGGAGTGTCTTACTTGATGAAGGCAGGTTAACCCGGGGTTTTAGGTAAATATACCAGGCTTTCAAGCCATGGGTCGATACCCAGCTACAAGGGTCCATTCAAACTCCTTGGTATTGGACCAAGGAGCCCCCAAATAACGTGATGAGTTGTGCTCATTGGGTGCCTATGTTTGAGTTGTGCATAGCATCTAGACTCTCTTTGGCCCCTTGGGTGTGAAGCTCCCAAGCTTTGTGGCGTGATAGCCGGTTTAACAGGTAGTACTCCGCTTTGCCAGCCGAAGCCCCCATGTAGCTCAAAGAATATTTGAGAAAAAACAGCAGAGGCCCCGCTTTAGAGCAAGGATGCTGATTTATTTATTGATCATAATATATACATTGTCAAAATATGTACATAAAAAGAGCTTATGGCTCAAGTGTAGTAAGGCCGGAGGAGAGCTATGTTCCAGGGCCGCCGGGTCTCCTCCTCAGAATTGCGTGAGTCATCTCGAACGTCAATGAGGTAGTATGATCCGTTGTGCAGACTCTTGCTGACCACAAAGGGTCCTTCCCAAGGCGGGGATAACTTGTGCATGTCGGTATGATCCTGGATGAGCTGGAGCACCAAGTCACCTTCTTGAAAGGTTCTCGTCTTAACCCGGCGGCTGTGATAACGCCGTAGGTCTTGTTGATAAACCGCCGATCGAGCCAAATCCATATCCCACTTCTCATCTAACAGGTCCAGTGCCTCTTGGCGGGCTTGCTCGTTGTCCGCTTCAACATAATTAGCAACCCGGGGCCAATCATGACGTATATCACTTGGGAGAACCGCCTTTGCCCCGTATACCATAAAGAAAGGCGTGTAGCCTGTTGATCGATTGGGGGTGGTATTGATACTCCACAACACAGAAGGTAATTCTTCCACCCAACAACCCGACGTCCACTTCAAGGGAATCATGAGCCGGGGTTTAAGACCCTTTAAAATTTCTTGATTAGCTCGCTCTGCTTGACCATTGGATTGAGGGTGCGCCACAGATGCTAGGTCAAGCCGGATGTGCTCTCTTTGACAGAAATCCTCCATCTCACCTTTGGAAAGGTTGGTACCATTATTCGTGATGATGCTGTGTGGAAAGCCAAAATGGAAAATAATCTTTTTGAGAAATTGAACCGTCGTAGCTGCATCACACTTGCTAACAGGCTCCGCTTCAACCCACTTGGTGAATTTATCGACTGCCACCAACAGGTGGGTCTTCTTGTCCGGGGAACGTTTAAAGGGTCTCACCATATCAAGCCCCCAAGTAGTAAAAGGCCAAGTGATAGGAATAATCTGTAGTTCCTGAGCCGGAACATGAGCTCTGCGTGAATTTTTTTGACAAGCATCACATCGCTTTACCAGATCCTCCACATCAGCATGAGCTGTCAACCAGTAAAACCCATGACGAAAAGCTTTTGCAACCAGGGACTTTGAACCGGCATGATGACCACCACAATCCCCTTCATGAATTTCCCATAGGATCGCTTGGCCTTCTTCCGAAGAAACACAACGCTGAAATACTCCTGAAACGCTACAGCGGTGTAACTCGCCATTGTGAATAACCATGGACTTGGATCGCCGGACTATCTGTCAGGCCAGGACTTGATCATTTGGTAGCTCACCCCGGCTCATATATGCCAGATATGGAACCGTCCAATCCGGCACAACGTGTAAAGCGGCGACCAACTGAGCCTCCGGATCAGGAACAGCCAAATATTCCTCTGTTGGCAATTTAACAGATGGGTTATGCAAGATATCTAAAAAGGTGTTAGGAGGTACCGGTTTACGCTGAGATCCAAGCCGGCTCAAAGCGTCTGCTGCTTCGTTTTTGCGCCGATCAATATGCTCAACCTGATACCCTTTGAAATGACCCGCCACAATATCTACCTCACGCCTGTAAGCCGCCATGAGTGGATCCTTAGAATCCCAAGTACCAGAAGCTTGCTGAGCCACCATATCAGAATCTCCGAAACAACGAACTCGACTTAATTTCATCTCTTTAGCCACACGGAGACCAGGAAGCAGAGCTTCATACTCAGCTGCATTGTTAGTACAAGGAAACATCAAGCGGAGGACATAGAAAATTTTATCACCTCGAGGGGAAGTAAGGACAACTCCAGCCCCCGAGCCTTCCAACTGTCTTGATCCATCGAAATGAATAGTCCAGTACGTATTATCCGGCTTTTCTTCCGGTGCTTGCAACTCGGTCCAGTCATTGATAAAGTCCACAGAGCCTGATACTTGATGGTTGTTTGATGTACATATTTTAAACCGTGTGGACCAAGCTCAATTGCCCACTTTGCAACCCGGCCATTTGCTTCTCTGTTTTGGATGATATAGCCCAAGGGAGCAGAACTAACCACTGTGATGAGGTAACCTTGAAAATATTGCTTGAGCTTTTGACTGGCCATAAAAACCCCATACACCAACTTCTGCCAATGCGGATAGCATTGTTTTGACTCGATCAGAACTTAACTGATGTAGTATACCGGTCGTTGAACCGGATATTCCTTCCCAGCCTCTTTACGCTCCACCACAATTGCCACACTGACCGCTTGGGCATTGGCAGCCACATATAATAGTAAAGGCTCATGATCAACTGGGGCTGCAAGAACTGGCGGTTCAACCAACTGCCGCTTTAACTCCTCAAAGGCCACATTGGCCGCATCACTCTAGACGGAATCATCCGTCTTCTTCAGCATCTGATACAAAGGAATGGCCTTCTCACCCAGACGACTGATAAACCGGCTGAGGGCTGCAATCCTGCCTGCTAGACGCTGAACATCATTGATACATGTCGGTTTAGCCAAGGATGTGATTGCCTTGATCTTTTCTGGATTAGCCTCAATGGCCCTGTTAGACACAAGAAAACCGAGCAGCTTGCCTGCCGAAACGCCAAAGACACACTTATCCGGGTTAAGCATCATCTTGTAAACCCGAATTGTCAAACGTCTCCTTGAGATCAGCTACCAATGTCTCCTTTTTCCTGGATTTGACCACAATGTCATCCACATAGGCATGAACATTACGCCCAATCTGCGTGTGAAGACAATTTTGCACACAACGCTGATAAGTTGCCTGAGCACTCTTTGAGCCCAAAGGGCATAGAAACATAGCATAAGGCTCCAAAGGGAGTGATGACGGCTGTCTTCTCCTAGTCCTTAACTGCCATTTTAATCTGAAGATATCCTGAATAAGCATCCAAAAAACTCAGGCGCTCACAGCCCGCCGTCGCATCAATGATCTGATCAATACGCAGGAGAGCAAAAGGATCGGCTAGGCAAGCCTTGTTTAAGTCCGTGTAGTCCACATACATACGCCAAGTCCCGTTTTTATTAAGAACCAGCACTGGATTAGCCAACCATTCAGGATGAAATACTTCAACGATAAACCCAGCAGCCAACAGCCGGGCTACCTCCTCCCCATTTGCCTTGCTTCTCTCTTCATTAAAGTGACGAAGAAATTGCTTGACCAGTTTAAACTTCGGATCAATATTAAGAGTGTGCTCAGCGAGTTCCCTCGGTACACCTGGCATGTCAGAAGGCTTCCATGCAAAAATGTCCCGGTTCTCATGGATGAACTCGATGAGTGCACTTTCCTATTTTGGATCCAGATTGGTGCTGATGCTGAACTGCTTGGACGAATCGCCAGGTACGAAGTCAACAAGCTTAGTCTCATCAGCCGGTTTGAAATGTAGGGTTGGGTCATGCTCAGTGGTGGGCTTCTTCAGAGGGGTCATATCTGCCGGATCAACATTCTCCTTGTAAAACTTTAACTCCTCTATAGCACAAACCGACTCAGCGTAAGCCGCATCGCTTTCTTCGTGATCCAAAGAGATTTTTCGACTTCCATGAACCGTGATGGTTCCTTTGTGACCCGGCATCTTGAGCTGCAAGTAAATATAACAAGGCCTCGCCATGAATTTTGCATAAGCCGGTCGCCCAAACAGTGCGTGATATGGGCTCTGGATTCTCACCACCTCAAAAGTCAATGTCTCAGACCGAGAATCATGTTCATCCCCAAACACAACTTCCAAGGCAATCTTACCCACTGGATATGCCGACTTACCTGGTACCACACCATGAAAAACAGTATTGGACGGTTTAAGATTCTTATCTGTCAGCCCCATGCGGCGGAATGTCTCATAATACAGAATATTGATACTGCTTCCTCCATCCATGAGTACTTTGGTGAACTTGTAACCTCCCACCTGAGGTGCCACCACCAGAGCTAGTTGACCCGGATTGTCAATCCGGGGCGGATGATCATCCCTAGTCCACACAATAGGCTGTTCCGACCACCGCAGATAACGTGGAACTGTCGGTTCAACTGCATTGACTGCCCTCTTGTGCAGCTTCTGATCACGCTTGCACAGACTAATGGTGAACACATGATATTGCCCACCATTCAACTGCTTCGGGTGACTCTGGTAACCCGACTACTGCTGATTCCCTTGATTACTCTGTTGGTTATTACCACCTTGGTTGCTCTGGTTGCCATGATTATTCTGAAACCCAGAGCCTGAACCGCCGCCACCATGAAAACCTGGACCTGAACCGCCCGACGGACCCTGATCATACCGGAAAAGATCAGAATTTTTGAACTCCTTCATAATGTTACAATCCTTCCAGAGATGTATTGCAGGGGCCTCCTTGGTCCCATGCTTTGGACAAGGCTGATTCAACAAGCGCTCCAGATTCATCGCCCCACCGCGCTAGGGCGGTTTACCCTTACGACGCTACACATTAGCATTAGACACAAAATCTGAATCCGCTTTACGATTACCATTATTCCCATGGCCTCCCTGGTTGTGCTGCTGTCCCTTCGCACCGCCATTCTTCTTTCCCTTCTCCGGTTTCTCATTATCAGAATCGGAATCCTTGGTATTATCAGAATCGGCATACTTTACCAAGGCTGCCATGAGGGTTCCCATGTCGCTCCAGTGGCGCTTGAGCCGTCCCAACTTCTCCTTCAGTGACTTAAACCGGCAATTACGCTCCAGTGTGATAATCACTTGGCCAACGTTAATTCGGTCGGACGAGTGCAAAACTTCTGAGACCCGGCGCGCCCAATGAGTTGTGGACTCGTTCTCTCCCTGAACACAAGCGTCCAGATCTACAATCGACATGGGCTGTTTGCACGTGTCTTTAAAATTGGATATAAACCGGGCCTTCAGCTGATCCCATGACTCGATGGAATTAGCTGGCAGATTTTTCAACCAAGTGCGGGCTGTTCCTTCCAACATCATCGTGAAGTACTTTGCACAAGCTGCTTCATCTACATCCAGCATCTCCATTGCCATCTCATAAGTCTCGACCCACGCCTCTGGCAGCTGATCCGCCGTGTAATTAGGCACTTTGCGTGGACCCTTGAAATCCTTGGGTAGACGCATGTTACGGAGAGCCGGAATAAGGCACGGTACTCCCCAGGAACTGAAAGCAAGCCCGGTGCCTCTGTCAACCGACACTGCTGGCTGAACCGGGGCGGGTTGATAACGACCCAAAGCATCATCCCTTAGTGCCCTGCCATGATCCACCACATCCTGAGCATTGCGACGCCGCGCGCTGCTAGATACCTCCGGTTCATCCATCCGCCTGCTATAACTTGGGCTCGGACGAGGGGTTGAATGAATTCTATCCCGGCTATATGAATAAGCATGTTGCTGCACCACTGCAGTTTGAAGAAGATCTCTCGCCCGCCGTGTCTCAACTTCCTCTATTCAATCCCCCTCCATTGGAATGGCTGCCAAGCGTGAGGCCGCGGCAATCATGTTATCTAGAGGGCTCGAAAAGTGACCCGGTGGTGTAGGCACGTACTGCGGCGGGTTAACTGTCCGTCGGGGTAGCTCCGTTGCTCGTGGCTGATCCGGAGCTATCCTAGGCGCTTCAGTCCGGTTTGCAGCTGCCGGATTGCTCGGCCCAGCGCCTGGCGTCTGAAAGAAATTTAACCCTTCGTAAACCGGTGGCAGGCGCGACCGGTACTTCCTTCGTATCACATCCTCTGATGCGGTCCGATCTAGCATGAGCCGGTAATTCTGTGCTTGTATCTATTGTGATTGTGCATTCAAAGTGGTCTGTTCCTCAGCCATCCTATTATCCTCCGCCACTAGGTCCTCCTTAGCATGCGTAATTTGCTCCTTTAGTTTCGCCACTTCCGCATTGTGCTGATCCTGCGTCTCTGGGGTGACTGTCGCGGTTAACAAGGTCGCCCAAGCGTCCATCAAACCGGAGAGGACTTGCACCGGTCGGCGCACCGAGGTACCTGTCGCGGCCGCTGATCCGGTATACATTGCGGCGGTAGATGAAGACTGCAACGCGGGCTGCATGCCGGCCATGTAAATAGCAACCCGGCTCGGCGCTTTAAGGAGGTCCGGAATACTGTTTCCATCGGAATATCCCTCGAACATACCGCTATGAATATGGTATAAGGACTCGGTTTCGCCAGTGGATGACTCGCCGTCGGAATATACGGCCGTCTCGCCCTCAGACACCGGTTCAGATCCGATCCCATGGACACATGCTACGAATGCACGCTTCACGGCGGGCTTAACCCGGGCTGGACTTGCACGCTGAGCCGTCTTGACGAGGTCGGTGCAGATGTCCGGCTCAGGGCCTGGTTCGCCGATCTTGCCGATGAAGACATGAATTCCGCCGAAGGGGACCCGGTACCCGTACTCGATTGAGCCGGCCTCGGGGCCCCATCCTTTGTCATCGATGTAGAGCTTGCCGCGATGACTTCTGGTCATCCGGCCGATCACGTACCCCTTAAGTCCTTCAGAGAAGCCCTTCAAGAACTCGACACCATCATGCGTTAGCCCCACGGTGGGCGCCAACTGTCATGGAATTATCATGTCAGATGTCCTCGTGAAAGGACTTAGTCGTGGAGCCATCGCAACGGGTTAGCTTGAAGGGGTTAAACCGGACAAGGGACACGGGAGTTTTATACTAGTTCGGCCCCTTTGATGAAGGTAAAAGCCTACGTCTAGTTGTGATGGGATTGATTGGGTTTCGATGATCAGGGAGCGAAACATGCTGGCCTGAGTCTCGAGTTGTTCTCCGTTGTCCCTGAATCGCCGCCGGGTCGTCCCTTTATATACACAGGTGTAACACCCCAAAAATTTAACCAAGTTTTGATATTAAAATTTTGCCAGGAGTTTTATTTTTTTTGCATTCTGGACCTTTCTGTGGATTTCAGAAAGAAAACTCTTCTTTTTATGTTAATGAGTTTTCTCTTTCCCAAGTGGAGCTTTCCAAAATATTGGACTTCTATGCCATCTCATTAAAATAATTTCTAAATCAGTAGATTTATTTATTAAATTATTTCACTTTGAGCTTTAATCATTAAAATGGCTTGTTTTAAATTTTGGAGCTCTGCTTGTACTGCAACCAGTTGATAAATTTATCTAAAAATCTAACCAAAATTTGGAGATGTCATGTGTTGCCCCTAGATCACTTTTGTGTAATAATAAAATTATTTCATTGCTTATTTTGAGTATTACACATGTTTTTCTTCTCTGGTCCAGTGGGCAATTTTGCACTACAACCCAATTAAATTTTTCCCTAGAGCCTCCACCAAAATTATGGGATGTCAGTAGTAGCATGCCATCCAACTTTATGCAAAAACATAGTGATGTTCTTTGGAAGATTTGAGTGCATCAACCTCCTTTTCATTCTGGACCAGACTTGTGTTTTCTACTGCAACCCTGTGATTTCTTGCTCTAGTGACTTTGTGCTTTCTCATGCTTGTAGTCAACCCTGCAAAACCCCTAAGTCCAGGAGCATGCCCTCTTTGGAACACCTTTGGTCCTTGTAATGATGCCATTTACTTCCTGTCCAGAGTTGTAGTTTTGCAAAATTTGCACTAGCAAGTTTCTCCTTTTTGCAAACTAACTTCACCACCCTCTCTTACATCCTTAGAGACACTGATCTGGAGGATTTGGCCACTCCAAGAGCTACCTAGGTGCCTTTGGCATTTTGTCAAACACCCTGAGTGCACAGCCAGATTTGGCATGACTTCAGGTTTACTTGGTGAACTTGAGCCCCTGACTAATCCACCATGTCCCTTAGCTCCATTGCTAACCCTAGACTAGACCGGTTTGTTGCCAGCCTCAACCGCGACCTCTAGGCTGCCCTGGCATTTCGTCGAGCATGTCCCGGGCGTGCTCTAGGCGCGCCCAGAGCGTGCGTTTGGCACCCGCGAGCGCCCGAGCCGCCGCGTCATGCCCCGCACTCAACCCGGTCCGTGACCGACCGCAGCCAGCACGCAATGTTCCCTTCTGCACCCACCAATCCCGCAGCTCTCGCCATGTCTCCGACAGGCCAGCCGCTAGCCGCCGCCACCGCCTGACCGCTCCTGCACAAGCCAGCGCCGCACAAGCCACCAGCACTTGCCACCTGCCTCCTGGAGCAGTGCGTGCTCATCCACAGCTTCGTCCTCTAGCGCGCGTCGCCGCCACGTCGCCCTAGCTACAGAACGGCAGTCGCCGGCAAGCTTATCCACGGCCGCCGCAAACCGACTCGGTTGTGCTATAAAAGAGGCCCCCGAGCTCAAACCCGCAAGCAGGCAGCCTCACACCATTCCGCTCGTGCCCCATTGCCGTCAATCGAAGGGTGGGAGTCGTCTTCGTCCTCTCCGGCAACTCCAACCGCCACCATGGCCCCGGCCATTCCGGCGCCACCAGGGCCTCCCCCTCTCCACTCTCTCCACCAGGAACCCCCTCATCCTCCCGTGAGCCCGTCCCCCTACTCAATCTTGATCGGGACTCGCCGCGGGCGAGATTTCACTTTTTCCGACGACCACCGTCCGCCGCGGAGCTCGCCGCCGGCAGCTCCGTCCACCCCAGAAGACAAAACAACCACCGGAAGGACCGCCCGGTCTTGCGGATCCATCCCGACCATCTGGAGCCCGCGAGGAGCCGCCGTTCGCCGGCGTTGATCGCCGTTGCCTCGCCGCCGTTCGGGCAGAGAAAGAGGAGGGAGAGTAGACTGGTCAAACCTGACTAGTGGGCCAGGCGGGCCCACTGTCAGTGACTCAGGCGCAGTCCACGCTGGATAAGTGGAAGCGCATTTCAAAAATGCGCCTTCGACGTGTACGTATTTCGAAACGTTTTTCTTTTCTGTTTTGTTTTTAAATAACAGATTTTTGACCAAACTTTGACCGGCTGTATCTTTTTAAATACAACTCCAAATAAATTAATTCTTTTTCCTACCTCTCTCAAATATTGTCTAGTTTATTTTAAGATTTATTTGAAAAAATTTCAAAACAACTTTTTGTGCTGTTTTGTTTTTGTGTGTTAATTCATATATATTCTTTTAAATAGGATTTTTGAAGATTTCAAGATGTTTTGGATGCACCCTTCTTTCCCATGACCTGAAGGCAAGCATTCTGAACCCTAGTGTAAATTTTTTGTGTGTGTTGTTTGACTCGGTGACAACACCACCCCGACACGTGCATGCGTCATTTTATGTGAGGATGTGATCCTATTCATGGGTGCATATTAATGAGTTTATGCTAATGAAGTTGACATGATTGTGATGGAAATCACCGTCATACGACTTTCATGCATACCGGAAGGGAAGCCGGGAAGGCCTCTGTCTTGGGTAGACACGGTCTTGTCCCTAATCCTCCGTCGAGACGGTCGTGTCCGGTATGGCATGAGGGGTATGTCGCGTGATGTTTCTATCTGTTGTTTGAAATATATGCATTGTTATGCTAATCATGCAGGAAATATTACAACCTCCTGAGTCGACTGTAGATCGAGTCTTGTGCCAGTAACCCCCATACTTGCTTCGTACTACCACTCGTCTCTACGATAAGTAGGGTACGGTTCAGTAAGTTGTCAACCCCTTTCCTAGCACACACCGTACAGAGAGGCCATGGTGGAAGATATTGGAGGCATCCGGTAGTCATGCCACCGGGTCCGGGAGCATGGGTGTTTCGGTTGTAGCCAAAGGGGATAGCTTTTACAGTTTTGGGCGCGGTATAAATTTTGTGATCCCATGTTACGTCGAGGTTGTAGCCTCCCCACTTAAAGTTTTGCTTGACAGGTGTTGTGGGTGATTCTAGACATAGGTGAGTTAAGCTGGTGTGTGCAAGTTAGGTGTGTTTTCAACAAAAAGACCGTAGACGGAATTAGTCCCGATGGACTAAAGAAATCCGTTACTCGTGGGTAAAGAGTACACCCTCTGCAGAGATTAAACCTATTCGAATAGCCGTGTCCATGGTTAAGGATTACAGTCTGGGATGGGTCAAGTGTCGGTCTTAGTGTCGGTCTTCGGAGGAGAAACTGTTAAACTCGAACTGGAATCAGGACTTGTGAATTGTAATAATTATGATTATTATTTTTGTTGTGGACTAACCCGTGATATTATCGGTATTATCAAATATCCCTGGGATGGTTCTACCTCCGGGATATTTACCATGATTGTTTCTTTTAAAGCCCTTTATGTGGTGTCGCTCAGACGCCCGACTGTGGCATTTCTTTTAAAGCCCTTTTTGTTGTGTCGCTCAGACGCCCGACTGTGGCATTTCTTTTAAAGCCCTTTATGTGGTGTCGCTCAGACGCCCGACTGTGGCATTTGTTTTAAAGCCCTTTATGTGGTGTCGCTCAGACGCCCGACTGTGGCATTTCTTAAGTCCTTTATGTGGTGTTGCACAGACGCCCGACTGTGGCATGTTTGTTGCTTATTTCATAATTTTTATATTGCTATGTTATTACATATTTCATGATTAACATGCTCGTGCGCATCGGAGTTTTATTTATCATTGGTGACTGACGTCATGAGCATAAAATATTTTCAGCACATCATTGTCATATTATGCCTGTGTTCATAATGTTTGCGAGTACATTCAAAGTACTCACTAGCTTGTCCCTGGCTATTGTCTTGGCCAGATTTTCTTGCGCGGAGAGGAGCGACCATGCCAACAGTCCCAGAACTTAAGCAACGGTGATAGCAGTCTCGCGAAGATAGGAGTTAACCTGGTCAGCTGTTCCTGTGGGAATTGGAGTCCAATAGACACTGATGATCCACAAACCGCTTCCGCCATCAACCATTAGAAACCATTTGTTGTAGTTACAGGCCAGAATGGTCTTGTACTACATATTTTGTATTTTTGCTTGGAAATTCTGTATCAAGTTGGTGCCTCATCAGCTAACAGTTATCCTGGGGCTGGTGAGCACACAGACCATTCTCTGGAATTTAATACCTGGAGAATCGGTCCCCACAGACTTGGTACCAGAGCCAGGCTGACCATTGGCTAATACTATCTTAGCCAGGTCGGATAACTTAGGTAAACCAACCTACCAGACCCTAACCAAAACCTCAGCCAAGCTTCCCGTGCAAGATAGCCACACAGTGATCCCGACACTTTTGGCAGTCGGTGCCCAACCTATCAGCCTAGCCTGTCAATCCCACACCAGTGACCGATGGCAAAAATGTCTCATTCGCAAGCATGCGAAGGAAGACTCCGTTCCCTTTTCTATAAAAAGGGCACGCTAGCCTCAACCCAGCAGAGCACAGCCTCTTCCTCAACCTAGCCACAATGCCTGGTCCCATAGTGCACAATGAGACCACAGCAACCAATCTTGGAGGTTTCGTGACCATACTGGCAAACCTCACCCGTCGTGCCTACGCGTTAGAAGAGCCCCCAGAATATGTTGTGTACCAAGGACCCATGAGCGGTGAAGACCGCCAATTCTGGGCCACTGTGCACATCTATGGTAGGGGTCTGTTGCCAGAACGCCCCTACAGGTTCACCGGAAGAACAACTTCCTTCGAGCCACAAGCCATCGAGCTAGCCGCTCGAGAAGCTATAGTTCAACTCCGGCAATTGTCGCCCAGAGTTAACTGTCGCTCGTTCTACTACTACCCCAGGCGTGAAGGGTATGGTAGACCACCCCAAGTCGCCAACGGAGACCATGAGACGGATCCCGCATTGTTGCACCTAGTGCGCTATGTAAGTGCACTAGAGGCATTGTTCGATCAAATCACTATTGATCTGATCGCAGCTCGAGGAGAGCTGGTTCGCCGAGCCCCGGCAAGCAGGGAAGCCGAGTCCGACACCGACAACCCAGTCGTGCTGTTTGGACACCCGATCGAGACCCTGAGGTCAGCTCCAACTAGCGGCCAAGGTGTCTTGATGGCCCCAGAAGTTCTTCGTCACCTTTTGGGAGCACACTCCAACGGGATTGTGGCCAACAATCCCCGCGATGGTCATCATCGCTACCCCGACCCTGCAGTTCCTCCACCATCTCCAACTAATCCCAATAGTGAGACACGTGGAGAAGCCTCGACATCCACCAGGCACGCCCGTTTAGACATAAACGAGGTAGACTAAGCCGTACGAGTAGTACCGAGTCTCAGGGTATCCCCGCTTTGTAATCGTGTAATCTTGTGTATTATCGCAGCCTGTTGTTGTATCTCTGTTTTAATGGTAGCCTTGCGTATTTTTGTCAGCACATAGTTGCACATTTTCCGAGCACAACTACCAAAACCAACCCCGACGACACCCACAGTAACACGTCTCTTTAGGAGATATGTGTATCTATGACACTGACCCCGACCTTTGGAGGTGATCTGGCAGATTTATTACCTTTCACCACGGTAAATAAATCATCCCAGATGCTATATAAGAAGACCACCTTGTGACCTTACCCAGCAACCTACACCTCGTGCACCACTCTCACCACCACTTCTGGCCATGCCGAACCCTAGTATTTATCGGAGAACCCCAGATGCAACCCCAGGTAGCTTTGTCAAAATATTGTGGGACTTTACCTGCAGTACCATGGGTTCTACCCAGCCACCCCAGTACGAGCTGTTCAAATCGAGAATCACCCCTTCCACCTCGGAATATTGGGCAACAGTACACATTCCTCCCGTAGACCCCAACCAGGATCCAACAGAGGTTTCCTTCATGGGGAAATCTATGCCGACCCCACGCTTGGCCATAGAAGCTGCTGCGAACGAAGCAATTGCCCGTCTTCGATCCGCAGTGCCCTATGGCCGCGAACAAGGATATTATTACTTTCCGAGCCGTGCAACGCCCGGAGGAGTAACTTCTTTCCCCAGTGGGCGGATTGAGAGAGACCCAGTACTAGCCAACCTCATCCATTACATCATCGTGCAAGAGCATTTGAACCAGCGAGTGATGGATTACCTCCAGAATCTCACTGATCTGAATCCTCAGATTGCCATCGGCAGACCACTGAGGCCCGATCCGGAGAGGCGCATACATCGACTGATCAATCCCCTTCCTACGATAGAAGAGGAGTGTATTCCACTACCAGAGACTTTTCCTCGAGACCCTGTCCAGTTACCATTCTCGTTTTAGACGTTACTGCTGTGTTTGTTATTTCAGCATTTATTATTACATTGTAACTTATGCATGGTATCTCAGATTTGTGCGACGAGTCGAGTATTTAGTTTCTACCTTTGTGAGTGGTTTTCTTCGTGAGTAACCTGTGTAATCGCGAAAATCCTGGAATGAGATTTTTTTTCTTCAAAATTGGCTGCATCTTTTAGCCTCTCACTACTTGGATTATTTATTTTTATTTCGCGCAGCACCATGGCAACAGACCCACAACCACTCAGACTCTTACACTACTTGCAAATACACACAACCATGTTGCATCTCACCAACCACCCCTCTAAGTACTCCACAAGCCTCCAAGGGAGAGATTAGCGGATAATCATCTGGATACTAATCACCTCCAGCACACCGATAACAGTTAACACCCGGGATTACGCCTAATCCCCGTGATCACCGCCACCGCGGAGAGCCAGCACCCGAGCGGCATCATCACAACGATCATCAAAGATCATCGCGCACAGGAGCACAGAGAGCCCCAGCACTGCCGCCAGCCCTCCACACACCAGGATCACGTAGCAGTCCGGCACCGTCTCCGCCATTGGAGCCTCGTCTGGAGCTCCGGTGAGCAGAAATGGAGGACGAGGAGGAGAAGCGAGGCCAGGTGCGAAGATGAAGAAGGAGCACCACGGTCGTTTTATAGCTCAAGATCGGTGTACGGTGGGCGAAGTCCACCAGCGCCGCTCGTTGCCCGATCGCCGGTGTTCGGAGGCGAATCCGCGAGCAGTGCCGACAGCGCACTGGCCCGCGACGTGAGTGCACACTGCACCGGCAGCAAGCACGCCGCGCACTACCACAGTACGGCCTAGATGCCCTACGCGCTAGACGTCGCCGGTGGAGAAAGCCGGGAAAACGCGCGGGAGAGAGGAAGAAGAGAGAGCCAGAGGAAGAAGGAGAGACTGACAGTGGGCCCCGGTCCCACCTGTCAGCCAGAGGGAGCACTGTGCTCTCGGGTACGACCAGCGTATTGTTGAATTTAGAATTTATTCTAAATTCATGGCATCCAGCGTAGAAATTGCTCGTTTTTCTAAGAGTGGAACTTCTTCGCACAGCACCAGTACCACACTGTAGTTATTCACCACTTATTGCCCTCTCACTGTAGCCTCTCTATACCTCTTGTGTAAAATGATCTTTTGACCAAGTAAAAGTATTTTTGTTTTACAACCCTTAGCAAATCTCGAGGATGAGATTTTTCTTAAGGGGGTTAGTAATTGTAACACCCCAAAAATTTAACCAAGTTTTGATATTAAAATTTTGCCAGGAGTTTTAAAATTTTGCTTTCTGGACTTTTTTCCTGTGGATTTCAGAAAGAAAACTCTTCTTTTTATGTTAATGAGTTTTATCTTTCCCAAGTGGAGCTTTCCAAAATATTGGACTTCTATGCCATCTCATTAAAACAATTTCTAAATCAGTAGATTTATTTATTAAATTATTTCACTCTGAGCTTTAATCATTAAAATGGCTTGTTTTAAATTTTGGAGCTCTGTTTGTACTGCAACCAGTTGATAAATTTAACTAAAATCCAACCAAAATTTGGAGATGTCATGTGATGCCCCTAGATCACTTTTGTGTAATAATAAAATTATTTCATTGCTTATTTTGAGTGTTACACATGTTTTTCTTCTCTGGTCCAGTGGGCAATTTTTGCACTACAACCCAATTAAATATTTCCCTAGAGCCTCCACCAAAATTATGGGATGTCAGTAGTAGCATGCCATCCAACTTTATGCAAAAACATAGTGATGTTCTTTGGAAGAATTGAGTGAACCAACCTCTTTTTCATTCTGGACCAGACTTGAGTTTTCTACTGCAACCCTATTATTTCTTGCTCTAGTGATTTTGTGCTTTCTCATGCTTGTAGTCAACCCTGCAAAACCCCTAAGTCCAGGAGCATGCTCTCTTTGGAACACTTTTGGCCCTTGTAATGATGCCATTTACTTCCTGTCCAGAAGTGTAGTTTTGCAAAACTTGCACTAGCAAGTTTCTCCTTTTTGCAAACTAACTTCACCACCCTCTCTTACATCCATAGAGACACTGATCTGGAGGATTTGGCCACTCCAAGAGCTACCTAGGTGCCTTTGGCATTTTGTCAAACACCCTGAGTGCACAGCTAGATTTGGCATGACTTCAGGTTTACTTGGTGAACTTGAGCCCCTGACCAATCCACCATGTCCCTTAGCTCCATTGCTAACCCTAGACTAGACCGGCTTGTTGCCAGCCTCAACCGCGATCTCTAGGCTGCCCTGGCATTTCGTCGAGCATGTCCCGGGCGTGCTCTGGGCGCGCCTAGAGCGTGCGTTTGGCACCCGCGAGCACCCGAGCCGCCGCGTCACGCCCCGCACTCAACCCGGTCCGTGACCGACCGCAGCCAGCGCGCTATGTTCCCTTCTACACCCACCAACCCCGCAGCTCTCGCCACGTCTCCGGCAGGCCAGCCGCTAGTCGCCATCGCCGCCCGACCGCTCCTGCACAAGCCAGCACCGCCCAAGCAACCAGCGCTTGCCACCTGCCTCCTGGAGCAGTGCGTGCTCATCCACAGCTTCGTCCTCTAGCGCGCGTCGCCTCCACGTCGCCCTAGCTACAGAACGGCGGTCGCCGGCAAGCTTATCCACGGCCGCCGCAAACCGACTCGGTTGTGCTATAAAAGAGGCCCCCGAGCTCAAACCCGCACGCAGGCAGCCTCACACCATTCCGCTCGTGCCCCATTGGCTGTCAATCGAAGGGAGGGAGTCGTCTTCTTCCTCTCCGGCAAATCCAACCGCCACCATTGCCCCGGCCATTCCGGCGCCACCAGGGCCTCCCCCTCTCCACTCTCTCCACCAGGAACCCCCACATCCTCCCGTGAGCCCGTCCCCCCACTCAATCTTGATCGGGACTCGCCGCGGGCAAGATTTCACTTTTTCCGACGACCACCGTCCGCCGCGGAGCTCGCCGCCGGCAGCTCCGTCCACCCCAGAGGACAAAACAACCACCGGAAGGACCGCCTCGGGCTTGCGGATCCATCCCGACCTTCTGGAGCCCGCGAGGAGCCGCCGTTCGCCGGCGTTGATCGCCGTTGCCTCGCCGCCGTTCGGGCAGAGAAAGAGGAGGGAGAGTAGACTAGTCAAACCTGACTAGTGGGCCAGGCGGGCCCACTGTTAGTGACTCAGGCGCAGCCCACACTGGATAAGTGGAAGCGCATTTCAAAAATGCGCCTTCGACGTGTACGTATTTCGAAACGTTTTTCTTTTCTGTTTTATTTTTTTAATAACAGATTTTTGACCAAACTTTGACCGGCTGTATCTTTTTAAATACAACTCCAAATAAATTAATTCTTTTTCCTACCCCTCTCAAATATTGTCTACTTTATTTTAAGATTTATTTGAAAAAATTTCCAAGCAACTTTTTGTGCTGTTTTGTTTTTGTGTGTTAATTCATATATATATTCTCTTAAATAGGATTTTTGGAAGATTTCAAGATGTTTTGGATGCACCCTTCTTTCCCATGACCTGAAGGCAAGCATTCTGAACCCTGGTGTAATTTTTGTGTGTGTTGTTTGACTCGGTGACAACACCACCCCGACACGTGCATGCGTCATTTTATGTGAGGATGTGATCCTATTCATAGGTGCATATTAATAAGTTTATGCTAATGAAGTTGACATGATTTGGGATGGAAATCACCGTCATACGTCTTTCATGCATACCGTAAGGGAAGCCGGGAAGGCCTCTGTCTTGGGTAGACACGGTCTTGTCCCTAATCCTCTGTCGAGACGGTCGTGTCCGATATGGCATGAGGGGTATGTCGCATGATGTTTCTATCTGTTGTTTGAAATATATGCATTGTTATGTTAATCATGCAGGAAATATTACAACCTCCTGAGTCGACCGTAGATCGAGTCTTGTGCCAGTAACCCCCATACTTGCTTCGTACTACCACTCGTCTCTACGATAAGTAGGGTACAGTTCAGTAAGTTGTCAACCCCTTTCCTAGCACACACCGTACAGAGAGGCCGTGGTGGAAGATACTGGAGGCATCCGGTAGTCATGCCATCGGGTCCGGGAGCATGGGTGTTTCGGTTGTAGCCGAAAGGGATAGCTTCCCCAGTTTTGCGCGCGGTATAAATTTTGTGATCCCATGTTACGTCGAGGTTGTAGCGTCCCCACTTAATGTTTTGCTTGACAGGTGTCGTGGGTGATTCTAGACACAGGTGAGTTAAGCTGGTGTGTGCAAGTTAGGTGTGTTTTCAACAAAAAGACCATAGAAGGAATTAGTCCCGATGGACTAAAGAAATCCGTTACTCGTCAGTAAAGAGTACACCCTCTGCAGAGATTAAACCTATTCGAATAGCCGTGTCCATGGTTAAGGATTACAGTCTGGGATGGGTCAAGTGTCGGTCTTAGTGTCGGTCTTCGGAGGAGAAACTGTTAAACTCAAACCGGAATCATGACTTGTGAATTGTAATAATTATGATTATTATTTTTGTTGTGGACTAACCCTTTATATTATCGATATTATCAAATATCCCTGGGATGGTTCTACCTCCGGGATATTTACCATGATTGTTTCTTTTAAAGCCCTTTATGTGGTGTCGCTCAGACGCCCGACTGTGGCATTTCTTTTAAAGCCCTTTTCGTGGTGTCACTCAGACGCCCGACTATGGCATTTCTTTTAAAGCCCTTTATGTGGTGTCGCTCAGATGCCCGACTGTGGCATTTCTTTTAAAGCCCTTTATGTGGTGTCGCTCAGACGCCCAACTGTGGCATTTCTTTTAAATCCCTTTATGTGGTGTCGCACAGATGCCCGACTGTGGAATTTCTTTTAAAGCCCTTTATGTGGTGTCGCACAGACGCCCGACTGTGGCATGTTTGTTGTTTATTTCATAATTTTTATATTGCTATGTTATTACATATTTCATGATTAACATGCTCGTGCGCATCAGAGTTTTATTTATCATTGGTGACTGACGTCATGAGCATAAAATATTTTGAGCACATCATTGTCATATTATGCCTGTGTTCATAATGTTTGCGAGTACATTCAAAGTACTCACTGGCTTGTCCCTGGCTATTGACTTGGCCAGATTTTCTTGCGCGGAGAGGAGCGACCATGCCGACAGTCCCGGAACTTAAGCAACTGTGATAGCAGTCTCGCGAAGATAGGAGTTAACCTGGTCAGTTGTTCCTGTGGGAATTGGAGTCCCACAGACACTGATGATCCACAAACCGCTTCCGCCATCAACCATTAGAAACCATTTGTTGTACTTACAGGCCAGAATGGTCTTGTACTGCATATTTTGTATTTTTGCTTGGAAATTCTGTATCAAGTTGGTGCCTCATCAGCTAACAGTTATCCTGGGGCTGGTGAGCACACAGACCATTCTCTGGAATTTAATACCCGGAGAATCGGTCCCCACAACAGGTTGACGCCCGGCCGGTTTACAGTGCCCCGAGGCCGACTCATACAAAGTGTCCGGCTCGGTCTCTCCTTTCCTAACTTACATTACAAGTTTACATAGTCATGGCAGTTTACCAATATGGGCCCTAATCCGCCTTTGGGCTTCTGGCTTCTAGGCTTCATTTACTAAAGCGCCATCTTCTGGATCTTCATGGGCTTCAACATAGTCGAGGGTAAACCGGGCCCTCCTGGCCGGTTTACACTCAGCAGCTATATCCTCAACAATAACGATGGTGATGATTTCCCCCTCCCGGAGGGAAGTTTCCCTGGCAGACCAGCTCTGCCGGAGCTCTAGATTGGTTCCGCCAAGGTTCCGCCTCGTGGTGGCGGAGTTTCATCCCGTAAGCTTGCCTCTAGTTTTTTCCAGGGTAAAAGCCTTCATATAGCAGAAGATGGACAACGGAGGGCCACCAGGGGGCCTAGGAGACAGGGGGCGCGCCCAGTAGGGGTGGGCGCGCCCCCCACCCTCCTAGCCAGGGTGTGGGCCACCTCTGATGTTTCTTTCGCTCAATAATTCTTATTAATTCCAAAACTGACTTGCATGGAGTTTCAGGATTTTTGGAGCTGTGCAGAATAGGTTTCCAATATTTGCTCCTTTTCGAGGCAGAATTCCAGCTGGTGGCATTCCCCCTCTTCATGGTAAACCTTATAAAATAAGAGAGAATAGCCATAAGTATTGAGATATAATATGTAATAACAGCCCATAATGCAATAAATATTGATAAAAAAGCATAATGGAAATGGACGTATCAACTCCCCCATGCTTAGACCTTGCTTGTCCTCAAGCGGAAGCCGATATCGAAAAATATGTCCACATGTTTAGAGATAGAGGTGTCGATAAAAATAAAATACGGACATGAGGGCATCATGAACATTCTTATAACAGCAACATATATAGATCTTATCATATAATTTCTTGTGCTCAAGTAATAATCAATTCACAATGTCAAGTATGGTTCAGAAACTTCATTGGGAACTAAGAAACTATAATCTCAGTCATTGAAGCAACTGCAATTTATCATAACATCAGAAAGAGTCAAGAATAGAGCTTTTCAGCAAGTCCACATACTCAACTATCATGTAGTCTTCTACAATTGCTAACACTCACGCGGTACTTGTGGTTATGGAGTTTCAGCCGGACACTAAGAAAGATAGGGGCTTATTGTGTTGCCTCCCAACGTATTCACCTTTAGGTGATGTCAACAATAATAGTCCATGCTAACTTACATCCAATTGGAGATATATCAAGATCTTTCAAACACGAGGAGCTTGCCAAAGGATAAAATGAAAAAGGGAAAGGTGAAGATCACCTTGACTCAAGCATAAAGTAAAAAACACAAAGTAAAAGATAGGCCCTTCGCAGAGGGAAGCAGAGGTTGTCATGTGCTTTTAGGGTTGGATGCATGAAATCTTAATGCAAAAGAACGTCACTTTATATTGCCACTTGTATGTGGACCTTTATTATGCAGCTTGCCGCTTTTATTGCTTCCACAACAAGATCGTATAAAGCTTATTTTCTCTGCACTAATAAGTCATACATATTTAGAGAGCAATTTTTATTGCCTGCAACATGACAACTTACTTGAAGGATCTTACTCAATCCATAGGTAGGTATGGTGGACTCTCATGGCAAAACTGGGTTTAAGGATATTTGGAAGCACAAGTAGTATCTCTACTTGGTGCAAGGAATTTGGCTAGCATGAGGGGGAAAGGCAAGTTCAACATGTTTGGAAGGTCAATGACAATATACTTTAACTGAGATGTGAGAAAACATAAACCATTACGTTGTCTTCCTTGTCCAACATCAACTCTTTTAGCATGTCATACTTAATGAGTGCTTCACAATCATAAAAGATGTCCAAGATAATATGTTTGTATGTGAACCTCTCTTTCCTTATTACTTCCTATTAATTGCACCGATGACCAAAACTACGTTTGTCAACTCTCAACAACTTTTATGCCTCATACTTTCTATGTGTGAAGTCATTACTATCCATCAGATCAATATGAACTCTTTTATTCTTTGTATTCTTTCTACTTCCTCAAAATTATGGCAAGAAAGCAAAGCCCTTGACTCAACACTAATCTTTATTATAGATAGCTCACGGACTCGATTACATAAAGAGATCACAAAGCAAAACTCAAAACTACTTGATATCAAAACTTCAATCTACTAGATCAAGATACTACTAAAAGGATCGAACTAAATAAAATGGTAAAGATAGGAGTGTGATGGTGATACGATACCGGGGCACCTCCCCCAAGCTTGGCAGTTGCCAAGGGGAGTGCCCATACCCATGTGATTATGTCCTCGGAGGTGGTGAAGTAGGAGTTGTTGATGATGTAGGCTTGTCGTCCATCTTCCAAGGCATAGGCTCACCATCATAGAAGGATGATCGAGTCTCCGGGATCCTCAAATCTGCAGCCAAACTCATCCTCTTGAATCTATATTCATACTCACAGTTTTGGTTTTGTAGGTCATAGATCTGGGCTTGGAGGTGCTCGATCTTCTCTTGAAGCTTGAAGATGGTCTCCCCAATGACCTTGGCATCTAGCTTGTGGTTGTTGGTGAACTCCGTGATCATCATCTTGTTGGCTTTGAGTCCACGCTCCACCATCCCTTGGCACTTGAAAACTTGTTGCTCCATGGCTTCGAGCTTTGTCTCCACGCTTCTGGTACGCCTTGGTCCCTCCACATCGCGGATGTGCAGCACCCCCTCACACATCTCAATGGTTTGAGGGTGTTGCAGCACCTCTGTGAGATAGGGATTGATAACCCAAAAACTTGTCCTTGGGAGCGCTTGGAGACGTCATGATGCTCTAGATCTGTCAGAAAAACATCTCGAAACGAAAACAGAGGATATTTGCATGATACAGTGGTCAAAGCCTTCGGGAAGTTATATAATGAATTTTTACTGACCAAAATACGTAACGTGCAAGAAAACGGAGTCCGGGAGGCACACAAGGTGTCCACGAGACAGGGGGCACGCCCAGGAAGGGTGGGCGTGCCCTCCACCCTCGTGGAAGCCTCGTTTCCTTCCCGGACTACTTCTTTCTTCCTAAAATTCTTAAATATTCCAAAATGGATAAAAATTGCCATCAGAATTGTTTTGGAGTCGGTTTACTTACCGTACCACATACCTATTCCTTTTCAGAGTTTGGAACGTTCTGGAAAGTGTCCCTTATGTATTCCTCCGGGGTTACGGTTTCAATAATATTAGTTTCAACATTGATAGGATTACCTGAAATATAATGTTTAATTCTTTGACCGTTCACCACCCTCGGACTTGTGCCTTCGAAGTTGTTGATGTTTATAGCACCGGAATGATAGACCTCCTCGACAACGTAAGGACCTTCCCATTTAGAGAGAAGTTTTCATGCAAAAAAATCTTAAACGAGAGTTGAATAATAACACATAATCACCTACGTTAAACTCACGCTTTTGTATCCTTTTGTCATGCCAGCGTTTGACTTTTTCTTTGAATAGCTTGGCATTCTCATAGGCTTGGGTTCTCCATTCATCAAGTGAGCTAATATCAAACAACCTCTTCTCACCGGCGAGTTTGAAGTCATAGTTGAGCTCTTTAATTGCTCAATATGCTTTGTGTTCAAGTTCAAGAGGTAAGTGACAAGCTTTTCCATAAACCATCTTATACGGAGACATACCCATAGGATTTTTATATGCAGTTCTATAGGCCCATAATGCATCATCAAGGTTCTTGGACCAATTCTTTCTAGATCTATTCACAATCTTTTGCAGAATTAATTTGAGCTCTCTATTGCTCAACTCTACTTGACCACTAGACTGCGGGTGATAAGGAGATGCGATATGTTTAACATCATACTTAGCAAGCATCTTACGGAAAGCACCATGAATAAAATGTGAACCACCATCAGTCATAAGATATCTAGGGACTCCAAACCTCGGAAAAATAACATCTTTAAGTATTTTAATAGAAGTGTTATGATCATCACTACTAGTTGGAATAGCTTCTACCCACTTAGTAACGTAATCAACAACAACTAAAATATGTGTATAACCATTAGAGGCAGGAAAGGGTCCCATATAATCAAAGCCCCAAACATCAAACGGTTCAATAACAAGAGAATAATTCATAGGCATTTCTTGACGTCTACTAATATTACCAATTCTTTGACATTCATCACAAGATAAGACAAACTTACGAGCATCTTTGAAGAGAGTAGGCCAATAAAAACCAGATTGCAGTACCTTATGTGCAGTTCTATCTCCAGCGTGGTGTCCTCCATAGATTCAGAGTGACACTTGCGTAGGATCTGTTCCTGTTCATGCTCAGGTACACAACGTCTAATAACACCATCTACTCCTTCTTTATAAAGGTGTGGGTCATCCCAGAAGTAATGTCTTAAATCATAAAAGAACTTTTTCTTTTGCTGGTATGTGAAACTAGGTGGTATAAATTTAGCAACAATGTAATTAGCATAATCAGCATACCAAGGAGCAGTACGAGAAGCATTAATGACCGCTAATTGTTCATCAGGAAAGCTATCATCAATAGGCAGTGGGTCATCAAGAACATTCTCTAACCTAGACAAGTTGTCTGCAACGGGGTTCTCAGCTCCCTTTCTATCAATAATATGCAAATCAAATTCTTGGAGCAAGAGAACCCATCTAATGAGTCTAGGCTTAGCATCTTTCTTTTCCATAAGATATTTAATAGTAGCATGATCAGTGTGAATAGTAACTTTGGAATCAACAATATAAGGTCTAAACTTATCACATGCAAACACAACTGCTAAGAACTCTTTTTCAGTAGTAGCATAATTTCTCTGGGCAGTATCAAGAGTCTTACTAGCATACTGGATAACATTCAATTTCTTATCAACTCTTTGCCCTAGAACAGCACCTATAGCATAATCACTAGCATCACACATAATTTCAAAGGGTAAATTCCAATCAGGTGGCTGAACAATAGGTGCAGTGATCAAAGCTTTCTTAAGTATTTCAAATGCTTCTACACAATCATCATCAAAGACAAAAGGAATATCTTTTTGCAATAAATTAGTCAGAGGCCTAGAGATTTTAGAAAGTCCTTAATGAACCTCCTATAAAAACCGGCATGACCAAGGAAACTTCTTATACCTTTTATGTCCTTGGGACATGGCATCTTTTCAATAGCATCAACTTTAGCTTTATCAACTTCAATACCTCTCTCGGAAATCTTATGCCCCAAGACAATGCCTTCATTAACCATAAAGTGGCACTTTTCCCAATTCAAGACGAGACTAGTGTCTTCACATCTCTGCAAAACTCGATCAAGGTTGCTCAAGCAATCATCAAAAGAGGATCCATAAACGGAGAAATCATCCATGAATACCTCACAAGTCTTTTCACGAAAGTCAGAGAATATAGCCATCATACATCTTTGAAAGGTAGCAGGTGCATTACATAAACCAAAAGGCATACGTCTATAAGCAAAAGTACCGAAAGGGCAAGTAAAAGTAGTTTTAGATTGATCCTTAGCTGACACTGGTATTTGAGAGAAACCAGAATAACCATCTAGAAAGCAGAAATGTGTGTGTTTGGATAGTCTTTCTAGCATTTGATCAATAAAAGGTAAAGGGTAATGATCTTTCTTAGTAGCTTTATTTAATTTACGGAAATCAATTACCATCCTATAACCTGTAATAATTCTTTGCGGGATCAATTCATCATTATCATTAGGAACAACGGTAATACCTCCCTTTTTAGGAACACAATGGACAGGGCTTACCCAATCACTATCAGCAACGGGATAAATTATACCTGCCTCAAGGAGCTTTAGTATCTCCTTTCTTACCACTTCTTTCATCTTAGGATTCACTCATCGTTGAGGATCTCTAACTGGTTTGGCATCGTCCTCCAAATTAATTTTGTGTTGGCATAACGTGGGACTAATGCCCTTGAGATCATCCAGAGTATATCCAATAGCAGCACGGTGCTTCTTCAGAGTTTTCAATAATCTTTCTTCTTCTTGCTCTGAAAGGTTAGCACTAATAATAACATGATATATTTTCTTTTCATCAAGATAAGCATACTTAAGATTATCAGGTAATGGTTTGAGTTCAAACACGGGATCACCCTTGGGTGGAGGGGGATCCCCAAGAATTTCAATGGGAAGGTTGTGTTTCAGAATAGGTTCCTGTTGAAGGAACACTTCATCTATTTCCCTTCTTTCCTCCATAAACATATCATTTTCATGGTCTAGCAAATATTGTTCTAACGGATCAGCAGGAGGCACGGCAATAGAAGCAAGACCAATAATCTCATCCTTACTAGGTGATTCTCTATCACGAGGTTGTCTATGAAACTTAGCAAAATTAAACTCATGAGACATACCCTCTAAGCCAATTGTAAGGGTATCCTTTTCACAATCAATCCTAGCATTAACTGTTTTCAAGAAGGGTCTACCAAAAATAATGGGACAAAAATCATCTTGTGGGGAACTAAGAACAAGAAAATCAGCAGGATATTTAACCTTCCCACACAAGACTTCAACATCTCTAACAATCCCAATTGGTGAAATAGTATCTCTATTGGCAAGCTTGAGAGTAACATCAATACCTTCCAATTCAACGGGTGCAATATCATGCATAATTTCTTTATATAAGTCACAGGGTATTGCACTAGCACTAGCACCCATATCACATAAACCATGATAACAATGATCTCCTATTTTAACAAAAATAATAGGCATGCCTACCACAGGTCTATGTATCTTAGCATCTAGTTTAACAATATTAGCAGTCTCACCACAGAAATAAATAACATGCCCATCTAAATCATCATCCAAGAGATCTTTAACCATAGCAATACTAGGTTCAACTTTGATTTGCTCAGGAGGTGTATAAGTCGTAGTATTACTCTTATGAACAACAGTCAAAGTTTTAGCATGATCCTTTATCCGAACAGAAAAAGGAGGTTTCTCAACATAAGTAGTATGAACAATAGGATCACTATAGGTGACAGTCTTTTCTTCAACTGTAATAGGTGTAACTACTTTTACTTCAACGGGAGGATTATATTTAAACCACTTCTCCTTAGGGAGATCAACGTGAGTAGCAAAAGATTCACAGAAAGAAGCTACTATCTCAGAGTCAAGTCCATACTTAGCGCTAAATCCACGAAAAGCATCGGTATCCATAAAAGATTTAACACAATCAAACTTAGGTGTCATACCTGACTCCTTACCATCGTCGGAACCCCAATCTTTAGAGTTGCATTTAATTCTTTCCAGTAAGTCCCATTTGAATTCAATAGTCTTCGGCATATAAGAACCAGCACAGGAAGTATCGAGCATGTTGCGATCATTTGGAGAAAGACGAGCATAATTTTTTGGATAATCATTTCTCTAGAGAGATCATGATTGGGGCATGAATATAACATTGACTTAAGCCTCCCCCCAAGCTTGAGCGATGCTTTCTCCTTCGCGAGGCCAGAAATTATATATGTAATTACGATCACGATGAACAAGATGCATAGGATAGAACTTTTGGTGAAATTCCAACTTCAATCGTTTATAATTCCAAGATCACGTATCATCACATAGCCTATACCATGTCAATGCATCTCCCTTCAAAGATAAAGGGAAGACCTTCCTTTTGACAACATCATCGGTAATACCTGCAAGCTTAAATAATCCACAAACTTCATCCACAAAGATAAGGTGTAAATCGAGATGCAATGTTCCATCTCCTGCAAATGGATTAGCTAACAGTTTCTCTATCATACCCGAAGGAATCTCAAAGTAAATATTTTCAGTAGGTTCAGTAGGTTGAGGAGCAACTCTTTGCTCTTCTGGTAGGGGTGAAGATACACCGAACAAGACCCTCAAAGGATTAGTTTCCATATTAACAAGTGACAGAAAATTTCAGCACACTATATAAATGTTTCCTTACCAAGTTCCACTCACCAAAAGTGCTACACTCCCCGGCAACGGCGCCAGAAAAGAGTCTTGATGACCCACAAGTGTAGGGGATCTATCGTAGTCCTTTTGATAAGTAAGAGTGTCGAACCCAACGAGGAGCGGAAGGAAATGATAAGCGGTTTTCCGTAAGGTTTTCTCTGCAAGCACTGAAATTGTAGGTAATAGATAGTTTTGTGATAAGATAAATTGTAACGGGTAACAAGCAATGAAAGTAAACAAATTGCAGTAAGGTGGCCCAATCCTTTTTGTAGCAAAGGACAAACCTGGACAATTTCTTATAATTAGAAAAGAGCTCCCGAGGACACATGGGAACTATCGTCAAGCTTCTTTTCATCACGCTCATATGATTCATGTTCGGTACTTTGATAATTTGATATGTGGGTGGACCGGTGCTTGGGTACTGCCCTTACTTGGACAAGCATCCCACTTATGATTAACCCCTATTGCAAGCATCCGCAACTACAAAAGAAGTATTAAGGTAAACCTAACCATATCATTAGACATATGGATCCAAATCAGCCCCTTACGAAGCAACGCATAAACTAGGGTTTAAGCTTCTACCACTCTAGCAACCCATCATCTACTTATTACTTCCCAATGCCTTCCTCTAGGCCCAAATAATGGTGAAGTGTCATGTAGTCGACGTTCACGTAACACCACTAGAGGCAAAGACAACATACATCTCATCAAAATATCGAACGAATACCAAATTCACATGACTACTAATAGCAAGACTTCACCCATGTCCTCAGGAACAAACGTAACTACTCACAAAGCATATTCATGTTCATAATCAGAGGAGTAATAATATGCATTAAGGATCTGAACATATGATCTTCCACCAAGTAAACCAATTAGCATCAACTACAAGGAGTAATCAACACTACCAGCAACCCACATGTACCAATTTGTGGCTTTGATACAAGATTGGATACAAGAGATGAACTAGGGTTTTGAGAGGAGATGGTGCTAGTGAAGATGTTGATGGAGATTGACCCCCTCCCGATGAGAGGATCGTTGATGATGACGATGGTGATGATTTCCCCCTCCCGGAGGGAAGTTTCCCCGGCAGAACAGCTCTGCCGGAGCTCTAGATTGGTTCCGCCAAGGTTCCGCCTCGTGGCGGCGGAGTTTCGTCCCGTAAGCTTGCCTCTGGTTTTTTCCATGGTAAAAGCCTTCATATAGCAGAAGATGGACACTAGAGGGCCACCAGGGGGGCCAGGAGACAGGGGGCGTGCCCAGTAGGGGTGGGCGCGCCCCCACCCTCCTGGCCAGGGTGTTGGCCCCCTCTGGTGTTTCTTTCGCTCAGTAATTCTTATTAATTCCAAAACTGACTTCCGTGGAGTTTCAGGATTTTTGGAGCTATGCAGAATTGGTTTCCAATATTTGCTCCTTTTCCAGCCAGAATTCCAGCTGCCGGTATCCCCCTCTTCATGGTAAACCTTATAAAATAAGATAGAATAGCCATAAGTATTGAGATATAATGTGTAATAACAACCCATAATACAATAAATATTGATATAAAAGCATGATGCAAAATGGACGTATCATGCCCCAAGCTTGCAAGTATTCCAGTGATCCCCATCATCAACGACTTACAAATAGTTGGAGTTCACGGTACTTTAGTTGGTTTAGTTTTTAAGGGCATTCGTTTGGGCTCCTGGCCATTTCTAGTCATCTTAACTGTTGGGTGTCCGAAAGACATACCCATGTTGCCTCTAGGCGCCCAACAAAGCCAAAGTGAAAGACCTCTTGAAAAACTTAAGTATTTGGATCTGCAAGGCCCCAACAGCTTGGTCAGACGCTGCCTATTGTCTAGATCACAACTTACGGTTTGGAAATGCTTTCCCTTCGTGGAGCATTTGACGATTAGCGATTGCAGCAACCTTGTCCGCTGGCCAACAGAGGAGTTCCGGTGCTTGGATCGCCTCCGCTCTCTGTGTATCGCGAATTGTGAAAACCTAGAGGGGAACACTTCATCATATGAGGAGGAGACCCTTCCACTGTCCCTAGAGTGTTTGTATATTGAATTCTGCCACAGTGTGGTGGCGCTGCCTTGGAACCTTGGAACTCTGGTCAAGCTGCGGGGTCTACATGTGTTTTGCTATAGTCGCCTGAAAGCGCTGCCTCGTGGGATGAGTGGTCTCACTTGTCTTACGCTGCGTTTGGATGTCTGTATTGAAGGCCTCCATATTGAATTGGTTTCAATTCCATTTCACTGACGAAACTGTAATGGACATGAATATGAATTTGCTTGTTTGGATGCTCGATGAATTGGCTGAGGGAATCTCAGTGAAGTTTCAATACGAAATCATGTTTGGATGGCAAACTATAGAATTGGGTAGTGCTTTGTTCTAAATGAAAATTTGTACAATGTGTGACTATAACAGAATGATTATATAGCAATAAAAAATAACAAATATTCACATAATAACAACAATTATTATCTTACGGCAACAAAGTACAAATTGTAGCATTGGCTATCACATACTTCTCAGGATTATACTGTTTAGCAATATGTGGTGCATCCTCCAAGCTAGATGCTGCAGTGAAATGACGGTTCTACCAAATCATCATGTCTTCTACACTAAAAATTGGGTGCTCCTCGAACAACTCAGCTGCAACAAATATAAACTCCTCATTCCACATTGGATTCAGAGTCCTGCCTGGTGATGCTCGGGCTCTAATTTTGTGCCTCAATGACATTGGCATGCAAATACCAAAGCTTGGGAGTAAGATAAACTTTTGATCTAATGCTTGCAAGGCCATCTACAGGGATTAACGCCGCATTAGAGTGACATGGGCTGGCTAAGCAAGGAAAGAAAGAGGAAGGGGATCCAGCTAAGGGGGAGAAGATGATTGCAGAGGAGATGACATGAGGACCGCTGTAGGCATGATATGGGCTGCCACAGCTGGAGATGCGCCAGGCAGTGGCCGAAGATCCTACGGCGGCCGTGCAGGTCAGGGAGGGAGCGGCTGTAGGGGGGTGGATGGATCCGATCAAGAGGAGGGCAGGGGGGTGGTTGGATCCAATGAAGAGGAGGAACGTTGTAGGAGTAGGTAAAAGGGGTGGCGCTCGAGGGGCTTGAAGGTGAGATGCACCCGCAGAGAGGAGGAGAAGGAGGATCGGCGAGTTGGGATGGATACCTGCGGCGGCGCCGCCGCCGCCGCCTCCTAAAGTTGTTCTCGCGCGGGGATGGAGGCAAATCTCGGGCCGTCTGTCTCCAATCGTTTTCTTTTGCGGGACTTGCCAATTCGACCCAAATCAGAGTCGAGGAGCTCTGTATCGCTGGAGGGCTGCAAGAGTGAGCGCGATTTAGCTCTTGTATTGGGCTCGTTTCAGTCCAGACGTTTCGGTGCGCATCCAGACACCCGAATTGGAAGCTAGCAAATACCAAATCTATTTCAGAGGGTCCATTAAAGACATGCAAACACAACGTTAGGGAATTGACGATTCAGGAATGTCTAGCTTTGGAGGAATTCCCGCATGATCTCCTGGAGCGGCTGGCCGCCCTCGAACACTTAAGAATCCATGGGTGCCCAGAGTTGCAAAGACGGGACTGAGATCAGGTCACTTCGCTCTGTGCAGTCACACGATGCAGAGAAGGTGGGGAGTATTTTCACTTGGTATCCTCTTCCCCATACAAGGTGGTTATTGATTAGGCGTCATGGAAACCCAAGCTGCAAAGTAAATCAGTGTACGCGTGAATGCCCTGCTAAATAATCAATATCCTTTCTATCTATTGTTTCTCACATCGAATCTAGTGATAACATGTGTTGCTAACGCGATGATTCGACATACCTGCAGGTCAGAATTTCTGGAAGCATCCACAGCATGAAGGGATCCGCCCCACCTCACTGTTAAATGCACCACGACTTGGGGGGAGGGGGCGCACCCGACGTCCTCCTTGGGAGGGTGCAGAGGAGGAAGGAGGAAGGTGCAGCTGCGCGCGCCGCAGCCTGAGGTAACCTCCTTCCTCCTTGTCGGAGCGCACGCCGGGGGAGCAAGATTTGCCTGCACTGATCGAGACAAGATCAAGGAGCAAAGGCCCGATGGACCAACCAGCAGCAAAGAGAGGGTGGGTCCAAAGCTTTATGGAATTTTTATTTTATTTTTTAACTTAAGCCCTCTGGAATTAGTGGGCCAGATGTAATACACGAGTTCGTTGCTTCAATCTGCAGCAGAAGCAAGTGACACCAATATTTTTTAATTTTTTTCAAAACTTCACCGGGGGAAGAAAAAGACTGCCCACCTTAATTTTCCTCCAATATATTTCTACCACATGTAAATTATTTGTGTGGCTTAGCTTGATATCTATTTCTGGAGAGTAGTAGCTCCTACCATTTTCTATCACATACCCAACTTCCCTACGAATATCAATGTGTTTGCAAGTTATGACCTTATATAGTTATAAGCATCTTGCAAACATTTTTTTACTTTTCAGTAATTTGTTTCCCTTCTCTTTTTGGCCACAGATGGCTGAGTGCCTTTCCCATTTTCTGGGGAGAAAGCATGGGGCTACATTGCAAATAATTTATTTTTACCTTTCTCCAGGGAGTTTCTTATGACCTGCTTCTGATTCCAATGTATGTATGCAGCATTATATTTTTGTGGGTGGATAATCAAAGTTATACTGTAACAACAAAGTTTTCTTTTCAGGTACTCGCCAGAGTAGACAAACTTGCCGGAGGGAGCAATTTTACTCCCGCACAACAGTAATATCGTAGTGCTGATGAGATTGTTCCAATTTCTACAATGCACATAAAGAATGGCAGCAATATTTCTGAGTTTGTGTCTTTTCCTTCATTTAGTTGGAACCTTTCGGAGCCTGAAATGAACTATCCTGATCCCACAACTCTTTTGCAATGGTAGGATCCGTTGATATTATCCCCAGAAGTTAATATTGTTGTTTGCTTCATCTCTACTGCTTCCTGTAATGGCCTAGTGTTAAGCTTTTTACTGTGCGAATACGGGCAGCTCTAAAAACATTTGGAATGAACAGACACCAAGCACATCCAATTCTGGTTCACAGCAGATTGCCGATGCTAACTTGCTGATGATTTTAGGTTTGCAAAAGCTGAAATTTGAACAAGCTTTCAAGACCATGACCAAAGGCATATGAACATGTGCGATATGCAGAAACGTCTTACCTCGACTTGAGGCGACGTGCTTCGTGTTTATAGGCAGGGGCGCACCTCCCTGAAGATCATACATCGTTGGAGATATTACAGGAGGTGTACAACTTGGAGAACAAGATATAGAAGTAGTTACAGGAGATAAGGAGATAGAATTACATGTAAACCGAACCAACTATATCTATCCTATATCCCGCGCCCTTGGACTCTGCATACGTGACAATATATGTTGTGTTTAACACCCTCCCTTAATCAAAACTTCATTAAGTTGAGATTCTGTTTGAAGTCTTCAAAACTTCTAGTAGGTAGAGCCTTGGTGAATCCATCTGGAATCTGATCCTTGGAACTCACAAAACGAACATCAAGTTGTTTTTGAGCCACTCGTTCTTTGACAAAGTGAAAATCAATTTCAATGTGTTTCATTCTGGCATGAAAAACAGGGTTAGCAGACAAATAAGAACCAAATTGTCACACCATAGGCATGGAGTTTGATTACTTTTTACACCAAGCTCTTTTAATAAAGACTGCACCCAGATGATCTCAGCTGTAGCATTTGCTAATGCTTTGTACTCTGCCTCAGTACTGGACCTGGAGACAGTAGCATGTTTCCTTCCACACCAGGAAATCAAGTTAGGGCCAAATAACACTGCAAACCCTCCAGTGGACTGTCTATCATCCAAGCAATCTGCCCAGTCAGAGTCTAAGAAAGCACTAAGAAGTGTGGATGATGACTTGCTGAAATTGAGACCAATGATGAGGGTGTTCTTGACATATCTAACTTCTCATTTAGTAGCAGTTAAATGAACAGTAGTGGGTTCATGAAGAAACTGGCAGACTTTGTTAATAGCAAATGAGATATCAGGTCTTGTAAGGGTGAGATACTGAAGTGCACCTACAAGACTCCTGTATTTGGTGTTGTCTTCTCGACTCAAAGCTTGTCCTTCTGTGAGAGACAAATTTTCTGAACTGGATAATGGAGTTGGTGAGGGTTTACAACCTTGCAGGCCAGCCTTCCTTACCAGATCGGTTGCATACTTTTCTTTAGATAAGTGAAGTCCATCATCATGTTTCTTCACTTCTATCCCTAAGAAATAATGCAAATCTCCAAGATCCTTAAGAGCAAACTCTGCACTGAGATCCTTCAACAATCCTGTTATGGCTTCATTAGATGAGCTTGTAACAATAATATAATTAACATAGATAAGGGCGAAGATGTGAGTATTGCACTTGTTATAAATAAACAGTGAAGTGTCGTACTCGGAAGGTGTAAGTACATCTAGTGCCCTTTAGTGATTTTGGTCTATTGAAGACTTATAGGTTAAGGGACTAATATGTTTGTGAGTGTACACAGGCTCTATAAGTCGATGAGGAGTTTGATATTTTCGATTAAAGTTGACCCCTAAAAATGTATGTCTTCAGCTGAAGACTTTGGTTCTCCTGAAGATTTTGAAAGTGAAGAAAATTGTGTGACCTTGAAGACTTGGATATTCATGCGAGGATTATGAAGCGTGAAGACTGTTGTTTTCGTAGTTTCATTTTCTCATTCCTGAGTCATAGGAAACACCGTACTATTAAAGGGGGTTGATGTAATACTAAGCAAACTGATTTCCATGTGATGCTCATCTCAAAATCCTACACCTACCCAATCCTTTCGAGTGAAGCCATTGGAAATCTCATATCAGTTCAGTCAATTTCTTCAGTGACAGAGACGAAGATCTTGTGGTCTCTGAGGAATTTGTTCTGACTGAGGAGTTAGGAATTCGCCAGTGCGGATTGCCTACACAGTGAGGAACATGATAGCCCTGAGGAATTTGATACCTCAAATTCGACCATTGTTGTGCTACGTGCCAGCTGTCCAAAATATCCTACCACCTAACGGTCATGTCATTGAAGGGCATTTATGTCTTATCATGTCGGGCTCCTCCCTAGGCTATAAATAGCCACCTCCTACAACCACTAGCTGGTTGGCTGCTCTGAGAGAAACTGACACTTGTCATTGAGACCATCCCATCCTCCCAGGACTTTGAGCAAAAATCATCAAGTGAGGAAAACCCAAAACCCAAACCCAAACACCTACAAACCCAAAGTGATTGAGCATCACTAAAGAGATTGTTCCTGTGTGGAACCGATGCTTGTTACCTTTGAGGACTGTGTATCCTCCAGATGGCTAGGCGTCATGGTCTGAGCATCCAAGAGGAATTGCGGATCACCGAGTGACCAAGTCTGTGAAGGTTTGGAAGTCACTTATGAAGACTTACCACGAGTGTCGGGCGAGGTCTGTGCGACTTTAGCTCAAGGAGAATACGGTGAGGACGGTGTGTCCGGGACTATGTGTCCTCGAGTTTAAATACTCAGCCGCTCCAACCAGACGTACAACTGTCATAGCAGTTGGAACTGGTCTAACAAATCATTGTCTTCACCAAGCAAACTGGTTCTATTTGCTCAACCCTTTCATTTCCACATTCATGTGTTCATGATCCTGATCATTATTGTTTGAAGACTTTGACTGAAGACTTTCTTTATTTCCTCAATCCTATTTCTTCTTTCACATAGTCTTCAGCCTGCTTATCCTGTTATCACGCTTTCTGTACTCTGTGTTTGTTTCCATTTCATCATCATGACTATGCTACTACTCTGTTATGCTTATACCTGAGTACTTATTCCGCTGCTAGTGTGTCGTTACTTAGGAATTTCTTCACCTAGAAATTCCTCAGTGACAAATTTGTAAAAATCGCCTAAGCACCCCCCCCTCAAGTCGATATAACGCACTTTCAGAAGGAACAAAGCCAAGAGTTTGCATCTTTTGACTAAGACGTGAATACCATGCCCTTGGAGCCTGTTTTAATCCATATAATGCTTTGTCAAGTCTACACACATGCAAAGGTGCACGTTGGTTTTCAAACCCAGGAGGTTGTTTCATGTATACTTCCTCTTCCAGAACACCATGAAGGAACGCGCTCTGTATGTCCAGCTGTCTGAGACTCCATCCCGTGGACAGAGCAATGGACAAAACAAGGCGAATGGTTACAGCTTTTACCACTGGATTGAATGTGTCCTCATAGTCTATACCATACCTTTGCTTGAAGCCTTTTGCCACAAGTCTTGCCTTGTAGCGATCAATAGTGCCATCCGATTTTCTCTTGATCCTGAACACCCACTTGCAAGCAATAAGATTTTTACCGTGCGATGGAGGGACCAAGTGCCATGTTTTATTTCTTTTCTATGGCATGTATTCTTCATGCATGGCCTTCTTCCAATTTTCATCAGCTAGGGCTTCATCAAGTGTGTGCGGTTCACCTGTAGAACACACCATGCCATATTTTGTAATGTGCATGTAATTAAGTGGTTGGATTACCCCCATTGCAGCCGTGTACGCCCTTGTGGTGAAGTAGTTGGCGCAGAAGATCCCATGCAATCTGCAGGAGTTGCAGCAGGAACCAATCCCGAGGCAGATCGTGCGAAGCAGCAGCAGTTTCAGCGGCAGGATCTGCGACCGGATCTTCTGTGGTCGCAGATGAAGATGTGCAGCACCTTGACGCCACAGAAGATCCCAGCAGGCGGGACACATCATTGCACCGTGATGGCGCGCCAGCGTCCGCAGCTCCAAAGGCGGGTCCCGCGCCTGTCGGCCGACGCAGATCGCGTTGTTTGTAGCACACGGGTTGGACCGGGAACCGGGCCCCCCAGACCCAATAGGTGGCGGACAAGTGGTGGCGTGTAGTTCGCTCGGGTTGGCGGAGGCGCCGCCACGAATCGCAGCTGGCCGCGTGGCAGATGTGGGCTCGCTCTTAGGCGCACAGTCGGCGGCTCCACACGCAGCTGATGGCGCGGACTCCCGAGACAGATCTGCTACTCTGCCAGCACCGACGGATCCCGAGGCCGATCCGCTAGGCAGGTCTGCTGCTGCTGCGGGAACTGATCCCGAAGCGGGTTTGTTCCCTCGATCGGGGCACATGAAATATGGCCCTTTCTCGGCATTTTCTTCATTATTTTCCATTCGGTTTTCTTCTGCAACATCACAAAACTCATGCACACTGGTTTGTGGGTTAGTCAACATATAGTCATCACGGTTTCGTTCCCCTTCATCAAGGCCGGTGAGAGAGGATGGTAGAAGTAGGATTTCTTTACGAAGTAGGATTTCTTTAGGAAGTAGAGCACCGGCATTTGGATGAAGATCGACAAAGGGAAATTTGGTCTCCTCGAACACAACATCACGAGAAATATAGACCCTCCCGGTAGAAACATCTAAACACTTAACCCCCTTGTGTTGGGCACTATAGCCGAGGAAGACACACTGTTTAGATCGGAACATGAGTTTGCGAGGGTCGTACGGCGGAGATTTGGCCAACACGCACAACCAAATACACGTAAAGATGTATAGTTGGGCTTGACATGAAGAAGTCGCTCTATTGGGGTTTCATTGTTTATGACACGGCTTGGGAGCATATTCATGATACGAATAGCAGTGAGGAACGCTTCATCCCAAAACTTGAGGCGCATGGAAGCACCTGCTAAAAGGGCTAGACCAACTTCCACAATGTGCTTATGCTTGTGTTCGGCAAAACTGTTTCGTTGGTGAGCATGAGGGCATGACACATGGTGTGAGATGCCGAGTGTTTGGAAGAAGGAATTTAATTTCTTGTATTCCCCTCCCCAGTCAGATTGAACAACAATAATCTTGTTGTCCAACTTCCGTTCAACAAGTGCTTGAAAGTTTTTGAACACTTGGAAGACATCAGATATTTTCTTAAGAAGATAGATCCAGGAAAATTTGCTATAGTCATCAATGAAGCTTAAATAGTATGTGTGTCTACCAACAGAACTAGGGGTAGGACCCCAGACATCAGAAATATTAATTGCAATGGTTGAGTAGAAACACTTGTAGAAATAGGATAAGGTAATTGATGACATTTTCCTCTTTGGAAAGAATCATAAATAGTTTCAATATTTCGCTCACCAACAAATGGGAGTTTATTTTTCCTAAGCAAACGTTCAACAAGAGGGAAAGAAGCATGCCCTAAATGATCATGCCAACATGTTGAGGAAAGTTTGACAACACCATAGGCTTGTTTATTGAATCTCCTAAGCTCCGGAATCAACGGGTAAAGCCCTCGAACACATCTACCTCGATATTGTACCTTCTTCGTGGCCTGATCATTTGTCAAAAAGAAAAAAGGATGGAATTCAATAGACATTATTGTCAATGGTGATGCGATGAACAGATAGGAGATTTTTATTGGCACTAGGGAAAATTTTGCGAAGATGAATTTTACGAGAAGGGGTACGTATAACCAAATGACCAATGTGACGTATGCTCATACCTGCACCATTGGCTGTGTGTATCTGGTCCTTCCCGTGATACTTCTCATGGAGGGTTACTTTCTCTAGCTCCCACGTGAGGTGATTGGTCACGACGCTGTCAAGGTACCAATTTGTGTCGACGCCATAGGATCCATCAGCAGCAGCAGCAACCTTGTCATCATCTTAAGAAGAGGCATCGTCTTCGTTGAAGCAATACCAACAGTCTTTGGCGGTGTGTCCGGGCTTCCCGCAGATCTGACAGGGCGTGACCGGCTCGAGCCGCCGCGGTGACCCCTGTTGTTGGTGGAGATGGGGCGACTGCCACGGGAACCGGAGTTATTGGTGTTGCTGCCGCCGTGCTTGCCCTTGGTGCGAGGAGGACCGCGATGACGAGAGGAGTACCCGCCACGCCCGCGGGTTACCGCGTTCGCAGAGGACTTGAACCTGCCGCCGGTGCTGTGGTATTGGGTGACGCACTGATCGCAGTTGTTCAGCATGGCGTAGAGCTCATCAAGGGACACCGGCATGATGCGGGCATCCAGAGCAGAGAAGAGCGGCTGGTAGTCCATGTCCAGCCCGTGCAGCAGGTAGGAGATGAGTTCGTCGTCCTGGATGGGCTTGCCGGTGGCGGCGAGCTCACCGGCAAGACTGCGTATGGAGGCGAAGTAGGCGGCCACCGATTGGTTCCCTTTCTGCGCATTGATCAAGGCAGTGCGGATGTTGTTGACGCGGCTCAAAGACTGCAATGAGAACATACCTTCTGGTGTTGTCCAGAGAGCGTGCGCGGTGGTGACCGCGGTCACCGCGACGAGTATCTCTTTTGTGAGGCTGTTGAGCAAGTAGCCAAGGACCTGCTGGTCCTCCCTCACCCAGATGGGGTGGAGAGGATTGGGCGCGGACGTCTCCTTCCCGTCCTTGTCCTTGGTGACAAGAAGGCGGGGCGGCTCCGGCATGGTGCCATCGACGTAGCCATAGACCCCGGCTCCCCTCAACTGCGGCGTGACTTGGGTGCGCCATAGGACGTAGTTCGTCCGGGAGAGCTTCTCCGTGACCTGACCGCTTAGGTTCGATTGGGTGGCACTGGAGGAAGACATGACTGGAACTAATGGAGATCGAAAGCTGGGGTTTGGAAGAGGAGGCTCTGATTACCATGTACAATATGCGGAAACGTCTTACCTCGACCAGAGGCGACGTGCTTCGTGTTTATAGGCAGGGGCGCACCTCCCTGAAGCGCATACATCGTTGGAGATATTACAGGAGGTGTACAACTTGAAGAACAAGAAATAGAAGTAATTACAAGGGATAAGGAGATAGAATTACATGTAAACCGAACCAACTATCTATCCTTTATCCTGCACCCTTGGACTGCATATGTGACAATATATGTTGTGTTTAACAGAACACACATGCATGCCTGGATTCTGATGCCACCGTCTGAAACAGCAGGTCCATAGAGACCATGAATGACCGAGGTGTTTCAGGTAGAAAATTGTGACCACAACTTTGTACTTTTGTCTTGCATAGCATATACCACCACCCTCATAATCAAACCTGATTACTTAACTAGCAACCTTCTTACGCAGGATACGCAAGAAAGCAATGGTTCCATTCTTCGGAACGTGCACCCTGGAGAGGGCAACTGCAGTTCTCCTCGGCAGAGCGCACGCCGGAGGCGGGGCGGTGTAAGATAGTTTGGGAAGCGTAGAACCCTTTGTCTCGGGCCGCATGTATATATTGAGGCAAAGCCTTGGTAGACAAGTTACAGAGAGAATCAGATAAGAGAGGAGATCGAGAGAGGAGGAAGAGATCGACCGGGAGAGGTCGTTACAGGAGACTCTCGGGATAAATAGAAGAAGAAGATAGATACAAGTTTAAACACCTCCTATCCCTATACAACAATTCTAACACTCCCCCTCAATCTAAACCTCAAGCCTTGCTAAGGTTGAGATTGTACTTGAACTCATCCAATGTTCTCTCAGTCAATGGTTTAGTAAACACATCTGCAAGTTGATCCCCTGTAGGAATGAACCGTATCTCAAGTAGCTTTCGAGCTACTCTCTCTCTGACAAAATGAAAGTCCACCTCAATGTGTTTGGTTCGTGCATGGAAGACAGGATTTGCTGAAAGGTAAGTTGCACCAATATTGTCACACCATAACCGTGCAGCCTTCGGAGCTTTAATACCAAGCTCATAAAGTAATGTTTGTATCCACATTACTTCAGCTGTGGCATTTGCTAATGACTTATATTCAGCCTCTGTACTTGATCGTGAAACAGTAGCTTGCTTCCTTGCACTCCATGATACAAGATTAGACCCCAGAAATACAGCAAAACCACCAATAGATCTTCTGTCATCAGCACATCCTGCCCAGTCTGCATCAGAATATGCAGTAACAAGCAAGGAAGCGGACTTGACAATCTGAAGTCCAAGCCCTTGAGAATACTGAAGATATCTTAAGATCCTCTTAACTGCTGTCCAATGAGTAGTTCTAGGCGCATGCAAGTATTGACATACCTTATTCACCGAGTAAGAAATATCTGGTCATGTAAGTGTTAGATATTGCAAAGCACCAACAACACTTCTATAATTTGTTGCATCTTCTGGACCAAGAATTTCTCCACTATCAATTGTAAGTTTTTCTGAGGTGGAAATTGGTGTGCTAACTGGCTTGCAATTCTCCAATCCCACTCTCTTAAGAACATCAGCTGTATATTTTTCCTGTGAGAGAAGTATGCCATCTCTTACTTGCTTCACTTCTATGCCAAGAAAATAGTGAAGGTCACCTAGATCCTTAAGAGCAAACTCAAGTTTCAAATCCTTGAGCAAACAGGTTGTGGCCGCTTGACTTGAGCTAGCAACAATTATATCATCAACATAAACAAGCACAAACACAGTGATATTGCCTTTTCTATAAAAGAACAAAGATGTATCTGCTTTAGATGGTATGAACCCAAGATGTTGTAACTGCATGCTCAACCTAGAATACCATGCTCTTGGAGCCTGCTTCAATCCATATAATGCTTTATCCAACTTACATACATAATGTGGTGTGTTGTGATTTTCATAACCGTGTGGTTGCCGCATGAACACTTCTTCCTCAAGAACACCATGAAGAAACGCGTTCTGAACATCTAGCTGTCGTAAGCTCCAGCCTCTCGAAACAGCAATGGATAAAACAAGGCGAATGGTAGTTGCTTTAACCACAGGGCTAAAGGTGTCATCATAATCAATACCGAACCTTTGCTTAAAACCTTTTGCAACCAACCTTGCCTTGTACCTGTCTATACGACCATCATATTTTCTTTTAATCTTGTATACCCACTTGCAATCAATTATGTTAGCACCCCGTTGTGGTGGTACTAGACGCCAAGTCTGATTTTTCATGAGTGCATTATACTCATTATCCATGGCGTCCTTCCAATCCTTACTAGCAAGTGCATATTGCAAGTTAATAGGTTCTCCAGTAGCAGCAAGAAAAGCACGCTTAGTAGGATTATACTTTATTGTACCATCACTGTATTTTTTTCTTTGACAATACCTGACCGAGACCTGGTGTGTCGACGGGGAGGCGAAGGAGCCACGGAAGCAGTTTCTGTTGATTATGGCACAGGATATCCAGCAGCCGCAATGTCAACCACAGAAGATCCAGGTTGGTGTGGTTGGTGGGGCTCCAGATCCAAGGAGGATGCACGCAGCTCCTCGGAGTCGCTCCCCCCCCCCCCGTGCCACGCTGGACAGCAGTGGCGGAGCGGACAGGCGAGGATTGGTTGGATGCATTGGAAGTCGCGCCAGGGCCCGCGCCTACATCTGATCCGCCGGGACCCGCCCTGTCGGCTTGGCATGACGCGCCCTGGTCCGCACCTAGACCCGCTCTTGGACCCGCGTGGCCCACCTGGGCGGATTGGCGTGACGCGCCCTGATCCGCGTCGGGACCCGCGTGGCCCACCTGGTCGGCTTGGCGTGGCGCGCCCTGGCCCGCGTCTGGTCCAGCAGCAGGGCTGCTGTCGCTGTCGCCCGCCAGGAGCGAATCGGCACGGGATCGCGCACTGGTCTGCGCTGCAAGCTGGCGCAGATCTGCCTGGGATCGCGCACTGTCAGCCGGATCAGCCTCAGATTCCGCGCCTGGTTTGTCCTGTGTACACATAAAATGACGAGTAGAATCTGTACAAAAGCCATTAGATACGCAGTTTTCTATGGATTTTTGCACATGATCATTCTCAGTTAGTTCACCCCCGTGATCAGGATTAATGGAGTAATCTGGTAGGAGTGCAATTTCTGCACGAAGCAAGGCGCCAACATTGGGATGAAGAAGGGAAAAGGGGAATAAAGTTTCATCAAAGATTACGTCACGGGAGATATATATACGTCCAGTAGACTGTTCAAGGCATTTATATCCTTTATGAAGGTTACTGTACCCAATAAACACACATTGTGTGGAGCGAAACTCTAGTTTATGACGACTGTATGGGCGTAAGTTGGGGTAGCAAGCACACCCAAAAAAATTTAGAGAGGTGTAGTCTGGCTTTTGATGATACAATCGTTCTAAAGGAGTTGAATTGCCAATGACCTTACTTGGAAGACGGTTAATAAGATATGTAGTCGTGATGAAAGCCTCATCCCAATACTTGAGGGGCATAGATGCATGAGCTAGAAGGGATAGACCAACTTCAACGATGTGATGGTGTTTGCGTTCAGCAGAACCATTTTGCTGATGAGCATGAGGGCAAGACACAAAATGAGTAATCCCAATGCTTCGGAAGAAGGAGTTGAGTTTTTCATACTCCCCTCCCCAGTCACTTTGGACTGAAATAATTTGTCGATCAAAGTGGCGCTCAACTAGCTTCTGAAACTCTTGGAAGATGGAAAAAACTTCAGATTTATATTTAAGCAAGTAAATCCACGTGAACTTGCTGTAATCATCAATGAAGCTAACATAATATTTTCTTCGACCAAAAGAATCTCGAGCATGACCCCATACATCAGTGAAGATCAATTGTAATGGGGCATGAGACACACTAGTAGACTTAGGATAAGGAAGCTGATGGCTCTTGGCACATTGACATGCTTCGCAGACAGACTCATTATTTGAACTATGTGACAAAGGAAGTTTGTCTTTATTGACTACTTGCCTAACTATGAGGGAGGAGGGATGTCCTAATCGTTGATGCCACCGCTCGAAAGAGGGCTTGATGACGGAGTAGACTCGACGATGCTTGTTGCTAAAAGCTCCGGAGGAGATGGGGTAGCGGCCACCAACGCATCTACCGTGATAGAGAGCTGCCCTCGTTGCTCGGTCCTTAATGAAAAAATAGCGAGGGTGAGTTTCAAAGAAAACATCATTATCGGTGGCTAGACAAGACATAGAGGCAAGGTTTTTGTCTGCTTGAGGAACATGGAGAACATCCTTAAGAAGAAGATCACGTTGAAGAGTAGGGGAACTAAGTGAAACTTGACCAATGTGACAAATATCCATACCTTTACCGCTGGCTGTGTGGATCTGGTCATTGCCGTGATACGTCTCGCGGAGGGCAAGTTGCTCTAGCTCATTGGTGACGTGATCAGTAGCCTCGGAATCAACGTACCAGACGCCATCCCCGCCTTGCTCGCGCATAGCAGCTGCAACCAGTTTGGAGTCAGGGACAAAGTTGTCATCGTACTGATGCCAGCAGTCGATGACCTCATGACCAGCCTTCTTGCATAGCTGGCACCGGGGTCGAGGACGAGGAGAGGAGGTGCGGCGGCCATTGTTGGAGTTGAAGCCGCCACCCCTCTGGTTGTTGCCGTAGCCCCCGTCGTAGTTGTAGCCGCCACCAGAGCGTGCGTTGTCGCCCGAGGGGGCGCCACGGCCGCGTCCGCCACCGCGGTTGGTGCCCGGGTGACCACGGCCACGGCCGCGACCCCGGGAAGCGGAGTATGCAGAAGATTGCCGAAGGTCACCGCCGTGAAGGAGGGTGAGGCGGGCATCGAAGCTGAGAAGCTGGCTGTGTAGCTCCGGGACCGTGATCGGTTCCACTCGTGCCACCAATGCAGAGACCACGGGATTATACTCCATGTCGAGGCCGGCCAAGATTTTGGAGACGATCTCCGGATCGGAGAGCGCCGAAGCGGTGCAAGCAACCTCATCTGTGAGGGTTTTGATCTTGCCCAGGTACTCTGCCATGGACATATTACCTTTCTTAAGGTTGGTGAGCTCGATCCGGGTGTTGATCGCCTGCGCCTGACTCTGGGCAACGAACATGGTGTTGATGGCGCGCCACACCTCGGCCGGCGTCTGGAGCGTGGCCACCTGGGACAGAATCTCGTGGGAAAGAGAACCCATCAAGAAACCTTGAAGTTGTTGTTGCTGAGCATACCAGAGGGTGCGGGCGAAGTTGACAACTTGCTCCTCTTTACCCTCCTTGGTGATGGTGAGGGTGGGCGGCGGCGGCGGGCTCGTGGCGTCAAGGTGGTGCTCCATCTGGGCACCCTTGATCTGAGGAAGCACGATGGCTTTCCAGAGAAGGAAATTCCCTCTCGTTAGCTTCTCCTGTGGTGGCGATCCGAGGAAAGTGTTGGTGGTTGTGGATGAGGAGGCAAAGGTGGAGGTGGAGGAGGTGGTGGTGATCGCGCCCATGGTGCTGGGCGACATGGAGGCGGAGGTGGTGGACATGGCTCAGTCGCCGAAGGTAGCTTGATGAGGAAGAGGCTCTGTTACCATGTAAGATAGTTTGGGAAGCGTAGAACCCTTTGTCTCAGGCCGCATGTATATATTGAGGCAAAGCCTTGGTAGACAAGTTACAGAGAGAATCAGATAAGAGAGGAGATCGAGAGAGGAGGAAGAGATCGACCGGAAGAGGTCGTTACAGGAGACTCTCGGGATAAAGAGAAGAAAAAGATAGATACAAGTTTAAACACCTCCTATCCCTATACAACAATTCTAACAGGCGGCAGCGGCGCTACGACGGTGGACCAGGGTGGGCGTGGAGGAGAGCCGGAGAGAAAGAGAGTTCTTTTTTTTTTTAGAAATGATGGGAAAGAGAGTTCTGGACGGACGGCATGAGAACAGGCCCAATCGACCAACCAGCAGGCAAAGGCCCAGATTGAAGCCCTCTAGAATTAGCGAGCTGGGTTGATTAATTGTTGTATTTTTTCCTCAATCATTAAAAAGAAAAAAAAATAAACTGATGAGTTCTCGGGGCGCCCCTATGTCTCGCCTTTTGTTTTGTTTTGAGGGAAGCCAAGACTTTGCTGCTCACATATTAAAGAGTTTGGAATACAAAAAGAATCGTGGGGTTGTCCCAGCCACAAATGGCGGCCCCTTTTCTAAAGTATGTGATTACTTTGCTAAAGAATGAGCTTCGTAATTAGAAGCTTTACCTTCAAAAGTAAAGATACAATTGAAGTTTTCTGCTCTAAGCTTGATTTCATTAATAACCCGACGGCAGCTTCCATTGTTGCCGTTTACAATGCCCCTCGAAACCTGCTTGCAATCAGTTGCAACTTTTTTTTAGTAGAACCAATCAGTTTTTTTTTTTTGAGACAAGTAGAACCAATCAGTTGCAACTACAAAGCCATGAAGGAGTACCCAAGGAACCCTCGCATAAGGGCAACGTGAGATGGGCCGGCCAAGCTATGCTGAAGGCCACTGCCTAGTCTTTTTTTTAGTTTATTATTTTATTATTGTTTATAGTACCACAAATTCGAAACATATATATTAAAAAAATATACTTTACACAATTTTTGAAAAATGTTAGTCATGTATTTGAAAAAATGATTAATGTGTATATATAAAATGTTGACCATGTATACAAAAATATACAATGTGTGTGAAAAAAGTTGGTCATGTATTTAGGAAATGTTAATCAAGCATTGAAAAAACTTAAACAAGTATTTAAAAATGTTAATCAAGTATTTGAAAATGTTTAATGTGTATAGAAAAAATGTTGAGCATATATTAAGAACATGTTAATCTCATATTTTTTAAAATGTTAATTGATTATTTCAAAAAATTAAAATTTACAAGTGGAGTGCCTATCTCCACCCCGTAAATATGTCGGGTTTTCACTCCTGTTGCTTGTTGCTGTCGTGGAGGGGCTGCAACAATTCCTGATGAAGCTCATTAAGCTCTTGAGAAATAGTGGCCCCGGGATTGGAGGGAGGCCTGCGTCGTAGCGTGCCACGGCTCTCTTCTGATGGCTGCTTCTCTGAAGCTTTGCGCTGCGCTGGTTGACAGAGCTTCTCCCACCCTGATGCACGTGGCTTCTCCCATTTCGGCTGCATCGGGTGTTGCACTCTCACTGTTGCAGTTTCATATACCAAGAAATTCAGATGAAGTTGGTGAATCTAATCCAGTTCAGATTGTGCATTATACTGTAGAAGCCCATGTAAATAAAGCAATAAACATGTGATTAGATATGTGCGTTGGAGGTGGATCCTCCAGTAATAAAATTATAGATGACCCTCCACCTCCTCAGGGCCGCCTCCTCCTCCCAACCCTAGCCGTCCCCCCCTTCTCAACCCTTCCCCTCCTCCCTCCCTCGCCGCGGCCTGAGGCAGCCGTCGGGCAAGCCCGGGATGCCAAGGATGGTGTTGGCGGGGCCACGGTTGCCCTGCTCATGTGTGGGGAACCCCGAATCTGGAGCGGCGGCTCCATTGGCAAGGCACGGCCGGCTAACAGCCATGCGGGTGGTGGATCCGGTGTCCCGATCGCGCGGGCGAAGGGATTCGGTGGTCGTTGGCGGCTGGCGGCGGCTTCTGCGGTGATCAGTGTGAGCGATCTGGCGCGTCCCTTCCTCCCCTGTTCGGCGTGCGGGCCAGCCTGGTCGGGCCGCTTCCTCTTGCTCGCCGGTTTTGTACAGGAGGTGCTGCTGGTGGCGAATATCTAGTTTGGGCGAAATCCCTGGCCGGCCATGACCGGCCACGCTGAGGGCACTATTTTCCTCATTGGAGGCGTCGGTATGGACTGATCTCCTCACTTCACCTTCCCTTAGGTTTTCCGGGTGAAAGCCCTAACTCTGTTGGGCGGCGGCAGCGCTCACGGCGTCGTTCCCTTCTTGAAGCCGCCGCTTTGGGAACCTTGGGGTTGGGTGACGCTTGTGGGTGGTGGGCGACAGCGGTGGTGCGGCCCTTTCCTAGCATGGATTTATGTCCGTTGCTTGGATATGGAGTCGCGTAGGTGGAGGTCGTCGGCTGACAACGTGGTGGCGTCAATGGCGGAGGACCTGGCAAGGCTCGCGTAGGTGGAGGTCGTCATTTGGCGTCGATGGCGGAGGACCTGCCAAGGTTGTCACCTCAATCTGCTCTGAAGATGGACCAGTGGAAGATGGCGGCGACGACACATGTGAGTGCGTCAGACTAGTTTGTGCCCTAGACCCGGCAGATGGCTCGGTAGGGGCCTTCGGCTTTAGATGTTAGGCTTAGACGAGAGGTATGGGTATGTGGCCCAGCTTGCACCCCTTCATCATTTGGATAGGAGTAGCGCCAGATGCTACTAAGATGGCAGATTCAGGCATATTATTGTTATACTTTGTAAGGTCCTTAAAAATAATCAATAAAATAACCGTATGCATCTCCTAGATGCAGAGCCTAGGAGTCATCCTTCTTTTCAAAAAAAAAGATATGCGCGTTGGCTACATGACTCTGTTATGTGTCGAGTATTGGTCTGCATCTTAACGAAAACAATAGATGATGTAGCGATTGTGTATCTTTTATTAGTTCAGAAACTTTTTTATCCGGCATAGTTCAGAAACTTCATACTATTGTTACACTAAAGAAAATGATGTTTTAAAATCATTTCCATCTATTAAACCCATTAAGCGTCGCATGAAGGCCGGCCAACCAGCTATGCCACATGGCGCAAGCTGGTTGGCTGCTGTGAGAAATCTTTTGAAAAAAAATTAGATGAAGGTGAGGACTATTTCTTAAATGTATTTTTTTCTTTTTAGATGGAGGTGAGGAGCATTTTCTTGGATAGAGGGTCATGCAAAGTGGCACTCGTTGGTAGGCTGCGGTGGCAACTTTTTCTTTTTTGCTTCTGTTTTTTGATGAAGGTGAGGTGTTTTTCTTCTGAGATGATTTTTTAGATGAAGCCGGTGACTATGTATTTTTTTCTTAATGAAAACATGCACACAACTTTCTTTCAAGCAGCATCACAGGGTGGCGTCCCAACCACTAGTATGTGTGCAACCTATGCGACTATGATGGTCTGTCATCTGTTTTACCTCATGAAGGTATGTCCAGCATCTCAATTATTTATTATCCAACGATTGTAACAGCAGAAATTAATATTGTTGGTACGAACAAAGCTGGTGCAAAAATCATTTACATGCATCATGTATAATTTAATTTTTCTCAAATTCAAAAATCTGTTTGTGTCATAGCTCACCAAGTGTGATTTTTTTATTGTATAATCTACAATTGTACTGATATATAGCAAAAACAAAAATGGCTTACCAGGTCCATGTGCCGCGCCTCCTGTCTAGTACGTCATGGAACAAGTGACCCGTCGAAAACAACGTCTTGCCTATTTGCTGTAAAACCGTTAGGGACACAAGTGAGAACGAGTCTTCACAGCAGATGCATACATGTCTATCTGACAAGTTGGAAAAATAATGCATGGTCAAAGTTGGTTATTGTTCAGCATTAATTGGTAGGAGTCACTTGTCATGATGGTACAGAAAATTGTTTGTATATGCAACTTGCAGGATAAACTCAAAGCTTAGATTCAGTACTGATATTTCAATATTTACCGAGTGAAAAGAAAATGATAATATGTTCAAAAATGATTTCTCCATCTCCATTAGATTTATTTCAGTCCACACTGGAGATTCTTGGATCCTAACAAATATTTATGGGCCTTGTGATACTGAAGGGACACACAACTTTCTGGAGTGGTTCAGAAACATTCAGATGCCTGTTGAAACTGATTGGATCATCACATGAGATTTCAATTATATTAGGTATCCCTCTAACAGAAATGTTGGCACTGGTGACTTTAATAGTATGATGGACTTCAATGCTGCAATAAGTCAACTGGCTCTAGTTGAGATTCCTTTGAAGGGAAGAAGTTTTACTTGGAGCAATATGCAACAAGTTCCACTGCTGGAAAAAATTGACTGGGTGTTCACCTCTGAAAATTGGTCTTCCAACTATCCCAATACTATGGCTATTCCTATGGGAAAACCTATTTCTGATCACTGTCCTTTTGTCATAAAAATTGGTACAAGCATTACTAAAGCTCAAGTCTTCAGATTTGAAAACTTATGGCTTCAGCATCATGATTTTCAAGATGTTGTCCAATCTATTTGGCAACAACCCATTTTGGCAAGTGTCAGTGCTAAGCTCATCACTGAAAAATTCAAAAGACTAAGGAAAGGACTGAAAATTTGGAGTAAAAGCCTTTCCAACCTAGCTAGCAGCATTCAGGCCACAAATAATGTCATCTTCATGTGGGATCTTTTTGAGGAATATAGAGTTCTCACAGATATAGAACATAATGGTAGGGAAATGCTAAAGAGCATTTGTTAAAATTGTTGTCTTTTCAAAGGATTTATTGGAGACAAAGAGCAACAATTTGATGGGTTAAATTTGGTGATGAAAACTCTAAATTCTTTCAAGCTAAGGCAACCATCAAATTCAGGCATAACTACATTCAATGTTTATACAATGATCAAGGTGTAGAAATGTCAGACCATCATGAAAAAGCTGCAATTTTGTGGAATGCTTTTAAAGAAAGACTGGGCCAGACTGGAGAGATATCAGACCCTCTAAACCTGATCAATCTCATTACCAGGGTTGAGGACTTGCAGGATCTGGATGCCCCCTTCACCAAGCAAGAAATTGACTCAGTTATCAAGCACCTGCCTTCTGACAAAGCACCTGGGCCTGATGGTTTTAATGGTGATTTTATTAAGGCCTGTTGGAATATAATTGCTCCAGATTTCTACAAGATGATTGATGATTTCTTTCATGGGAAGATCTCACTTCAGAGTATCAATGCCTCTTTTATCACTTTGATCCCAAAGAAGGACAATCCAGTGACAGCCAATGACTTCAGGCCAATTTCTCTTCTCGACTGCACTATCAAGATCATTACCAAACTCTTGGCTAATAGATTACAGACTATGATTCTCAAGATTGTGCACACTAATCAATATGGCTTCATCAAGAGTAGAACTATTCAGGACTGTCTGGGATGGGCTTTTGAATATCTGCATCAATGTCAATAATATAAACAGCCTATTGTTCTCCTCAAGCTGGACTTTGAGAAAGCTTTTGATCTGCTTAACCATCAATCCATTCTTGTTATTCTGAAAGCTAGAGGTTTTGGAAGTAGATGGATTAACTGGATCGCAATGTTTCTCTCCTCAAGAACTTCCTCTGTTCTGCTCAATGGAGTGCCAGGAAACTTTTTCACTGCAGACAAGGAGTCAGACAGGGGGATCCTGTTTCTCCTTTACTCTGTGTGCTTGCAGCTGATCTTCTTCAGTCAATGCTCAATGAAGCTATGCACCAGAATTTAATTCAGGCTCCCATTAGAAGTCAAGCTTGCTCTGATTTTTCTGTGAGCCAATATGCTGATGATACAATCCTAGTACTGCCTACTGATGCCAGACAACTTGCTCAAGTCAAAAACCTCATCCTGCATTACACTGCTTTTACTGGGCTTAAAGTTAATTATGAGAAATCTTTCATGGTGCCAATCAATGTTCCTGAAACTCAGCTCCAAACCCTGCTCAATATTATGGGGTGTCAACAAGGTCACTTCCCCTTCACTTATCTGGGCCTTCCACTTGGAACTTCTAAGCCAAAAATTGAAGATTATAGTCCAATGCTGCAAAACATTGAGAGAAGGCTCTCTGGTTGTTCTACCATGCTGTCATATGATGGAAGATTATTGCTCATCAAATCTGTTTTTGCAGCATTGCCAATATTCTTTATGTGTACCTTGGCTCTTCCTATAGGTTTGATTGGGCAGATCAATAAGTACTTGAGAAAATTTCTCTGGAGAAAATTAGGCATGGAAGATAGAGGGACAACACTCATTGCTTGGTCCAAGGTATGCTTACCAAAAAAGCAAGGTGGTCTTGCTGTTCTGGATATTGCTCTCCACAATAAGGCTCTCCTCATGAAAAACCTCCTCAAATTTATGAACAAAGAAGATGTCCCTTGGGTTAAGCTCATCTGGGAGAAGTATTATCATTCATAAACACCAGCAGGAAATGTCATGGGATCTTTCTGGTGGAAATAACACATTAGTCTCCAAGCAAGGTTTAAGCAGATTAGTGTGTCTCCAACGTATCTATAATTTTTTATTGTTCCATGCTATTATATTACATGTTTTGGATGTTTATGGGCTTTACTCTACACTTTTTTATCATTTTTGGGACTAACCTACTAACAGGAGGCCCAGCCCAAATTGTTGTTTTCTTGCCTATTTCAGTGTTTTTAAGAAAAGGAATATCAAACGGAGTACAAATGGAATGAAACCTTCGGGAGAGTGATTTTTGGAATGGAAGCAATCCAGGAGACTTGGAGTAGACGTCAGGGCAGCTTCGAGGTGGCCACGAGGCAGGGAGGCGCGCCCTACCCCCCTGGGCGCCCCCACCCTCGTGGGCCCCTCGTGGCTCCCCTGACCGAGTTCTTTCACCTATATATGTCCATATACCCTAAAAACATCGGAGAGCACAGTAGATCGGGAGTTCCGCCGCCGCAAGCCTCTGTAGTCACCAAAAACCAATCAGGATCCTGTTCCGGCACCCTGCCGGAGGGGGGATCCCTCACCGATGGCCATCTTCATCATCCCGGCGCTCTCCATGACGAGGAGGGAGTAGTTCACCCTCAGGGCTGAGGGTATGTACCAGTAGCTATATGTTTGATCTCTCTCTCTCTCTCGTGTTCTTGAGGTGGTACGTGATACGTATCCAACGTATCTATAATTTTTGATTGTTCCATGCTATTATATTACCCATTTTGGGTGTTTATGGGCTTTACTTTACACTTTTATATCATTTTTGGGACTAACCTACTATTTTGCTAAAAATAGAAACTTCCTATTTTGGTAGGATTTTTAGAGTTCCAGAAGTATTCGAGAGTTACAAATTGCTACAAACTGTTCTGTTTTTGACAGATTCTGTTTTTCGTGTGTTGTTTGCTTATTTTGATGCATCTATGGCTAGTATGTAGGGGTATGAACCACAGAGAAGTTGGAATAAAGTAGGTTTAACACCAATATAAATAAAGAATGAGTTCATTATAGTACCTTATGTGGTGGTTTTTTCTTTTTTGTACTAACGGAGCTTATGAGATTTCCTGTTGAGTTTTGTGTTGTGAAGTTTTCAAGTTTTGGGTAAAGATTTGATGGATTATAGAATAAGGAGTGGCAAGAGCCTAAGCTTGGGTATGCCCATGGCACGCCAAGATATTCAAGGATAACCAAAAGCCTAAGCTTGGGGATGCCCCGGAAGGCATCCCCTCTTTCGTCTTCGTCTATCGGTAACTTTACTTGGAGCTATATTTTTATTCGCCACATGATATGTGTTTTGCTTGGAGCGTCTTGTATGATATTAGTCTTTGCTTTTTAGATTACCACAATCATCCTTGTTGTACACACCTTTTGGGAGAAGCCCACTTGATTGGAATTTATTAGATTAGGCTATGTGCTTCACTTATACCTTTTGAGCTAGATAGTTTTGCTCTAGTGCTTCACTTATATCTTTTAAGAGCATGGCGGTGGCTTAATTTTGAAGAAATTGTTGATCTCTCATGCTTCACTTATATTATTTTGAGAGTCTCTTAGAACAACATGGTATTTGCTATGGTTATACAATTGGTCCTAGAATGATGGGCATCCAAGTTGGGTATAATAAAAACAATCATAGAAAGTGAATTGGATGCTATGATCAATTTGCACTACTAGGGAAAAGCCTAGCAGCAGCGCGGGTTTTGGGCCTATCAGTAGCGCGGGCAGGAGCGCTACTGATAAGGCGCTACAGCTAATGCTTAGCAATAGCACGTCTTGGCCCACGCTACTGCTAAATTGACTTAGTAGCAGCGCTTCATCAGAACATCGCTACTGGTAACTAGTAGTAGCGCTTCTCCTTACCCGCGCTACTACTATTTTTTAGTATTTTATTTCTTTTCTTTTTCTTTTCATGTTGTATTCATACACCTTTACACAAGTTTTCATACAACAGGAATTTAGAGATTGTTTTTACATCATAATGAGTTATTACATCATGGGGTGAAAGAACCGTGGACTAGTTTCAAGTGGATGTCCATCCACTTGAAACTAATCCGCGGTTCTTTCACCCAATGATATAATAATATCATCATCATCATCATATCATTAACAACTTAGCATCATAATACATCATTGTCATATAACACCTCCTGAATATCATCATTTTTATCATTGACATCACATAACACCTCCTCAAGATCATCATTATCAACTCTAACACATTACCACATAATAAACATATTGTACCTCATAGGACCTATTACATTCGATTAAGACCTAGTACATTTTATAAGGTAAAATAACAAAACACAAGATAGCCCCTGACTCTCCATTATGGAGAATGGAGATTAGCCTGTCGCAAATTCTTGCCTTTCGCTGAATGTTACTTCCAAGAACCTCCTTGCGAATGTCCATACATTTCTTCCATTCTTTGATGATCATGTGTTCACGGGTTTTAGAAATCCGATATGCACAGGTGAGCTCCGTAGATTTACCTGGCAGTATATTCAGAACTGAGAGGCGACCATGCAGAGACATCAGATGAGGCACACAATCCATCGGGAGTTTCTGTTGAAAAACATAATAATAACTTCGTAGTTAGCAATGATGTACTAGTTTTAGAAGTATGCAAAAGATGCACGGATGTCGTAATAGTAAAAAATCTTACCAGGGTATCTCCAGAGAAGTTATCGTTGTTCAACACATGCACTAGTGGCATGTATTCACCATAATTTGGAGGAGTTTGATAATAGTCATTGTAATTCTCAAGAAGAGTAGAAAATGCGATCAGATGATTTTTTCTCCTTATAGTTAATTGGGTGCCTTCGGTGTAGTGAGTTTTATCTACCATCTTCCGCATAGTCTTTGAAGAATCAAAATAAGCTGTCAATGGAAATAAGCTATCAACTATTTTGAAATAAACAATATAAATTAGTTAATAACTATGTTTGAGAAACTCACATAGCGGTACAATCGGAAGCGTATCAACAAGGACCCAAATGTCCATATTGTCTTCCTCGCTGTCAGGATCACCAAGATCCATGGTGACAATCATACCCTCATAAAAACCATACATTTTGCAAAGTGCTTCCCAATTTTGGCAACCAAAATGGGTTACGTTTTGAGCATTGCACAGATTTACTTCAAAATCCATATCATGATGGGTCCTTAGGTGTATTTTCTTTGTTTCGAAATTTTTATGGTCTTCAAAACCCATCCTCTCCAAGACATAGCGTCTTGCATGGCATGGGATAAGCTAGTCGAATTGTAAAATATGAAAATTAGACGTTGAAATAGTTGAAGTCATGCTTAATGGAGAAAAAAACACTTGTCGTTGTTGCGTACCGTTTCACAATCGAAGGTCTCCTCGAGCTTAATGCTGAAGCGCCGATCTTCATCCAGCCGAACGAACCTGTCGCACATACCTCGATCGGCGTGGCACCAGCTACACTCCCCCGGGAGACCGTCGTTGTCCAAGTACGACATTTCCTACAGTCATAATTCAAAGATTAAACTTGTACATATTCTTGCACAAGTCATGCCAGAATTCACGACAAAATCCGGCATGACCTTTGCTAAAAAAGGACATATCGAGCGCCTGAAATTTGCCGGAACGGAAATTAATCAACACTCCGGCAAAACATAGGCCACTCGGAGAGTAAACTGAACATGAACGGCCACTTGGGCAACCACATATCCTATTTGAGCAACACCACAAGATATACAAGGATATTTGGCTAGTCTCACCTCGATGTCGGAGGGGGTCGGTGACTGGGACAACGGCGGGGATGTCGGAGGGGGTCGGTGATGGGGACGACGGAGGTCACCTGAAACCATATAAGTTATCACTAACAACAAACATGACATGTTCAACTAGTTTTATTAATTCAACTAGTTCTTACTAAACATAAACTTACTATAAATAGAAAAAACTAGTTCTTTCTAAAAATAAAGTAGTTCAACTAGTTATATTAATTATCTTACTAAAAATAGATTAGTTCTGTTAATTCAACTAGTTCAACTAGTTTATTAATTTACTTACTAAACTAGTTCAACTACATCTAAAGTAGTTCAACTACCACTACTACTACTAAAAATCTAGTACTAACGAAGCAACATCTAGTACTAGCTAACCCTAAATTAACATCTACTACTACTAAATCTAGTACTAACTAGTGGCAGGGGGTGGGGGGCGACGGAGAGGTATCTAGGGGCGGCGAGGTCGAGGGCGGTGGGAGGAGGGATGCCGGCGGAGGAGGGAGGAGGGGCGGCCGCAGGCGGAGGGAGGAGGGCGGCGACGGAGGAGGGAGGGGCGGCCGCAGGAGGAGGGAGGATGTGCGAGGAGGATGGAGGAGGGACGGAAGGAGGGGTGTACCTCGGCGGCTGACGGACGAAGGCGGCGGCGGCGGCAACGCACGACGACGGTTTACGTGGGCGAGAGTGAGAGTGTGAGTGAGAGGGCCGGTCGTGCGCGTGGGGATAAGGTAGGGATAGTTGTAGCGCGTTTCCCGAAACGCGCTACAGCTAACCTGAATAGCAGTAGCGCTCTATAGTAAAGTGCGCTACTGCTATAGCTAGCGGGGGGGGGGGGCGAGGTCATGGCAACTATAGCAGTAGCGCTGTATGCGGTGCACGCGCTAGTGCTATTTCCAAGTCAGCAGCGCGTTTTGGTCACACGCGCTGCTGCTAAGTAGCAGTAGCGTGGTATTTTGAAGAGCGCTGCTGGTAAGATTCTGTGTATAGGCTTTTCCCTAGTAGTGTTAATGCTTGATAATTGTTTTGAGATATAGAGGTGGTGATATTAGAGTCATGCTAGTTGGGTGATTATGAATTTAAAGAATACTTGTGTTGAAGTTTGTGATTCCCGTAGCATGCACGTATGGTGAACCGCTTTGTGATGAATTTGGAGCACAATTTTATTTATTGATTGTCTTCCTTATGAGTGGCGGTCGGGGACGAGCGATGGTCTTTTCCTACCAATCTATCCCCCTAGGAGCATGCACGTAGTACTTTGTTTTCAATAGCTTGTAGATTTTTGCAATAAGTATATGAGTTCTTTATGACTAACGTTGAGTCCATGGATTATATGCACTCTCACCTTCCACCATTGCTAGCCTCTGTTGTGCCTCGCAACTTTCGCCGGTACCATACACCAACCATATACCTTCCTCAAAACATCCACGATACCTACCTATTATGGCATTTCCATAGCCATTCCGAGATATATTGCCATGCAACTTTCCACCGTTCCGTTTATATGACACGCATCATCATTTTCATATTGCTCTTTGCATGATCATGTAGTTGACATCGTATTTGTGGCAAGGCCACCTTCATAATTTTCATACATGTCACTCTTGATTCATTGCATATCCCAGTACACCGCCGGAGGCATTCATATAGAGTCATATCTTGTTCTAAGTATTGAGTTGTAATCTTGAGTTGTAAGTAAATAAAAGTGTGATGATCTTCATTATTAGAGCATTGTCCCAGTGAGGAAAGGATGATGGAGACTATGATTCCCCCACAAGTCGGGATGAGCCCTCAGACTTAAAAAAAAGAGGCCAAAGAGTCCACCAAAAAAAAGGCCAAATAAAAAAAGAGAAAGGCAAATAAAAATGAGAGAAAAAGAGAGAAGGGACAATGCTACTATCCTTTTTACCACACTTGTGTTTCAAAGTAGCACCATGATCTTCATGATAGAGAGTCTCCTATGTTGTCAGTTTCATATACTAGTGGGAATTTTTCATTATAGAACTTGGCTTGTATATTCCAATGATGGGCTTCCTCAAAATGCCCTAGGTCTTCGTGAGCAAGCGAGTTGGATGCACCCCCACTTAGTTTGTTTTGTTGAGCTTTCATACATTTATAGCTCTAGTGCATCCGTTGCATGGCAATCCCTACTCACTCACGTTGATATCTATTAATGGGCATCTCCATAGCCCATTGATACGCCTAGTTGATGTGAGACTATCTTCTCCTTTTTTGTCTTCTCCACAACCACCATTCTATTCCACATATAGTGCTACGTCCATGGCTCACGCTAATGTATTGCGTGAAAGTTGAAAAGGTTTGAGATTACTAAAGTATGAAACAATTGCTTGGCTTGTCATCGGGGTTGTGCATGATTAAATACTTTGTGTGATGAACATAGAGCAACAGCTAGACCATATGATTTTGTAGGGATAACTTTCTTTAGCCATGTTATTTTGAGAAGACATGATTGCTTGATTAGTATGCTTGAAGTATTATTATTTCTTATGTCAATATGAACTTTTATTTTGAATCATTTAGATCTGAACATTCATGCCACAATAAAGAAAATTACATTGAGAATTATGCTAGGTAACATTCCACATCAAAAATTCTGTTTTTATCATTTACCTACTAGAGGACGAGCAGGAATTAAGCTTGGGGATGCTTGATACGTCTCCAACGTATCTATAATTGTTGATTGTTCCATGCTATTATATTACCCGTTTTGGATGTTTATGGGCTTTACTTTACACATTTGTATTATTTTTGGGACTAACCTACTAACCGGAGGCCCAGCCTGAATTGCTGTATTTTTGCCTATTCGGTGTTTCGAAGAAAAGGAATATCAAACGGAGTCTAAACGGGATGAAACCTTCGGAAGCGATCTTTTTGGAACAAACGTGATCCAGGGGCAGCAAGGCACGTATTGTATTGTTGCCATCGAGGATAAAAAGATGGGGTTTATATCATATTGCATGAGTTTATCCCTCTACATCATGTCATCTTTCTTAATGCGTTACTCTATTCTTTATGAACTTAATACTCTAGATGCATGCTGGATAGTGCGTGTGGAGTAATAGTAGTAGATGCAGGCAGGAGTCGGTCTACTTATCACGGACGTGATGCCTATATACATGATCATGCCTAGATAATCTCATAATTATTCGTTTTTCTATCAATTGCTCGACAGTAATTTGTTCACCCACCGTAATACTTATGCTATCTTGAGAAAAGCCACTAGTAAAACCTATGGCCCCCGGGTCTATCTTTTATCATATAAGCTTTCAATCTACTTTTATTTACATCTTTACTTTTCCAATCTATATCATAAAACCACTAAAACATTTTATCTTATCATATTATCTCTATCAGATCTCACTTTCGCAAGTGGCCGTGAAAGGATTGACAACCCCTTTATTGCGTTGGTTGCGAGGTTCTTGTTTGTTTGTGTAGGTGCGTGAGAATTTTGGGGAGCCTCCTACTGGATTGATACCTTGGTTCTTAAAAACTGAGGGAAATACTTATGCTACTTTGCGGCATCACCCTTTCCTCTTCAAGGAAAACCAACGCAAACTAAAGACGTAGCAGTACGATCATGATGTATCGCGAGCTTTGCTATTATAGTTGGATCTTATGATGTTTCTCCCCCTCTACTCTCTTGTAATGGATTGAGTTTTCCCTTTGAAGTTATCTTATCGGATTGAGTCTTTAAGGATTTGAGAATACTTGATGTATGTCTTGCGTGGGATACCCATGGTGACAATGGGGTATTCTTTTGATTCACTTGATGTATGTTTTGGTGATCAACTTGCGGGTTTCGTGACCTGGGGAATCTATGCATAGGGGTTGGCACACGTTTTCGTCTTGACTCTCCGGTAGAAACTTTGGGGCACTCTTTGAAGTACTTTGTGTTGGTTGAATAGATGAATATGAGATTGTGTGATGCATATCGTATAATCATGCCCACGAATACTTGAGGTGACATTGGAGTATCTTGGTGATATTAGGGTTTTGGTTGATTTGTGTCTTAAGGTGTTATTCTAGTACGAACTCTATGATAGATCGAACGAAAAGAATAGCTTCGTGTTATTTTACTACGGACTCTTGAATAGATCGATCAGAAAGGATAACTTTGAGATGGTTTCATATCCTACCATAATCTCTTCGTTTGCTCTCCGCTATTAGTGACTTTAGAGTGACTCTTTGTTTCATGTTGAGGGATAGTTATATGATCCAGTTATGTTATTATTGTTCAGAGAACTTGCACTAGTGAAAGTACGAACCCTAGGCTATGTTTCCTAGCATTGCAATACCGTTTGTGCTCACTTTTATCATTAGTTACCTTGCTGTTTTTATATTTTCGGATTACAAAAACCTATATCTACCATCCATATTGCACTTGTATCACCATCTCTTCACCGAACTAGTGCACCTATACAATTTGCCATTGTATTGGGTGTGTTGGGGACACAAGAGACTCTTTGTTATTTCGTTGCAGGGTTGTTTGAGAGAGACCATCTTCATCCTACGCCTCCCACGGATTGATAAACCTTAGGTCATCCACTTGAGGGAAATTTGCTACTGTCCTACAAACCTCTGCACTTGGAGGCCCAACAATGTCAACAAGGAGAAGGTTGCGTAGTAGACGTCAATTAGCAGTTGCACAATTGGCAATGGACAAACTGTTCTTTTTTGGAAAGATACCTGGAATAAACACAACCTGCAATCTGTCCTTCCACATCTCCACTCCTTTGCTCGGAATGATGAGCAGTCTGTTCAAGACTTTTTTGGGAGAATGATTGGACTGATCATTTCCACCTGCCTCTCTCTTTGTAAGCATATGAGGAATTCAGTCAACTCCAAGCTCTAGCACCCACTTTACTCCCAAACAGAGAGGATAAGTGGACTTTCATTGGGGCTACTGGCAAGACATCTGCAATCATAACCTTCTTTTGGATCCATACGAAGAGCATCCCTTTTTCAGTCTTATTTGGAGAAGCTCTAGTAGACTGAAGCACAAAATCTTCTTTTGGTTAGTGGCCCATTGCAGAATCAACACTAGAGCTCTCCTTCTCAGAAAACGAATGCATCTGGATGACATTCATTGTCCTAACTGCAATCAGCAAGCAGTACAAACCACTATGCATTTGCTATGGGACTGTAACTTCGCACAAGAATGTTGGAATTCCTTGCTTCCGCATAGGAAAAGAGGTACATCAGTTTATGAGGATACCATTCTGGCCTTAACTCTCTTACCAAAGCATTTTGCACTTGAGATCATCATTTTGGGTTGCTGGAATATATGGCTACAGAGAAATAGCAAGATTTTCAGAGCAATTCCAAAGTCCATTCAGTCCTGGAGATTTTACCTTAAGCAAGATCTCAAACTTCTCAAACACAAGATCAAGCAAGAGTTTGAAGCTCGGCTGGCTCAGTGAATAGAATATAACCTGTAATCACGAGTTCCATACCTAGAGCAGGCATTGGCTAGCTACCTTGCTGGTTTTTCCTCCCCTTGGGTGCCTGTAATTTTTTTGTACTATATTTATTTTAATATATTTACCATAGAACAATTGTTCTACGGTGTTGGGTCAAAATAAAGAAAAAAAGAAAATGATGTCGGCCTGTGCAAGTTTTCCACACAAATATACCAAACCTCACAGGCTTTCCATCTTTTTTCCTTTGACTGCATTTTTTTCTGAGCAAAATGTTTTCTTCCACAATTATTTTGTAATTGAACAATTAGACACCATCTACACTGGATGATCTAAAGAAGGTTAAATGGAAAGAAAATACACTTCACCGCACTGAAAGAAAATACACTTCACCGTACAAGTAAAACAGAGTATTTGGAAGTATATAAAATTAAGGATATGGAAATGGTAGAAATATTCAACAATAGTGATATATAGTTATACATAAGTGAGGGGCCACCGAGTACACATATTGTGTCTCCTTGTACGTACTCTTGTCCAGCGTTAGGGTCTCCAATCCTTCCTGGTGCTAGGAGGAAGAAAATCATCCCTTCCTTGCCGCAAGCATGGGATGATGACGACGATAAGTTCATTCTAAGACAATCCAACCTTTATCATCTTGCAGCTGCCGCTACTTTTACTTCCCCGTTATATCATACTACTATATTTGTTTGTCCCAATGACCGCAAATCTGACCCACACCATACCTCATTGTGCAGTTGTAGAGGAATGCCTATACAATCCTGAAGAAGGTTACAGAGTTCAGCAAACGTTGCCATGCTGTTCACACAGCAACCATAAGTAGCACACTGTCTAGCAATAGACTGAAAGTTTTGCTCTGCAGATGATTTATCTTACTCTGGTGCCCTATATAATACAAGTTTACTTATGTGCTCCAGCAGCCATTGTTAGCAGCTCTAGAGGTAGAGAATTGAGTTGTATTTGGGCTGATACGTCATGAAAAGAATTGACGTAGGAGTGCCTCTTCAGAGTTTTCTTGGCATAACATAAGCAATACATTCCACACAGAAATTCCTCCTGCTGGTTACGAGATTTCTGGTGTCGATTTGTTCTGGAGCCGTAGCCAACAGAAAAAAAAGGTCAATTCATATAGCAAACCAAATATGATACAGATTAATTACCAGGTCCGTGTGCCGCGCCTCCCATCTTGTACGCCCATAGAACAAGTGACATGTTGAAAACAACGTCTTGCCTATTCCTGCAGAACCATTAGTGACGCAAGTGAGAACAAGTCTTCAGTCTTCACAGCAGATGCATCGACATCTCGCTTATTGTCTTATCGACAAGTTGGAAAATTGAGTCATGATGGTACAGGCAATTGTTTGCATATGCAAGTTGCAGAATTAACTCAAAGCTGGCTTGAATATCGGACGTAAATACAACATTTCCACGCTCTTTCCATCTTTATTCCCTTTCACTGCCTTTTTTGCGACCAAAATGTTTCCTTCCACAATTATTTGTACTAACTGAACAATTAGATACCATCTACACTGGATGGTCATAATAAGATTAAATGAACTCAGAAAATATAATTCACTACACTAACACAATGGCAATGATAAAAATGATCTAAAAACTGTTGCATATAGGTAAAATAGAGTATTTGGAAGTATATAGAATTAATGAAATTATAGAATATTCAATAATAGTGATATATTGTTGCAAATAAATGAGGGACCACCGGTAGGTACATGTATCAATCATTCAATCAATATACAGCTCTTGGATTCCCTGATCTTATCTCCATTTGCTTCCATCCTCTCTCCAGGAACCACACAATTCCATAGTAGCCTTGGCGTGCGAAACCTACGCAGGGGCAGCGAAGGATCAAGCACTAGTACGCTGCTCTTTCACCAATTTGGGAGTTGTTGAGATGAATTCTCTACTCAATCCTTGGCCTTGTTATGCTCTTCTTTGATTGTTCATGTCCTTTATACAGTAGCCAATTATATACAATACCTATACAAGCTAAGCTATTAAAATAGGAGGATTACAAGGTTGTTCATCTTTTGTCAATGCTTAACGTCTCTTCTTTCTTGTGCTACAGTTTCTTATTCCTCCAACCAGCAAGGTCATGGCAGAGTCGCTGCTTCTCCTTCTAGTGCGCGGTGTGGCCGGCAAGGTCACAGACGCACTCGTCGAGACAACGACTCGCATGTGTGGCCTTGACGACGACCGCCAAAGATTGGAGCGCTAGCTGCTAGCCGTTGAGTGCAAGCTGGTCAACACCGAGGAGAGGAGCGAGACAAACGACTATGTCAAGAGGTGGATGAAGGAGCTCAAGTCTGTCGCCTATGAGGCTGACGACGTGCTCGATGATTTCCAGTAATGAAGCGTTGCGTCGCCAGTGTAAGATAGGAAGGTCCACTACCCTTAAGGTGCTCAGCTGCATAACCCACAATAGCCCGCTGCTCTTCCGTTTTGAGATGAGCAAGAAACTCATGAATGTCCTAAAAAGATCAATAAGCTGGTTAAGGAGATAAACAAGTTTGGATTGGAGAATTCTGTCCATAAGGAGGAGGAGCAACATCCTTGGCGGGAAACACACTCAAAACCGGACGACTTTACAAAGATCTTTGGAAGGGACGATGATAAGGAGGTGGTGGTGAAGTTATTGCTTAACCAGCAAGCTCAGCGGAAGGTGCAGGTTCTGCTCATCTTTGGGATGGGAGGTCTTGGAAAGACGACTCTTGCCAAGATTGTGTATAATGACCAAGTGGTCCACCAACATTTCCAGTTGAAGATGTGGCACTACGTGTCATACAACTTTGATGCCATTGCTCTTCTGAAATCCATCATTGAGTTGGCTACAAATGGAAGTTGTGACCTGCCTGGTAGCATCGAACTATTGAAAAAGCGACTGGAGCAAGTCATTGGCCAAAACAGGTTTATGCTCGTGCTTGATGATGTATGGAATGAAGATGAGAGGAAGTGGGGGATGTCGTGAAGCCACTATTGTGTTCTGTTGGTGGACCAGGAAGTGTTATATTGGTCACATGCCGAAGCAAGAAAGTGGCCTTCATTATGTGCACGGTTAAGCCCCATGAGCTCATATTTTTGAGTGAAAAAGATTCATGGGAGTTGTTTTCATGCAAAGCATTTAGCAATGGTGTAGAAGTGCAAGCAGAGTTAGTTACCATCGGAAGGTGTATTGTCAATAAATGTGGGGGTTTGCCTATTGCTCTCAAGACAATGGGTGGATTGCTAAGTTCAAAGCAAAAAGTACAGGAATGGAAGGTCATTGAACAAAGTAACACTGGGGATAATGTTGGAGGCAAATATGAGGTCATGCCCATACTAAAGTTAATCTACAAATACCTGTCATCAGAAATGAAGCAATGTTTTGCATTCTGTGCAGTTTTTCCCAAGGATTATGAAATAGAGAAGAATAGATTGATTAAACTATGGATGGCTAATGGCCTTATTCAAGAAGAAGGAACAATGGGTTTAACACAGAAAGGAGCATTCATTTTCAATGAGTTGGTTTGGAGGTCCTTCCTCCAAGATGAGAAAGTGGTAGTCAAATACGGTGTCTACGATGGTAACACACCATATAAGACAATAGTATGTAAAATGCATGACTTAATGCATGATTTAACAAAAGATGTCACAGATGAATGTGCAAGTACAAAATAACTGATGCAGCATAAAGCATTGTTAAAAGATGTTTGTCACGTGAAAGTGTTAGATTCTGGAATGAAAAAGATCAATGGGTTATGCAAAGGCACAATATTCATCGGCACTTTATTAGGTACTTCTTCACCATCACATAAGGATTTTGAAGAGTTGCTACATGTATCAGCATCCCTAAGAGCATTACACTGTCCCCTCTCCAGTTATCCTTTGCAAGGCCATAAATGCAAAACATTTATGATATCTTGACATGTCTGGATCCCACATTGTTAGGTTGCCAGATTCAATATGTGTGTTGTATAATTTCAAGATTTTGAGGCTCATACATTGCTTTATGCTGCAACAGTTACCAGAAGACATGGGAAGACTGAGAAATCTCATCAATCTTTACCTTTCTGGTTGTTGTGGTCTCAAAAGTATGTCTCCAAAGTTTGGTCTATTGAACAACCTTCACATATTAACAACATTTGTTGTGGACACAAGAGATAGCCTTGGAATAGAGCAGCTCAAAGGCTTATCAAACCATAGAAATAGGTTGGAACTGTTCAATGTGAGCAAGATAAAAAAAGTGTGGAGAATGCAAAAGAAGCCAATCTCAGTCAGAAGCAAAATCTAAGTGAGTTGCTATTCTCTTGGGACCAAGGATGTCATGATGAACCTAAAGATGTGGAAGAAGTGCTTCAGTGTTTAGAACCTCATAGTAATATAAAAAATTTGGAGATGCGTGGATATGGTGGCCTAGAAATATCAAAATGGATGAGAAAGCCTCAGATGTTTAACTGCTTGAGAGAACTCAAAATTTCTGATTGCCCAAGATGCAAGAGTATACCTGCAGTATGGCTCTCGGTCTCTCTGGAGACCCTAGTCTTCAAGAAGATGGATAACCTAACCACATTATGTAATAACCTTCATGTGGAAGCTGAAGGATGCATTACCCATCAGCAATGTTTCCCAAGGTTGAAGACGATGGAGTTGATTAAGTTACGAAGGGTGGAGATGTTGTCTGAAAATAGTGTGGGAGATCCCAGTGATAGCTTCGTAACATTTCCGATGCTTGAGAAGCTAAGGATCGTAGGTTGCCCCCAGCTTGAAAGTATTCCAGTGACTGACAATGCTATAGACCTAGGGTAGTGTTCATAGGCATGACCTATACGCCCCACCCAAGGTCAATACCCTAGAAGCAAAGACATTCAAAGAACAGTAGAGAGTACCAATTGAAGTCGTCGAGTGCAATCCAATCGACCAGTCATCTCACTCGGATACCCCTCTGTCCTAATTTCACTCGACCAAGACGAAGCCATTCGACCATATAAGAAACCACTCGACCTACAGAAGACCAGGAGTCACTCAGGATAATAACAGTTAGACGTTCACTCCATAGTCTTTAAAGATCATTGAATACACTTTATAGTTGGCGTTACCAGTAATGCCCTGTCTTAATGTACATTGAACCCCTGTAACGGAGGTGGGATGGGGTCCTGGCTCACTCTATATAAGCCACCCCCTCCTCTGGGACAAGGGTTCGCACTCCCTATAACACACACACACACACACACACACACACACATATTCCAATTGACCGCCTCAGGGCACCGAGACGTAGGGATTTTACCTCCTCTGAGAGGGGCCGGAACTCGTAAACCTGTGTGTACAACCTCGCCGTAGCTAGGGACTCGCCTCCTCATACGTACCCCCTATTCTTACTGTCAGACATAGTACCACGACAGTTGGCGCCCACTGATACGTCTCCAACGTATCTATAATTTTTGATTGTTCCATGCTATTATATTACCTGTTTTGGATGTTTATGGGCTTTACTTTACACGTTTATATCATTTTTGGGACTGACCTACTAACCGGAGGCCCAGCCTGTATTGCTATTTTTTTGCCTATTTAAGTGTTTCTAAGAAAAGGAATATCAAACGGAGTCCAAACGGAATGAAACCTTCGGGAGCAATCTTTTTGGAACAAACGTGATCCATAGGACTTGGAGTGGAAATCCAGAAACAAGCGAGGCGGCCACGAGGGTGGCTGGCGCGCCCCCCACCCTCGTGGGCGCTTGAGCGTCCACCGACCTACTTCTTCCTCCTATATATGCCCATGTACCCCGAAAACATCAGAAGTGACCACGAAAAACTATTTCCACCGCCGTAACCTTCTGTATCCGCAAGATCCCATCTTGGAGCCTTCGTCGGCGCTCCACCAGAGGGGGGATCGATCACGGAGGGCCTCTCCATCATCTCCAAGGCCTCTCCGATGAGTTGTGAGTAGTTTACCACAGACCTTCGGGTCCATAGTTATTAGCTAGATGGCTTCTTCTCTCTCTTTGAATCTCAATACAAAGTTCTCTTTGATCTTCTTGGAGATCTATTCGATGTAACTCTTTTTGTGGTGTGTTTGTCGAGATCCGATGAATTGTGGGTTTATGATCAAGTTTATCTATGAGAAATATTTGAATCTCCTCTGAATTCTTTTATGTGTGATTAAGTTCTCTTTGCAAGTCTCTTCGAATTATCAGTTTGGTTTGGCCTACTAGATTGATCTTTCTTGCAGTGGGAGAAGTGCTTAGCTTTGGGTTCAATCTTGCGGTGTCCTTTCCCAGTGACAGCAGGGGCAGCAAGGCACGTATTGTATCGTTGCCATCAAGGATAAAAAGATGGGGTTTATATCATATTGCACGAGTTTATCCTTCTACATCATGTCATCTTTCTTAATGCGCTACTCTATTCTTTATGAACTTAATACTCTAGATGCATGCTGGATAGCGGTCGATGTGTGGAGTAATAGTAGTAGATGCAGGCAGGAGTCGGTCTACTTGTCACGGACGTGATGCCTATATACATGATCATGCCTAGATAATCTCATAATTATTTGCTTTTCTATCAATTGCTCGACAGTAATTTGTTCACCCACTGTAATACTTATGCTATCTTGAGAGAAGCCACTAGTGAAACCTATGGCCCCCGGGTCTATCTCTTATCATATAAGCTTTCAATCTACTTTTACTTGCATCTTTACTTTTCCAATCTATATTATAAAATACCAAAAATATATTTATCTTATCATATTATCTCTATCAGATCTCACTTTTGCAAGTGGGCTTGAAGGGTTGACAACCCCTTTATTGCGTTGGTTGCGAGTTCTTGTTTGTTTGTGCAGGTGTGTGGGACTTCTGAGGAGCCTCCTACTAGATTGATACCTTGGTTCTCAAAATTGAGGGAAATACTTACACTACTATTGCTGCATCAACCTTTCCTCTTCAAGGAAAACTAACGCAAGCTCAAGATGTAGCACCCACCGTGGGGCAAAGCGTCTTAGAGACTTCCGGCGAGGTTGCATTTTCTCCGATCTTCATCAACATGGTTTTCGGCGGCGGTTTGATCATGGGCCGCGAGTTCCGACTCGGCGCGCTCACTTTCCTCGTCGACGACTCTGCCTGGCTCTAGGAAGCCCCCCTCAACGTCGAGGCTCTCCCGATCCATGGTTCGTCGCACTTCCGCGCGAGTGCCTGCAGCGTCCTCCTTCGGCAGCCGTCGACCCCGTATCGGTCGGTCCTCGCACTGCCTTCTCACTCCGTTGGACGCCGCCGCAAGTGATCTGGTCGGTCACGGCTCCAGCGGTGGGTGAAGCACGCGGTGGCTCGTCAGACGGCCACCCCCCAATTCGCGACAATCGAGCCCGACGTATTTCACTGCGGTCCAGTCGACCTGTCCACTAACTTTGTAGACACATTTTCCGAGAGCGGGAGCTGTGACCCCGCAGCAGAGGTCCTTATGGTCGACTCCCATCACAACCCACCTGGTTTCCATCACAGGTGCAGCAACGGTGGCGGGGATGGCCCGTCATTCGGCCACGAGGAGTATCAGCCCCAACCTCTCAACTCGCAGTAGAGGGAAGAGCTGCACCGCCGCAACGTGGAGGCCCTCCAGACCCCCATCGTACGGGAGGCCGCCGAGGCTCACCCCTTGGAGGTAGTGCGCCTGGCCACGCTGGATGAGCGCACTCGTTTGGAGAATCTCCAACATTCTCTCGACGAGCGTGCCCGTAGACTAATCCCCGAGTCCAGTTGACGTCCACGACAGTTGTTTCCACCGGAAACTTAGGTATTTCGCACTCCAATCCAGAATCTTGCAGCTGTTGCGCATATCGCAGAGTCTATTCAGCCGTCCTGTTCAGAAGCTGGAAGGGGTTTGGAACAGATCAGGGCGCTGCTCTGAGCAGCAGGAGATCTGAACTCCGCCGTTTCTCAGTCGCAGAACAGGATCCACGGCAGATCGGTAAGGGCAGATATTGTTCAGCCGGCACATAGTCCTAGGTCGCCTTTGCAACGTGAAGATCGTGATCACCGTCGAGATCGGAACCTGGGAAGAGCTCATGGAGAGTATGATCGTGAGTACGCCCGCGACAACCATCGTCAAGCGCCTTCACCCCTTCTGAGGGACGGGTCATACGCGCCTCGGTGGTATGATGGAAGGCGTCCGTATGGTAATGACCGTAGAGTTCCAATCGACCCAAGAGAGCCTGACTTCGACATAAGGTCAGTCCTTGTTTAGGGTTTGGTCGACCAGAACAGAGCATACAGAGAGGGGCTGGATAGAGACAGGCCCAGCGGAAGCAGGGTCCACGTTTCTGGCCCTGAGTGTTTCGGAAGATCCATCAGAGCCGCTGAGATCCCTCACAACTTCAGACTGGCGACTGGCGTTAGTAAGTTCACAGGAGAATCAAAGCCCGCCACTTGGGTGGAAGACTACTGAGTGGCTGTGCACATTGGTGGCGGCAGCGATGAGGTGGCCGTGAAACACCTCCCTCTGATGCTTGAAGGTTCTGCCAGGGCCTGGCTGAATCAGTTGGCCCCTGGAAGCATTTTGAGTTGGGATGAGTTGGCCCGAGTATTTACGAGAACATTTGAGGGCACCTGCAAGAGACCTGTTGGTTTGCCAGAATTGCAGCATTGCGTGCAGAAACCGAATGAGACCTTGAGAGATTATATCCAGAGATGGATCACTCTGCACCACACAGTGGAGAATGTATCAGATCACCAAGCAGTCTGTGCCTTTAAAGAAGGCGTTCGCTACAGAGAGCTTAGTCTGAAGTTTGGTCGGACCGGAGACATGTCTCTAGCTCGGATGATGGAGATTGCCACCAAGTACGCTAACGGCGAAGAAGAAGACCGACTCTGGAGTGGCAAGAATAGACCAGTCGCCTAGGATACTGGAGGAGGAAATTCTAGTCGGAAGCAGAAGCGAAAGGCTGAGGCGGCATGCCCTACCGAGGCAGCAGTGTTGAACCAAGGAAAGTTCAAGGGGAATCCCAAAGGGCCTTGGATCCCTAAGAAAGTGAAGGATCAAGCGGGAAATGATGTCATGGATTTCGTATACACACCAAAAAGGATGAGGAGGGGAATCTGATTCTCCCCAAGCATATGACTCGACAATGTCGACTCCTAACCAGAGCTTCCGATAAAACCAACCCAGTGAAAAGGACAAATAGTCTGATAAGGAGGAAGACAAAGATGATGATGGTGGTTACCCCAATGTTAATGCCACCTTGGTGATTTTTTCTGATCTCGAGAGCAAAAGTTGATTGAATGTTCTTAACAAAGAGGTGAACATGGTTGCTTCGGCAACACCTAGGTATTTGAAGTGGTCGAAAACCCCTATTACATTCGACCAGTCCGACCACCCGCCATGCATTGCTACCCCTGGGCGGCAAGCATTGGTGGTCGACCCAGTCGTTGGGGGCACCCGACTGACCAAGGTCTTGATGGATGGTGGCAGTGGTCTGAATATCCTATACGTCGAGGCCCTCAATGGGCATTCCGATGTCCAAGCTCAGCGAGAGCAACATGCAATTCCACGGAGTCTTCCCAGGAAAGAAAGCCGACTCACTCGGTCAGATCACTCTTGATGTGGTTTTCGGCGATGAGAAGAATTACTGCAAGGAAAAGTTGACGTTTGAGGTAGTGGATTTCCAAAGTGTCTATCATGCCATTCTGGGCAGACCTACCTATGCTAGCTTCATGGCTTGACCGTGTTATGTGTACCTGAAGATGAAGATGCCTGGCCCCAAAGGCGTGATCACGGTCACCGGTAACCGGTAGAGAGCAGAAGATTGTCTTCAGAATGGTGCGAAGATAGCAGATGAGCAGATGGCAGCAGTGGAGTTTCAAGAGTACCAGAAGACAGCGGATCCAAATGATTTGCTGCGTGCCAAGAGGCCAGCCTCAGAATCCGCATTCTAGTTGGCCGGCGAGACAAAGCCGGTTCACATTCACCCGACCGACCCCAATGCTGCTCTGACCCATATCTCATCAACACTCGACAACAAATAGGAAGAAGCGCTCATCCCGTTCCTCCGTGAGAACTGGGACATCTTTGCATGGAAGCCATCTCACATGCCAGGTGTACCCAGGGGACTGGCTGAGCACCGTTTACGAGCCGATTGGAAGGCAAAGCCCGTTAAAGAGCATCTCTGTCGGTCCGCCACGGAGAAGAGAAATGCAATTGGCGAGGAGGTGGCTCGGCTCCTGGCTACCGAGTTCATCCGCGAGATATACCACTCCGAGTGGCTCGCCAATGTCGTTATGGTCCCCAAGAAAGACAAACCAGTTCGAATGTGTATTGATTTCAAGCACATCAATCGGGCCTGCCCAAAAGATCATTTTGCTCTACCCCGCATCGACCAAATAGTCGACTCAACTACGGGATGCGAGCGATTGTCTCTTTTGTATGCTTATTCCGGGTATCATCAGATCCGACTGTATGGACCGGACGAGATAAAGACAGCTTTCATCACCCCGTTCGGGTGTTTTTGCTATGTTACTATGCCCTTTGGCCTCAAGAATGCTAGTGCCACATTCATGCGCATGATTCAGAAATGCCTGCTCACTCAAATCAGTCGGAATGTGGAAGCATACATGGATGACATAGTAGTTCAGTCACGCAAAGGTTCCGACCTGCTGATTGACCTTGCTGAAACCTTTGCCAACTTACGAAGATATGATATCAAGCTCAATCTATCAAAGTGCACATTCGGAGTCCCAGGAGGAAAGCTACTCGGTTTTCTCGTTCCCGAACGAGGAATCGATGCAAATCCAGAGAGGATTGGCACAATCCTCCGAAGGAAGCGCCCTGTACGTGTGCACGATGTTCAGAAGCTTACTGGTTGTTTGGCTGCATTGAGTCGATTCATCTCATGCCTCGGTGAAAAGGCATTGCCTCTTTGCCGATTGATGAAGAAGCCTGACAAATTCAAGTGGAATGACGAAGCTGAAGCAGCGTTTGAAGAGCTCAAAGCCCTTCTTTCCACCCAGCCGGTGCTTGCTGCTCCAGTCAGCAAGGAGCCCTTACTGCTTTACATCGCATCCACTGGACAAGTTGTCAGCACAGTGCTCACGGTCGAGCGAGAAGAATGCAAAGCCTTCAATGTTCAGCACCATGTGTATTACAATTCAGAAGTCTTAACCCCCTCCAAGAAGAGATATCCTCATTATCAGAAGCTTGTTTATGGGATTTACCTGACCACGAAGAAAGTTGCACACTACTTTTCAGGCCACTCAGTTTCAATCATCAGCAACTCTCCATTGTCAGAAATTCTGAATAACAGAGATGCAACTGGCCGAGTGGCAAAATGGGCGATTGAACTTCTCCCTTTAGATATCAAGTTTGAGGCAAAGAAAGCCATCAAGTCCCAAGCTATAGCAGACTTCCTCGCAGAGTGGATTGAACAGCAGCAACCGACTCAGATTCAGTCGGAACATTGGACTATGTTCTTTGATGGGTCCAAGATGTTGAATGGCTCTGGTGCAGGAGTGGTTTTAGTGTCCCCAAGAGGAGACAAGTTTAGTTATGTCCTCCAGATTCACTTTGATTCTTCAAACAATGAAGCTGAGTATGAGGCACTATTGTATGGGTTGCGTATGGCCATTTCACTCGGCGTCCAGCGCTTCATGGTCTACGACGACTCAGACTTAGTGGTTAATCAAGTAATGAAGGAATGGAACATCAGGAGTCCAGCAATGACCGGTTATTGCAATGCAGTGAGAACGCTAGAGAAGAAGTTTGAGGGGTTAGAGCTCCACCACATTCCCAGAATCAAGAATCAAGTTGTCGATGACCTGGCGAACATAGGTTCCACTCGGAAGCCTATTCCCAGCAACGTGTTCTTGGAGCATCTCCACACCCTGTCAGTATAAGAAGATCCCTTCAAGGAAGAGCCCCCGCAACCGAAGAGTTCAACGGATCCGACTGAGATCAAAGTCCCAGCTGTGGTCAACCTGATCATGGAAGTCCTAGTGATCACGCTCGATTGGATGGTGCTGTACATCGCGTACCTGCTCAGGCAGGAACTCCCAGAGGATGAAGATGAGGCTCTCCAGATAGTCCGTCATTCGAAGGGTTTCACCATAATAAAAGGACAGCTTTATAGAGAAAGTGTCACAGGAGTGGCTCAACGCTGCATCACCCTAGAAGAAGGTTGAATGATCCTAAACGATATCTACTCGGGGACCTGTGGTCACCATGCGTCCTCTTGGACCATCGTGGCCAAAGCATACCGAGCGAGATTCTATTGACCTCGTGCAAATGAGATGGCAAAAGATACAGTCGACAAGTGCACATGGTGCCAGTTCTACTCCAACATGTCTCACAAGCCTGCATCTGCTTTGAAGACTATTCCACTCGTCTGGCCATTTGCAGTCTGGGGGTTGGATATGGTTGGACCCTTCAAGACCGGTAGAAGTGGTTTCACTCATTTGCTCGTAGCAGTCGACAAGTTCACTAAGCGGATCGAAGCCAAGCCCATCAAAAACCTTGACTCAAGCACTGCCGCCAGTTTCATCAAGGAGTTGATATTCAGATATGGAGTTCCTCACAGCATTATCACAGATAACGGCTCCGATTTTAATTATGATGACTTCAAGGCATTCTATGCATCCCAAGGAACTCAGGTCGACTATGCGTCTGTTGCACACCCGCAGTCGAATGGGCAAGCAGAAATGGCGAATGGTTTGGTCCTCCAAGGGTTAAAACCCCGTCTGATGTGAGACCTCAAGCACGCTGCTGGAGCTTGGGTGACTGAGTTACCATCCATCCTATGGGGGCTGAGAACAACGCCGAACCGGTCGACTGACCGAACCCCTTTCTTCCTAGTGTACGGCGCCAAGGCTGTGCTTCTGAGTGACTTGCTGCACAATGCTCCCCGGGTGGAACTCTTCTCAGAAGCTGAAGCAGGGTAGGCACGCGAAGACACAGTTGATCTCCTTGAAGAGGAACGTGAGATGGCTTTGATTTTGTCGACCATCTATCAGCAAGATCTGCGTCGATTCCATGCCCGTAATGTCAGAGGTCGAGCGTTCCAGGAAGGAGACATTGTGCTCTGAGTGGATCAGAAACGGCCTCACAATCTTGCTCCGGCCTGGGAAGGTCCCTTCATCATCACCAAGGTTCTTCACAATGGAGCGTACCACATCTACAACGTAGCCAAGAATATGGATGAGCCTCGCGCATGGAATGTAGAGCTGCTTCGCCCTTTCTATACCTGAAATCACTTGGATCGATGAGTTGCAATACGAAGTCCTTCAGTTTGCTTACCAAAGACAATATTTTTGCAGTATCTTAATGATTGATTTCCCATAATCATTTGTGTCCAAATCCCCCAGTGGGTGGCTTAGCCGCGAACCTGATTCACCTAAGTTAAAAAACACTCCGAGTGGAGAGCAATCCTCCTACTTGGGGGCTTAGCTGCGACCCCATACTCGCCTAAGTTAAAAAACACTCTGAGTGGAGAGCAATCCTCCCACTCGGGGGCTTAGCTGCGACCCCGTACTCGCCTTTGTTAAAAACACTCCGAGTGGAGAGCAATCCTCCCACTTGGGGGCTTAGCTGCGACCCCGTACTTGCCTAAGTTAAAAACATTCCAAGTGGAGAGGAATCCTCCCACTCGGAAGCTTAGTTGCGACCCCATACTCGCCTAAATTAAAAACACTCCGAGTGGAGAGCAATCCTCCCACTCAGGGCTTAGCTGCGACCCCGTACTCACCTAAGTTAAAAATACTCCGAGTGGAGAGCAATCCTCCCACTCGGGGGCTTAGCTGCGACCCCGTACTCGCCTAAGTTAAAAATACTCCCGGTGGAGAGCAATCCTCCCACTTGGGGGCTTAGCTGCGACCCCGTACTCGCCTAAGTTAAAAACACTCCAAGTGGAGAGCAATCCTCCCACTCGGAGGCTTAGCTGTGACCCCGTACTCGCCTAAGTTAAAAACATTCCCAGTGGAGAGCAATCCTCCCACTCGGGGGCTTAGCTGCAACCCCGTACTCGCCTAAGTTAAAAACATTCCAAGTGGAGAGGAATCCTCCCACTCGGGGGCTTAGCTGCGACCCCGTACTCGCCTAAGTTAAAAACACTCCGAGTGGAGAGCAATCCTCCCACTCGGGGGCTTAGCTGCTACCCCGTACTCACCTATGTTAAAAACACTCCGAGTGGAGAGCAGTCCTCCCACTCGGGGGCTTTGCTGCGACCCCGTACTCGCCTAAGTTAAAGACATTCCAAGTGGAGAGGAATCCTCCCACTCGGAAGCTTAGTTGCGACCCCATACTCGCTTAAATTAAAAACACTCCGAGTGGAGAGCAATCCTCCCACTCAGGGCTTAGCTGCGACCCCGTACTCACCTAAGTTATAAATACTCCGAGTGGAGAGCAATCCTCCCACTTGGGGGCTTAGCTGCGACGCCGTACTCGCCTAAGTTAAAAACACTCCGAGTGGAGAGCAATCCTCCCACTCGGGGGCTTAGCTGCGACCCCGTACTCGCCTAAGTTAAAAACATTCCGAGTGGAGAGCAATCCTCCCACTCGGGGGCTTAGCTGCGACCCCGTACTCGCCTAAGTTAAAAACATTCCGAGTGGAGAGCAATCCTCCCATTCGGGGGCTTAGATGCGACCCCGTACTCGCCTAAGTCACAAAGATCCTCAGAGCTACGTCACAAGTACAATGTACGCTCCATCTCGATCCGCAAGGACGACGAGGTGTCGATTGAACACAACGTCAGAGCTGCATCACAAGTACAACATACGCTCCATCTCGATCCACAAGGACGATGAGGTGTCGATTGAACACAATGTCAGATCTGTGTCACAAGTACAATATACGCTCCATCTCGATCCGCAAGGACGACGAGGTGTCGATTGAACACAACGTCGGAGTTGTGTCACAAGTACAACGTACACTCCATCGCGATCCGTAATGACGATGAGGTGTCGATTGAATACATCGTCAGAGCCACTCGACGAAAAAGGTCAAGTTTCACTCGAAATCGAAAGACATTCAAAAGAGATAAAGGCAAAGCCATCATATTCAAAGAAAACCAAGTTCGGATAAATCCCGCAAAGGTTCAGAACCGCAGCGGGCAGAAGTACTCAGGCATCAGGCCTGAAAGAGTTTAACGGTTACATAACCACTTGGCATTCCAAGACAAATAAAGGTGGTGCATAATGTTTGTTCACTCGGTAGGAGGAGGACTTGTTCGGTCAACGAAGCTGTCAAGGTCGATGTTGTCTGCAATACGAGTGGTGGCGTCAAGGAAGGTGTCCATGAAGGACTAGAAGTTGTGCTTCTTAGTGTTGGCAACCTTGAGAGCCGCTAGCTTGTCTTCTCTGACATCCTTACAGTGGAGTCAGACCAACGACAGAGCAACATCGGTGCCACAGCAAGTAGACGATTTCTTCCACTCTTGCACTCGACCAGGGATTTGGTTCAGTCGAGTCATCAGAGACTCGTGATCCTGTGGGAATTCTGTCTAAGGCCAGAGTTCATCATCGATCCACGACATTGCCACCTTCCGACGAGCGAGATAGTCCGCAGCACTGTCCAGGCGACACTCCAATCGTAGCACGCTCATCGCAACGTCATCTTTGACAGGAGAGTTTATGGGGTCAAGACCTGTCTCGAGCCGCCCAGTTTCTGCTTCAAAGTCTTGACAAAGTTCAGCATAGTCGGAAAAGTGGTGATTCAACGGTTTAACAAGACATGTCAGTCGACATCGACAAATCAGTCGGACAAAAGGAAATACCCTCAAGTTTCAATACCAGCTTCTCGGCAATCTGTCCTAGATAAGCCTCCAGTTCACCCTTCTTGGCCTTGAGACTTCCAACCTCGCCAGTCAAGTTTTCCTTGTCCTTCTTCAGCCTCACGACCTCCTGGTTGGCTTCAAAAACGGCTGTCTTCAACTTAGAGTTTTCCTCTTCCAACTTGTTGAATGAGGCCAACTTCTTGTTGGCAAGTGCCGTTTTCTCTCGTGCTTCCTTCTGAGATGCGGCAAGGTCTTGATCCTTCTTCTCCAGAGTCTGCTTCATTTTCTCTAAATAAATTGCATTCTTCAGAAGAGCTTGGAGTTGACGGTTTTCACTATGCACATCTGTTCTAGTGGAGTTACTCGGTTCAAAGAGACCAAAAGAAAAATAAAGAGAGTCATAAGGTGGACAGTCGATGAATTGTTACCTCCCATGGTAGGTACTTTGTCCTGGGCCTTCTTGAGATTCTTCTTGGCCAGCTCTAGATCAAAGTTGAGGCTGATCTGCTTCTTCTCTAGTTCAGCAAATTGAGTTCCAAGATCACAAGATATATGCAGTCAGCAAATAAGATATGTCAGTCGATGGAAACAAAAGTCAATCACAGCGAAAATTGCTCTAAGACTACCGCCGAATCAAACATTCAACAGTAGTCTCGAGGACTACACCCATTGGGTGCACTTGGCGTGCCCTCACTAGTCCGGTTTTACACTCGGCATGGTCTGCCCAACATGAGTAGAAAATACAGAGAAAAGAAGAAGAGATTCTCAGACCCCAGCCGACTACCAATACTCGACCGCGGTCTCGGGATCTACACCCAGTGGGTGCAATCTGTGTGCCCCCACTGGTTCAGAAAAACACTCGATTCAACCTAGTCGACTCAATTGGAAGAACTATTCAACACTAAGTCAGAACACCCAGTGGGTGATTGGATGTGAATTGCAGACCCATGATAGATGCACATAAAAGGTTCCAAAATGCTCATCCAAGGACACCTTACGGACAATGAAGCAACACTCGCAACTACCACTAATCAAGAGACCAGTCGAAAACCAACTAACCTTGACATTGACCTGCTGAGCGGTGCTGGCATTGTAGGCAACCTGACTGGCCTTGTGCACCATCTGCATCTGTTCCATCACAAGGTTTACCTAGAGAAGGGCTTCCCTGGTGGCACTCGGCGGGTCGTCTGGAGTGTGGTATGCTGCAAAGAGCGATGACGGCAATACAGTCGGTGCGGTCACATGATCTGAAACATGGAGCTATGCAGGTGCGGCAGATATGTGAGCATTCGACACCGAAGGACGGTCAGTCGACAGTGGATTGGCAAAAGTAACATTGGTCCGAGCCAGATCTCCGGATCGCTGGACCACCGTCTCTGGTGTCGATGTCGACTGAGACACCTGGCCCTCAGCCGTCCTCCCGCTTGAGGCCCTGCCCCTCCTTCTCATCTCTTTCAGAGGCACTTCTTCCTCATCATACAGAAGCTCAATGACGTCTCGCGGGGCTGCAACACAAGGCAACCATAAGGGTACAATCGACAGATAATCCAGTCGACAAAAACATAATTAAGATGGCAAGAGCGTACCAGCTTTGGAAGTAGCCGCGTCATCAGCCTCCTCATTACCCGCGGCCTTGTCACTATCCATGGAGGTCGCGGAAGTCGCAGCACTGAAAAGTTCATAATCCATTCGGTTAGAGCAGAAGTATGAGTCGGTAGAAAAAACGCAGAAAGATAGAACACTCACGCATAAGCAATAGGAACGTCCATCTTGTTCTTGGGCAAGGTCTTCCGAGACTTCGAAGGGGCGACCTTGGGCTACTTGGCAACCTTCTCTGTCGGCTCCGGAGTCGAAGTCTGAGTGCGCTTATGTGCTTGCATACTCGGAGCCACATTCTTGCCACGCCTGCCCGCCGGATCATGGAGCTTCTTGGATCGACGCTCTGCGCGAGGTGGTGAGTCGACTTCCTCTTCGTCTTCCGACTCATCACTCTCTTCCTCATCGTCATCATCTGGGGATTGTCACTCATCGCTTTCTTCGGCGCTACCTGCTCCCTCCTAGTCTTGCTCCTGGGCTTGTTCACCATTGGGCATCGAGTACATCTCAGTATAAACCTACAAAACAAGAAGTCAATCAAACATCAGTTGGATCCAGAAATAGTTACAAGGTAGATTGAAGTACACTCAGTAGCAAGGATCAGACCTTGTCCGGCTGGTTGTCGATGTCGAATGGATTGACTCTCCTGGCTCCCCTGGGGTTATCCTTGTTCCCGGTAATGCCCTTTAGCCACAGGGCCACCATCTCATTTGTAATCTCCTTTGGGTGAACCCGAGCGGTGTCATTGGCACCCGAGTACATCCACATCGAGTGGTCACGAGCTTGGAGCGGCTGGATGCGTCTACTGAGAAACACCTCCAACAAGTCCATGCCAGTTACACCCTGACGGACCAACTGGACTACCCTCTTGACCAACATGTCCGTCTCCACTTTCTCCCCTGCGGTCACGGTCAGTGAAGAAGGCTGTTGGGCACGATATAGGGAGAAAAGGGGAAGACCGGTCGACTGAACGGGGGTCACAATATCCTGGCAGTAGAACCAGGTCGACTGCCAGCCTCTGACCGACTCGGGAAGTGTCATCGTAGGGAAAGTGCTCCTCTTACTCATCTTGATCCCTAGACCCCCACACATCTGGAGCACGTGCGTCCTCTCGTCACTCTAATTCGCCTACTTCATGTTCTGGGAGCGGATCGTAAAAATGTGTTTGAAGAGACCCCAGTGCGGTCGACAACCCAAGAAGTTCTCGCACATGGACATGAACGCAACAAGATACATGATGGTGTTGGGAGAGAAGTGGTGAAGCTGAGCACTGAAAAAGTTCAAGAATCCCCGAAAAAAGGATGTGGAGGAAGAGAGAAGTGACGGTCGACATGGGTAGCAAGAAGGACACACTCACCCGACCGCGGCTGAGGGTCTGTCTCCCTCTCAGGCAACCTCGTGGCCCCGGCAGCGATCAAACCAGAGGCGGCCAGCTCTTCCGGATCCTCTGGCCGGAGCGAAGATCGGATCCAATCGCCCAAGATCCAGCCCGGCGGCAGCGCAAACCTCGACGACGACCCCCGATTCATCTTCTTGCCTTTCGCCATCCCCGTCGCCTTTTTCGCGCGCTCCAGCGCCTCCATCTTGTCCTTCACCATGGTGGCGGGCTGCGCACTGGCGGGGCGGCAGGGTCGAGGGCGGAGGAAGATGCGGTGGAGAAGCAGAGAAAGAAGAAGGGGAATGAGGGCCCACAGTGCAGACGCCTCGGCCCCGACGCCTTTTAAGGACCCACTTCGGAGTGGCTGACGCGTGGGCCCGAGCAATCCTGTCAAATCCCGCTACAGTCGCATGCCAGGTACGTGGCGAAAAAGGTGGCGTGGAAATCGAGGCGCCCCTGTCTATCCGTCTCGCTTACTACGGCGCGCTCCGCCTCGCGCGCTTTCCCAAATTTCCGAATCCCATGGGATCCGGGATCCGCAGTAACCAATCGCACCGAAGATTTAGCATCGAAGCAACACTCGACGAGTGCCAGCATAAGTCCACTCGACAATTTCTGTATCGATCAAGGCGATTGAAATGAAGCCGAAGTTTCAGCATAGGCCTTCAATCTAGCATGGGTACTTGCGAAGCACAAGAGTCAAGGCAGAACCAACTTCAACCTTCTTTCAACTCGGACCTCAATCCATTCGGGGGCTAATGACGATGCTATAGACCTTGGGTAGGGTCATAGGCCTGACCTATACGCCCCACCCAAGGTTACTACCCTAGAAGCAAAGACATTCAAAGAACAGCAGAGAGTACCAATTGAAGTCGTCGAGTGCAATCTGTTGGAAATATGCCATAGATGCAATAATAAAATGGTTATTATTATATTTCCTCGTTCATGATAATTGTCTTTTATTCATGCTATAATTGTGTTATCCGAAAATTGTAATACATGTGTGAATACATAGACGACAACATGTCCCTAGTGAGCCTCTATTTGACTAGCTCGTTTATCAATACATGGTCACAGTTTCCTGACCATGGACATTGGATGTCATTGATAACGGGATCACATCATTGGGAGAATGATGTGATGGACAAGACCCAATCCTAAGCATAGCACAAGATCGTGTAGTTCGTTTGCTAGAGCTTTTCCAATGTCAAGTATCATTTCCTTCGACCATGAGATCGTGTAACTCCCGGATGTCGTAGGAGTGCTTTGGGTGTACCAAACGTCACAACGTAACCGGGTGACTATAAAGGTATACTACAGGTATCTTAGAAAGTGTCTGTTGGGTTGACATGGATCAAGACTGGGATTTATCACTCCGTATGACGGAGAGGTATCTCTGGGCCCACTCGGTAATGCATCATCATAATGAGCTCAAAGTGACAAAGTGGTTGGTCACGGGATCATGCATTACGGTATGAGTAAAGTGACTTGCCGGTAACGAGATTGAAGGAGGTATTGGTATACCGACGATCTAATCTCGGGCAAGTAACGTACCGATTGACAAAGGGAATTGTATACGGGATTACTTGAATCCTTGACATCGTGGTTCATCCGATGAGATTATCGAGGAGCATGTGGGAGCCAACATGGGTATCCAGATCCCGCTGTTGGTTATTGGCCGGAGAGTCGTCTCGGTCATGTCTGCATGTCTCCCGAACCCATAGGGTCTACGCACTTAAGGTTCGGTGACGCTAGGGTTGTAGAGATACTAGTATGCGGTAACCGAAAAGTTGTTCGGAGTCCCGGATGAGATCCCGGACATCACGAGGAGTTCCGGAATGGTCCGGAGGTGAAGAATTATATATATGAAGTCCAGTTTCGGCCATCGGGAATGTTTCGGGGGTCACCGGTATTGTACCAGGACCACCGGGAGGGTCCCGGGGGTCCACCGGGTGGGGCCACCTCTCCTGGAGGGCCCCATGGGCTGAAGTGGGAGGGAACCAGCCCCTGGTGGGCTGGTGCACCCCCCTTGGGCCCGCCTGTGCATAGGGTTGGAAACCCTAGGGGTGGGGGCGCCCCACTTGGCTTGCGGGGCAAGCCCCCCCCCCCTTGCCCTCCCCCCTTGAGATCCAATCTCTAGGGGGCTGGCGCCCCCCCTGGCCTCTATATAAAGAGGGGGGAGGGAGGGCAGCCGCACCCCTGCTCCTGGCGCCTCCCTCTCCCTCTTCAACACCTCTCCCTCTCGTAGAGCTTGGTGAAGCCCTGCCGAGATTGCCGCTGCTTCCACCACCACGCCGTCGTGCTGCTGGATCTCCATCAACCTCTCCCTTCCCCTTGCTGGATCAAGAAGGACGAGATGTCTTCCCCAACCGTACGTGTGTTGAACGCGGAGGTGCCGTCCGTTCGGCACTAGGATCATCGGTGATTTGGATCATGACGAGTACGACTCCCTCAACCCTGTTCTCTTGAACGCTTCCGCGCGATCTACAAGGGTATGTAGATGCACTCCTCTATCTCGTTGCTAGATGACTCCATAGATTGATCTTGGTGAAGCGTAGAATTTTTTTATTTTCTGCAACGTTCCCCAACACAATCCACTCGACCAGTCATCTCACTCGGATACCCGTCCCTCCTAATTTCACTCGACCAAGACGAAGCCATTTGACCATATAAGAAACCACTCAACTTACTGAAGACCGGGAGTCACTCAGGATGACAACGGTCAGACGTTCACTCTGTAGTCTTTAAAGATCATTGAATACACTTTATAGCTGGCGTTACGAGGAAAGCCCTATCTTAATGTACATTGAACCCCCGTAACGGAGATGGGCTGGGGTCCTGGCGCACTCTATATAAGCCACCCCCCTCCTCTGGGACAAGGGTTCGCACCCCCTGTAACACACACACACACCCATATTCCAGTCGACCGCCTCAGGGCACCGAGACGTAGGGCTTTTACCTCCTCCGAGAGGGGCCTGAACTTGTAAACTCGTGTGTACAACCGCACCGTAGTTAGGGCCTCGCCTCCTCATACGTACCCCTATTCTTACTGTCAGACTTAGTACCACGACAGTGACCCCATCATTAGGTACTTGATAATAACCGGAGTTCATAGTACTGCAGTCAGTTCAGTTTTTATGAGCATCCACTTGGGCTCTTGGCCATTTCTTGTCTGATTAAGTCTTCAGTCTAAGGCCCCAAGCTATGAAGTATTTGTATCTGAAAGGCCCCAACAGCTTGGACACAAGCTCCCGATTGTCCAGATCACACCTTATGCCTTGGAAATGCTTTCCGTTCGTGGAAGAGCTAATTAATGGATACAACAATCTTGTCCACTCGAGAACAGAGGAGCTCCGGTGCTTGGACCGTCTCCGTGTTCTGCATATCTTTAATTGTGTTAACCTGGAGGGGGACACTTCATCGTCTGAGAAGGAGACCCTTCCACTCCCTGGAGATATTGTTGATTGCAGGATGCCACAGGGTGGTGGCACTGCCTTCGAACCTTGGGAATCTGGCCAAGCTGAGGAGTTTGGAGGTGAAATATTGTAGTGGCTTGAGAGGGTTCTTGGATCCAAGGGACTATTTTTAGTCTGACTAAAAATAGTCTATTTTAGAGGCTAAAGTTTCAAGCACCCCTGACTAAAGAGAGGCTAGGACTAGTCTTGAGGCTAAAAAATTTTAGTCATAGGAAACCTACTAAAATATGTATTAGCTCTCTCTCTCCTCATTTAATTCCTCTCCTTTAACACATGCGAGTTCTGGATTGGAGGGTTTGGAGGATAATAAATGCTCAATAACTTGATTTTAGTCTCTTTAGTATTTGGATCCAAGTATGGGTGAGGCCGGTAAGTTTTAGTCCCACTACTTTTAGTCATGAGACTAAAACCTATCCAAGCACCCTCTGAGACTAGTCACAATGGAGAGTAACATACACTAGTAACATACAGATATCCCTAGACTATGTTACTACCTCATTAGTGAGTAGTAACATAAGTGTGGTACTCCCTCCGTCACGGTTTAGAAGGCGCGCTTGGAAATTTTTTGGGATCTAGGTGGTTATCTATTGGTTGTGAGATGGGTTAAAAAATAGCATTCACACTACGCATGCATGTAGAAATAGTATATCGGAGTACTAATTAGCTACTAAAAATAAATGTAATGCGCCCTAAACCTTGTCTATTGTGGAAACGCACGCAAATTTAACTGTGCCTTCTAAACTGTGACGGAGGGAGTAACATGCAAAGCTTCATTTATTAGGTTATAGACTCATATTGCATTGGGACATGTGGTGTTACAGTAACTAGACAAGTTACTAGTACTACATCTCTCCTCATTAACTCACTGCCACATAAGCAAATTTTCTGAGTTGGACTCGATGTTACTACCGAAGTTACTCCCACTGTGGCTAGTCTGAAAGCGCTGCCTGATGGGATGTGTGGACTAACTTCTCTTAGGACATTGAAGATTTCTTATTGTAAAGCTTTAGAGGAATTCCCGCAAGGTCTCCTGGAGCGGTTGCCAGCCCTCGAATTCTTAAGCATATGTGTTTGCCCGTAGTTGGTAAGATGATGTATAGAAGGTGGGGAGTATTTCCACTTGGTCGTCTCCGTCGGATATCATCAACTAAATTTCTTATGACGGGCGTCATAGAAATCCAAGCTATGAAGTATGTCGATATACGCATGAGTGCCCTGGTAAATAATCAACCTCCCTTATATCTAATGTTTCTCGCATCAAACTCGGTGATAATACGCCATGCTAACGCACTGATTCGACGAACCTGCGGGTCGGAATTTCAGACTCGATGATAACACGCGGTGGGCAGCAGAGGCCTTATGGACAGACCAGCAGCAGAGGTGGGTTCGAACCCTGACTACAACCGAGGTGCTTTGGCTGAGCTATCTTTATATTCCGTCTCATGGATTACACCACTCTTTTGCATTGTTAGGATCAACTGATAATATCCCTGGAAGTAAATATTGTCGCTTCATCTCTACTACTTCATGTAGCTACAACTTTGCATTTTCCTCTTTCATAACATATGGCACCCTCATAATCAACCTGATTGCTTATCTGGTAACCTTCTTACGCAGGACATCCATGAATCACTAGTCCTCTTCTACAACCGTCATACTCAATTGTTCCATTTGGACGGTACGTTTGGTGTCTGACTCTCTGCTCAATTTATATCCAAGAATGCTCAAATCAACTGAGCACACCGCGCCCTGTTTTCGGTGTAGCTGCAGATTGGAATTTCTGAAAGGCCTCCACAAGATGAAGGAAGCAATGATCGATCCGGCCCAATCTTGCCGCTGTGCGTGGGCGCCGCGAACCGGGGCAACATCTGTCCTCCTCGCCGGAGCGCACGGCGAAGGGGGAGGGGGCGGCGCTTCGACGGTGGACCACACGAGGTCAGGCGTGAAGGAGGAGATGTGGATGGATAGACGACGTGGCCCCGTGGGCAGCAAAGGCCCAATAGACCAGTACAAGAAGGTTGGAAGCCCTCTCTGCTTAGGGCATCTCCCGCCGCGCCCCCAGGAAGGCCTCCCGAGGCGTTTTTTTCACGCCGACGCCGAAAAAACGGTCCAGTAGCGTTTTCAGGAGCCCGATTTTCGCCGGCTTGGGCCGAAAACAGCGTCGGCGGACCCAGCCCGAACCCGGCGCGCTGGGGGGCGCCCGGGGGCGCCGGACGAACTGTTTTGGCGCGAAAAAGCCGCGGGCCCGCCGCGTCAGCGACATGGCTCTCTTCTCGGCCCTTCGTCGTCCTCATCGCCTCGTTTCCCGCGGCGAATCAATGCCAAAGCTGCCGCGCCGGTCAGCCTGCACCATTGATGCCTCACGGGCGGCGCAGTGAAGACCGGACGACGTGCGTCCCTCGCCCTCCCTCGCCCGCCACGCGTACACACGGTGGCACGTGCGCCTCGGCCTATAAATGACGCGCCCCGGCGCACTCGGCGACTCACACTCTCCCGCCGCCGTCGTTCCTCCCTCTCCTCTCCTCTCTTTCGCCGTCTCCAGTTCACACCCATGGCCGAGCGCTTCCCATGCGACGGCGCGGCGGCAAACAGCTTCGGCCGCCGCCATCTTCATGAAGACGAGGCTCGCCTCCTTTACAAGGCCGAGTACCCGGTCCCGCCGGACATGCGGGTGCCCGAGGCGTGGAGGATCAGCGCGGGCGGCGTGCCGGTGCCCCCAGTACCCACCGGCGCGGCGCGGCGTGCGGAGATCGCACGCATCCGCTCGAACCTACCGCGTGTGGCGAGGGAGGGGCCACGGTACGTCCCCGACAGCCCGCTCTGGGAACCTTACTTCCGCCGCCGTCACGCTCAGCAGCTCGAGGCCACCAACGGCGTCGTGCCCTCCGGCAGGCTCAACGCCGCCGGCCGGCGTCGGTGGTAGGGCGTGCCCGGGTGCACGTTGGAGGCCGTCCTCGAGTACATCGAGGGCGGCAACACGCCGCGCCTCGAGTACCCCGCTCCCCCTTCCTTCTCACGTCGCCGGGGAAGCTCCTGGACCCCGAGGCGCATGGAGACCGGGGGGTCCTCCTCCTCGTCCGGCGGCTCGCCTGCCTCCGCCTCGTCAAGCCGGAGCCCCAGGACACGCCGGTCAGCGCGCGCACCCGCAGCTTCGGCGTCCGCATCGGCGCCAACGCCTCTCCACCCACCGGCCGCTTCGTCCTCGTCGAGCCCAAGCCGGAGCCCGGCCTCCCCGCGGAGTACGAGGAGATAGCCCGGCGCGGCTTCTCCGACGAGGACGCCATGCGGTGGGCGCGGGACGACTACCTCCGCGACGAGATGGTCCGGCAGCGCCGGACCCTGGAGGAGATCGCCGCCCGCAAGTGTGGGCGCGAGGACGAGCACGACGTCGTGGTCCTCGACAGCGACGACGACGACGACGACGCCCCCGGACCGTCCAACCCGCCGCGCCAACCGGGGAAGGGATGCAGCAGGGACGGCGGAGGCGGAGGCGGGGGCGGCGACGACGACGACGATGATGACGACGACGGCGGTGACTACACGCGCTTCTACAGCCTCCTCGGCATGTAGAACCGCGGCGAGGGAGACGGCGGGGTAGCCCGCGGTAGTTTTTTTTTTCCTTTTTTGTAAAATATGTTTAAGTTTGAACGAACTCGCCGATGTTTGCACTAAATTTGAGTCGTTTTCGCGCCGTATTTGACTTTTTTGACTAACCGTGGGTGCCGCGACTGGGGGGCATCACGCCCCCAGTGCGCGGTTTAGCGCCGGTGCGCCCCCAGGGGGCGATTTTTTGCCCCTCCTGAGGGGCCAACGGCTGGAGATGCCCTTACCGGGCTGGACTGGGCTGGGCTGGATCATTATTTGTTGTGTTTTTTCCTTCCAAAAAGGGGAATATTCCAAATGAAGAAGGCTGAGCTCACATGCTCTCGTGCCAACCGTAATCTTAATTTTATTTTTTTGACAAATACTGATGACTTCTTCTATATATGTGTGCAATGTTTTCATGGCCAATCGACATGTTTGGTCGGCGGCAAACCTAAAGAGGCCAACCCGGAGTCAAGCGTTCAAACATGAGATGGAAGGTGCGTGCCATTGTTTTGCTTGTTTTGTGTGGATGGTCGCGGAGGCACTGGCAACCACTTCTGGCGTGAAAACAAACACCCCCCCCCCCCCCCCCCCCCAGCGTAACCTAACCATGTCGATTCTTTTTTCTTTAATCAGCTTTTTGGCCAATATTGTTACTTTGTGCATTTTTCAATTAAATTACAATCTAAATGTTTAAAAGCCAAGAAATTATAAATGATTTCAAATTTTAAATAAAATATTGTATTTTCAAAAAAATTGTAAACTTAGAAAATATTTGCGAATAACAATGTCGTGAACTTTCATAAAAGTTTCTTGAACATTTTTTCTCAAAAATGATCATGCATTCAAAAAACATCATGAATTTAAAAAATGTTCCCAAATTGAAAAATATCATAATTTGAAAAATGTTCATGACTTTGAAAAATTCTCCTGGATTTCCAAAAATGATCCCAGACTAAAAAACCTTCATGAATTTTCAAAAGTATTCCCGGATTAAAAAAATGTCAATTTCAAAAAATATTCATGCATCTTCTGTATCTCCCACTAACATATTTCTGTCAACATTCAAGTATGCCACCTCACCAGGCAGCATGCATGGAAAAGACCACCCCAACATGCAACCATGCATAGAAAAGAATCCACAACCACATGCAAACATGCATGGTAGTTTCCATCATATTATGCTATTTATGTTTAACAAATATCTTACAATTATAGAATAATCAAACACAATATATTATATGTATTTTCAGTTTTAGTTACCACCCAATAAATCATATGTATTTTCAGTTTTAGTTACCACCCAATAAATCATATGTATTATCAGGTTTAGTTATCATGTTATTACCCCAAATGTTCATGTTTCATACAACCAAATCTCATTAAAACATTGTGGTCATCATATCCTAATGTCGTCACATCAGTTGTAAAGCTTGGTTCACGGTGTACCGATGGTCGATGTTGTCTCGGTGGTGCTCGCACCCTTCCGTGGTTGGTTGTGTTGTGCTTGGTATTGTCGTTGGTGTTTTTCCTTTTGTGTACCGTTTATCCGTGGGCCACCCCTTTTCAGCCGGAATATAAGGGTTGTGGTGGTGGTTTGGTTGCGGCATCATTGGCGGTGTCTGTGTCGTGTTGTATTCCGGTTGTACTCTCTTCTTAATGCATTACATGCAGCTTTCCTGCAAGGGTCCAAAAAATGAAAATTAATGTGTATAAGCTGCAATTTCTGAAAACAGAGCTTCTAAACGTGTATGCAGTTCCGAGCTCCTTTCCGCTATTATTACAAGTGATACTAACAACCCATGTTGGACTGAATACTTTACATCCAAATTTAACAAAATTACGTTATTTGTGAGGTAAACAAATGAACAAAGAAGCAGCTAACTACTCGGAAACGGACGAAGAGCACTCGGCGACGCAGCCCACCGAAATCTACACGTCCGTTGTTATCTTGGGATGCATGCAATTAAGGCAGTTTAATTTGTTTTTAACCAATACAGGATAAATACTCACTGGCAATACAACGGCACATTGAATCGCATCTATTTAGGGCCCCACGACTCTATTTTGTCACATGCAAAAAAGCTGGGATGGAGCGAAGCATGTTCATGGCCATCAAGGAAGCCATGCGCAAGGGCGGCAAGGCCATGTCAAGGAAGTCGGCTGCGAGCAGGAAGAGCCAACGACCTTGAGCACTGAGACTTGGGATGACCATGCCAAGCTTGTTGGTGACGAGGACGACTAGACCAGGACGTCGATGACTTATTACCGGTGACGAGGACGACCAGGACGCCTGCGGCCGCGGGCATGCAGTACATGGAGTCATTGACTAGGGCAGACGCGGTGCGTAGGTCGCAAAAAACGACGATGAACAAGTGTAACAAAAGATTGGGGAAGAAGTGCAGGAGCTGTAGAAAAGGATTTGGGGAGATGATTCATGAGGAAGAAGTGGCGTCCTGGGGAAGAAGGGGTGGTGGGGAGAGGAGAGGGGTGGGAGGCATGGTGAGCATTGATTGTTTGGCCTCAGGATGCACTAGTGCAGAACCGGGCTTTAGTAACGCTTCGTAACGGCCTCAACCGGCACTAAAGAGTGGGGACTAAAGCCCCCCCCCCCCCCCTTTAGTACTGGTTCGTCACGAACCGGCGCTAAAGTGCCATCACGTGGCACGAGCCAGGCCCGGGTGCGCGTAGGGCATTAGTACCGGTTGGTAACACCAACCGATACTAAATATTTGAGGTGGTTTTTGATTTATTTTCGATTCATTTTTTTTGTTTGCTGATATTTCACGACACTACAAATTGTACACGTTATGCATATATATAAATAGATGTTCTCGTACATAGAACCGCGTATATATATATATATATATATATAATATATCTATATATATATATATATCATCGAGTGTCTCACCAACCAACACCATTAATTATTCACACATACACATCTATATACATATACACAATTTCTCCTACATATATATGTTGCCTTTGGTGCCTCCGGAGCACGATGACAAGTGGTTCATGGGGCGGTAGCGTGTAATAGTATTCTCCTTTGGGATCTATGACCTGGTCGAACAGAAATCCGGCTATTTCCTCTTGAAGTGCTAGTATGCGGTCCGATGGTAGGAGCTTATCCCGCACCGATCTGAACTATTAAGAAGGAGATCAATATATGCATGTGTGTTAGTTGTGTGACTAGATATCGATAATGGTGTGAATAGTGTTCTGACAAACATACCCAGTCCTGTTTATCAGATCTGCTCCTTTCGCATGTCATCATGCGAATGTTCTCGCAAACGTAGTATGCACACAGATTATTCCCCGACGCCTGCCTCAGAGCATTTACGAGAATGGAATTGAATCAGATAATAATTAATCAAGCATGATAATTAGTTAATGATATTGAAACAAGAATTAAAGAGATGGTAGCTAGCTAGTAGTACTTAATTACTTACCTTGGGTCGATGCCAAAACAACTATTTTGGCCACGTGCCTGGAGTCACCTTGATGAACTTTGCCCATGCCCTGCCCGCCGGCAAAGAAAATTAATAAAGGGGTTATTAAATAGTTCATATCAGGAAATGACGAACTAATAATTAATAGGCCGAGATATAGTTAATAATGATTGAAATTACCTATTGACTATCCCTTTCGCGATGGTGTAGTCTTTATCTTCTTTAGTTAGTGAGTCTAGTAATTCAACTTTTCCTTCCTCAACTTTAATGTCTAACAAGACCCAGTGCCAACTGCATACGCACACGTTTGCATGTCTTATTTAAGCGGGCATGTGCATAAAATTAATCAAATACCATAAACCGTATACACTTAATTATTAACATCTAGCGGGCATGTGCACACGTTTTCATTTCATACATCTTCATTCTGCATATAATACCACAGAAAAAGAATATAGTGAGGATAATTACATGTAATAATTGATCAAAATTATCACTACATAACTAGCTTGAGACTTAAATTACAGAAAGAAATCACTTACAGACAATAGCAACTGACGATAGACTTGTCAAGTGCGTATTGATTGTATAACTGAAATAGTTCTGGATACTCAATGGTCAGAGCTTTTTCATGGTAATAATGCTCATGCTTGACATTCACCATGAGGGACTCTCGATTGGAAATCTTGGTAATGTTCATGTACCATTGATGCAATTGATACATTCTTGTTGGGAGATCCTTGACCTTGTCTGGATGGACCAAAGGTTTGCCCCGGACATATTGCCATGCTATTTCCGATTCTTTAAGCGTAGGCATGGGCTCGATTTCGAGGAGTTGTCCAACAGAGATATTGAGCATTTGAGCCTGCATTATATGATCCTCTATTATTACCACATCGCCATGCTGAGGAACGCTAACGGTTTTCCCACAATAATATTTGGCGCGCGTACTACTCCTCTCATGTGTTGTTGGCACAACAAGTGGGGGGATCGCTTGCGCCGCCTGTTCTCCCAACTGGGGAACGGTTTTCCTGCATTTTTTGCCAGCTGCTTGTTGGCTCGTGCTTGAGCTTGCTTCCTTCTGTACTCGTGCTCAATGTGCCTTCCTGATTTGGCGCTCATAGTCCACGTCAACAGGCTTGGGAGCTAGTTCTCTAGCCATACGAATGAAGTGGTCAATTACTTTCTCACGCACTTTCTCCTTTGGCGGCGGTGCCGGTTTTGGTCCAAAACGGGCGTCCATTTGGGCTTGCACTATGGCTGTATTTTTCTCCTTAGTCATGTCGTAAGGCCTCTGAGGAAGAGGAGCGAGGCTTGGACCATATTTATATCGCTTGTCTCCGCCTGTACTTCCTGAACTACCTCGACTCGTACCGCTATGCACCAAAGCCGCGGCATGTCTCTTCTGCGATTGCTGAGACGGCGAAGACGGCTGACGTGGAGTTGGACCAGGAGAAGTGGCCTGACGATGTGCCGGACTTGAAGCAGGAGGTGTGGCCTGACACGGTGCCGGACTTGAAACCGAAGAAGTGGCATGACGCTGTGCCAGACTTGAAACCGGAGGAGTCAGCTCACGCGTTCGGGGACTTGGAGGAGGTGGCGGACTTCAAGGAGGAGTCGTCTCACGCGTTCGTGGACTTGGAGAAGCGGGAGTCTGCTTACTCGGTGGCGGACTTCGAGGAGGAGTCGGCAGACGACGTGGTGTCGGTTGACTTCGAAAGATGATGAAATCCTTTCTCCATAGGATGATACGATGTATGGCCACTCCCAGTGTGCGCTCGTCTTCACCTCCAGGAATGTCAAACGTTAGCCCCAAATATGGGTCCACCACTTCATCAACCATGACACGAGCATAGCCCTCTGGAATCGGGATGCAATGGTAGGTTGCTTTGGGGGTAACTGGAAAAGCAACGCCGTCCGCCACCTTCATGGATATGTTCTTCATTTTGGAGTGTAGCTCACAGTTAGTGTTCTCTATGATGTCATCCACAGGGTATGTATCCAGCAGTGTGTCGCCCGGGGCAAAATCAACGCTGCTTCTCGGCATGGATGGGACGATGCTATCCAATGCTGGACGATCATCAGCTTGCTGCTGCCACTGCTGAGATCCCCTTTCCTGGCTAAGTGGGTCGATCTGCTGTTGCTGCTGCTGGAATTTGAGTGCCAGGTCCGTGTGCCTTGCTTCTAGGCCTTGAAGGCGTTCTGCGTCCTGCTTCCTCTGCTCCTCCTCCAACTTCCTCTTCTTCTCCTCCTCCATCTTCTTTCTTGCACGGGACCTGTAGTCGTCATTCCAGTCCAAAAAGCCCTCATACCAGGGAATAACGCCCTTGCCTCGTGTTCTTCCCGGGTGTTCAGGATTTCCCAGGGCGCGCGTAAGCTCGTCATTCTCTTTGTTGGGCGTGAACTCCCCCCTTCAAGCTTCTTCTATTGCGTCAATTATCTTTTGTTCGGCTCCTTTTAGACTTGCCTTCCGTGAAACTTCGCCTGTCTTCTGGTCCAACGCTCTCCCATGCGCATAGAACCAAGTTCTGCACCTGGGGGGCCAGTTCCTAGTAACCGGAGTGATCCCTGCATCCTCCATCTCTCGCTCAGACTTATCCCACTTAGGCAATCCCACCGCGTAGCCACCTGGACCCAGCCTATGGAACTGCGTCTTTCTTGCGGCATTTGCCTTGTTTTTCATCAACCGTTCCTTAGATAATTCTGAATCCTTGAAGGTCACGAAATCGTCCCAGTGCTCTCTTTGCTTCTCCAGTGTTCCCTTGAAATCTGGAGTCTTCCTTTCATTAGCGAGGTAGTTCGCCCACACAGTTTTCTTATGGGTGTTGAATGCAATTGCCATCTTCTTAAGAGCAGCGGCCTTGACTTTCTTCACATCTGCTTCAGTGAAATGATCTGGTAGGGTGAAATGCTCCATCAGAGATTTCACCAGGTCTTTTTTGGCTCTGTCATCGACCCAAGTAACACCTGGACGTTTAGTCCTTGGCTCTTTCCATTCTTGAATGGAGATCGGGAGTTTGTACTTCACAAGAACTCCGCACTGATGAGTCCACTTGTCCGCAACGTTCTTAGGCGTGAGGGGTTCACCACTAAGTTTGATGGATTCGATGTGGTACTTTACACCATCCTTCAACATTCTGCCCGGGCCTCACTTTGTCTTGCTTTCTATAGAAGAAGATTTGCTCGATCCGGAGGGCTGAAAGAAGAAAGATCGATTTGTTAATATATCTTCAATAAAAAAACATGTGATGATCACCATGATGCATGCTTATATAAATATACCTCACCGGTAGTCTTTGTTATTTGAAGATCAGCATTGTCTGTGTCATCACAAACATTGTCTGTGTCATCATAATCATAATCATAGTTCATGACTTCATCAGCTCGGTCGTCGAGACCGAATATCTTTTCATCACCCTCTCCGGTATTGTTCAGATATTGGGATCCGTCATCTGCTTCATTCAGATCATCTAGCCTGTGAGGGCTGCGTATGATGTCGAACAATTCCTCTTCTCTCTCTCTGCCAGTATTGTCCACCATAGCTTTTACTTTACTAATACAGAAGAAATATAAAACAATTTAGTATTCAAATTACAATGCATGGATGCAATTAATCAATAAGGAAAAACTGAATCTCGAATACATCGTCTCGAATATATAATCTCGAATACATCATCGTCTTAATATATATAATCTCGAATACATCGTCTCGAATATTATATATCGAATACATCACTAGCTAGGTACCTAATAAAGATCGAGTACTATAGAAGAATCTAGGGCGCCACTCGCGGTTCCTGGGGCGCGGGCGGTGCACACACAAAGAGAAGGAACCATCACAGGATCATATCTCCGGTCATCTGCCCAAAGAACCCGCTAAGTAGTGGAGAACCTGACGTCGTCCATAGCAGCCATGTAGCGATGGACATGCTCATCTTCCTCCCTGACATGGCGATGCACCACCTCCGGCGGGGCCAGCTACCTCTGCACCGAATGTGGCCCACGCGAATGCCACCAAAGAGGATCAGCGTCGACGACGGGACCCGAGGTCGGGTTCCTCACCAAGCGGCGCGCCCCTCCAGGTAGCACCTCCCAGTGCCAGCCCGGCGGAGCCCAATCCCGGACATGGGTCCCCTGAAGCAGGACGTCGTCGCGAATGGGTCGACGGCGAGGATGCGGGCCGGGCATATCGTCGAGAACAAATACTATATGCCCGCAAAAAGTAACATTTTTTAAATGATTGGATTGTGATAACTAAAATTCTATATGTATGCAAATTCTAACAATTTGACATTAATCTAATTCATCTAACTAAAACAAACTCTAAAATTTCCTGATTATATAACTAACATTTCCATAACAATTCTAATATTTATATAACTAAAAAACAGAAAAATTGCTAACATTTCTATAAATATTTCTATAACTAAAAAACAGAAAACATTTATAACAATTCTATATAACTAACATTTATAATATTTATATAACTAAAAAACAGAATAATTTCTAACATTTCTATAACTAAAAAACAGAAAAAATTATAACAAACAAACTAATGTGTGTGTGTGTAGTGTGTGTGTGTGTGTGTAGTGTGTGTGTGTGTGTGGACATGGCGGCCGGGGCGAGCTCACCGGCGAGGCGACGATGGGGCGGCGACGACGGGGCGACGGGACGGGGCCGCGACGACGGGGCGGGGCGGCCGGGGCGACGGGATGGGATGGGGCGGCGACGACGGGGCGGGGCGGGCGCGACGACGGGGCGGCCGGGGCGCGGCGACGGGGACGACGGAGACGGGGACGGCCGGGGCGGCGACGAGGGGCGGGGATGGCCGGGGTCGGTGACGAGGGGCGGGGGCGGCAAAGTCGACGGAGATGGCGTCGATCGGGGCAGGGCGGCGCGACGAAGGGAGGAAACAGAGGGAAACTGAATTTTTTTCAAGTGTTGTATATATATGATGGACCTTTAGTACCGGTTGGTGGCTCCAACCGGTACTAAAGGTCTGTTTTGGCCAGGCCAAGCGGCGGGAAGCACCCCCCTTTAGTACCGGGTAGTGGCTCCAACCGGTACTAAAGGGGGGGTCTTTAGTACCGGTTGGAGCCACGGCCCGATACTAAAGGGGGTGCGCTGGCTGCAGGCGGTGTGCAAGTTTAGTCCCACCTCGCTAGCCGAGGGGCTACCGCACTGGTTTATAAGCCCCATTGCGGTAGCTCTCTCGAGCTCCTCTCCTAAGCAGGCCTACTGGGCCTACCTGTCCTCTTCTGCCCAGTGGGCCTACGGGTCCTTTGCGAGCCTGCATCCTGGCCCAACTAAAGGTTGTGTTCCTATCGTATGCAGGCCGCTTTGGCCCAGTAGGCGGGCTTTTTAATTTCTTATTTATTTTATTTATTTATTTTTGTTTTATTTATTTTTGAGTTGTTTTTTCCTGTATTTAGAGTTTCTTTGTGAATATTTTTGCTTTAGGTACAAAAAATTACAAACTTTCTGTTAGTGCCAGTAGTTTTCAAATTTGAATAGTTTAAATTTTGAATTATTTGAAATTTGTATGAATCACTAGTTTGTGAATAACTTAACTTTGAATAAAGTTTTTTCAGTGATTCTTCTTTCTTATGTTTAATATTAGTGTGTTTTATCATTATATTCAATTTGGTAATGCTTAGGTTATTTAAAAAATGAAATGCCTTTGTAACAGTTCAATTTCGTCGGAAACCCTGATACTTCGAAAGAGATTGTCCATTTTGTACACGAAGTGTATCTAGTTTTTGCTGTAACCCTCTCTACTTTTTCGCACATGCTATTTGTATGAAATTATGATACCATGCCAACTTTCAACCTTTTCTGAGTTCATTTGAAATGCTTTTCAATTTCAGGGTCATTTAGCTGGAAAAAATCAGTAAATACATGAAAAGAATTTGTTTGCACATAAAATTTCTTCGCGTTTCAAATGACAAAACAGATAACTACCCTAACTATTACAGACATTCCCTCCTGGGTGTGAAACACAGAAGAAAGTGATGATAGTGAAGCCGATCACATCCCAGATCTTTGGGTGTGAAACTTTTTCTTCCCGTCTGTCCCTTTGTGTCGTAGCCATGGAAAATCTTCATCATTTAACTGGATGCTCGGGTCAATATTCACTGTGAATGGAGCAATTTCATCAAACTTTTCATAATCTTCTGACATGTCTGTCTTGTCATCCACTCCCATGATGTTTCTTTTTCCTGAAAGAACCATGTGGCGCTTTGGCTCGTCGTATGATCCATTCGCTTCCTTATCTTTTCTTTTTCTCGGCCTGGTAGACATGTCTTTCACATGAAAAACATGCGCCACATCATTGGCTAGGACGAATGGTTCGTCTGCATACGCAAGATTGTTGAGATCCACGGTTGTCATTCCGTACTGCGGGTCTTCTGTTACCCCGCCTCATGTCATATTGACCCATTTGCACCGAAACAAAGGGACCTTCAAATCACCTGATCCATAGTTAATTTCCCATATGTCCTCTATGTAACCATAATATGTTTCCTTTCCCGTGTTGGTTGTTGCATCAAAGCGGACACCACTGTTTTGGTTGGTGCTCTTCTTATCTTGGGCGATCGTGTAAAATGTATTCCCATTTATCTGGTACCCTTTGAAAGTCATTATATTCGAAGATGGTAACTAGGACAGCGAGTACAGGTCATTTTGAATATCGCCATCATTAGGGGCACGTTTCTGCAACCAACCGGCGAAAGTCCTCGTTTGTTCGCGTGTAATCCAGTCGTCAGACTTCTCCGGCTGTTTGGACTGTAGAAAATTCTTGTGTTCCTCCATATATGGAGCCACCAAGGCGGAATTCTGTAGAACTGTATAGTGTGCTTCAGTGAGAGAATGCTCGTCCATACATATTATTTGATGCCCTCCTAGTGTGCCTTTTCCTTCCAGTATGCCCTTATGCCGCGATTCAGGAACACCAATCGGCTTAGGGTCAGGAATGAAGTCAATACAAAACTCAATGACCTCCTCATTTTCATGGCCCTTCGAGATGCTTCCTTCTGGCCTAGCACGGTTATGAACATATTTCTTGAAGACTCCCATGAACCTTTCAAAGGGGAACATATTGTGTAGAAATACAGGACCCAAAATGTTAATCTCTTCACAAAGGTGAACTAGGACGTGCGTCATGATGTTGAAGAAGGATGGTGGGAACACCAACTCAAAACTAACAAGACATTGCACCAAATCATTCTGTAACCTTGGTATGATTTCTGGATCGATTACCTTCTGAGAGATTGCATGGAGGAATGCACATAGCTTCAGAATGGCTAATCGAACGTTTTTCGGTAGAAGCCCCCTCAATGCAGCCGGAAGGAGTTGCGTCATAATCACGTGGCAGTCATGAGACTTTAGGTTCTGGAACTTTTTCTCTGCCATATTTATTATTCCCTTTATATTCGACGAGAAGCCAGACGGTACCTACATGCTGAGCAGGCATTCGAAGAAGATTTCCTTCTCTTCTTTGGTAAGAGCGTAGCTGGCCTGACCCTGATGTATGCCGTCTTTTCCGTGCATACGCTGCGGGTCCTCCCATGCCTCTGGTGTATCTTTTGTCCTCCCATACACGCCCAAAAAGCCAAGCAGGGTCACGCAAAGATTCTTCGTCACGTGCATCATGTTGATTGCGGAGCGGACCTCTAGGTCTTTCCAATATGACAGGTCCCAAAATATAGATTTCTTCTTCCACATGGGTGCACGTCCGTCAGCGTCCTTCAGAACAGGTTTTCCGCCAGGACCCTTTCCAAAGATGACCTCCAAATCCTTGACCATATCATGTACATCAGCACCAGTACGGTGGCGAGGCTTCGTCCAGTGATCCGCCTCACCTTTGAAATGCTTGCCTTTCTTTCTTACAGGATGCCTTGTCGGAAGAAATCGACGATGTCCCAGGTACACATTCTTCCTACAACTATCCAAATATATATACTGTCGGTATCATCCAAACAGTGCGTGCATCCGCGGTATCCCTTTTGTGTGTGTCCTGAAAGGTTACTGAGAGCAGGGCAATCATGGATGGTCACGAACAGCAACGCCTTTAGGTCAAATTCTTCCTGTCCGTGCTCATCCCACGCACGTACACCTGTTCCATTCCACAGTTGTAATAGTTCTTCAACTAATGGCCTTAGGTACACATCAATGTCGTTGCCGGGTTGCTTAGGGCCTTGGATGAACACTGGCATCATAATGAACTTCCGCTTCATGCACAACCAAGGAAGATGATTATACAAACATAGAGTCTTAGGCCACGTGCTATGGTTGCTGCTCTACTCCCCAAAAGGATTAGTGCCATCTGCGCTTAGACCAAACCATACGTTCCTTTGGTCACCTGCAAACTCCTCCCAGTACTTTCTCTCGATTTTTCCCCAATGCGAACCGTCAGCGGGTACTCTCAACTTTCCGTCTTTCTTACGGTCTTCTGCGTGCCACCGCATCGCCTTCGCATGCTCTTTGTTTTGGAACAAACGTTTCAACCGTGGTATTATAGGAGAATACCACATCACCTTGGCAGGAATCTTCTTCCTGGGGCGCTCGCCCTCGACATCACTAGGGTCATCGCGACTGATCTTATAATGCAATGCATCGCATACCGGGCAAGTGTTCAAATCCTCGTACTCACCGCGATAGAGGATGCAGTCATTAGGGCATGCATGTATATTTTTCACCTCTAACCCTAGATGGCAGACAACCTTCTTTGCTTCATACGTACTCTCGGGCAATTCGTTGTCCTTTGGAAGCATATTCTTTATCATTACCATCAACTTTCCAAATCCCTTATCAGATACACCATTCTCTGCGTTCCATTGCAGCAATTCAAGTGTGGTGCCCAACTTTTTTTTTGTCAGCTTCGCAATTCGGGTACAACAATTTCTTGTGATCCTCTAACATGCACTGCAACTTCGTCCTCTCCAGATCACTTGCGCAGTTTCTCTTTGCATTGGCAATGGCCCGACCTAGATCATCGGCGGGCTCATCTGATGCCTCTTCTTCAGCTTCTTCCCGCATTGTTGGCTCAGCTTTTTCCCCCATTGTTGTATCATCGTATTCAGGGAACCCATGGCCAGGATAGCCGTCGTCGTCCTCTTCTTCTTCATTGTCTTCCATCATAACCCCTAGTTCTCCGTGCTTGGTCCAAACATTATAATGGGGCATGAAACCGGACTCAAATAGGTGGACGTGAATGGTTCTTGACGTAGAGTAACTATGACCATTCTTACAGCCATCACATGGACAAGGCATAAAACCATCCGCCCGCTTGTTTGCCTCAGCGACAAGCAGAAAAGTATGCACGCCATTAATGAACTCAGGAGAGCATCGGTCATCATACATCCATTGTCGGCTCATCTTCATTACACAACACCGAATAGACTAAATTAATACAAGTTCATACATAAAGTTCATACATAAAGTTCATATACAGCACTTAATTAAATGCAACATACAAATAACTCTCTAGCTAAAGAATTTAAATGCAACAACAAATGCGATGAAGATCACAACTAAGGTAACAATTGATCCAACAACATAATGATACCAAGCCACACTATCAATGGCATATTTTCTAATCTTTCTAATCTTCAACCTCATTTTCTCCATCTTGATCTTGTGATCATCGACGACATCGGCAACATGCAACTCCAATTCCATCTTCTCCCCCTCAATTATTTTCAATTTTTCTTTCAAATACTCGTTTTCTCTTTCAACTAAATTTAACCTCTCGAAAAATAGGGTCGGTTGGAATTTCCGGTTCACATACCTCCTAGATAAAAATATCTATGTCAACTTGATAGGCAAAATTTGTCATAAACACGAAATGCAACAACTAGTTTAAAAAGAGAATATACTACATCCGAATCATAACAAGGACGAGGGCCGACGGGGACGGATATCAAAACCATGGCACTATGTATAACAAACAATGCACAGGCAAGATAATTATATGATTAACTATATATCCAAATCACACAAACATCAATTTGGTAATGTAAAGCATTCATGAACAAGAGCCTCACCACAAGGTGGTGCCGGCGACGGGACGGTGCGGGCGATCGACGGTGGTTACGACGGAGATTTAGAAGGCACTAAGTAAACCACACCTACATATGCAAATTAAGTGTTATTTTTGACCTCAAATTGCATATAAATGAAATACTAGCAAATATAATTCCTCCCAAATTAATAACTATACAAAGCATTGCAAGAGCTAATCTAGCAATGAGAGTTGAAAGGACAAAGTTGCTAACCTTTGTGATCATTTGAATGGATGGGGGCCTTCAAATCTTGACAAATTTTGGGCAAAATGTGTGATGAGCTCGAGAGGAAGAGGGGAAGAACAGAGGAGGAGAGGGGAAAGGGGAAGAACAGAGCGAGCTCGGGTGGACGAACGGTTTATGTAGGTCGACCTTTAGTACCGGTTCATTCCACGAACCGGTACTAAAGGTGCTGGACGGGCCCCAGACTGACAACACCATGCCACCACCCTCTTTAGTACCGGTTCGTGGCACGAACTGGTACTAAAGGTTCGCCATGAACCGGTACTAATGAGAATGGCCGGCTAGCCGTTGGAACCGGCACTAATGGACACATTAGTGCCGGCTCAAAATCGAACCGGCACTAATGTGTCTCATATTACGTCCTTTTTCTACTAGTGGTGGTTGGCCGGTTGTGCGAGTGCTATCTGACAATGTCAGGACATAAGTACATGCATTAATACAGGAAAAGCATGTGAGAGATACATGGTGTAATACAAACTAGTTAATATAGGAGACACGAATCCCAACGCTAAAGAATGGGTGAGATTTTGGTGGGCTGAGTCACCGAGTGCTCCTACGCACTTTCGCTAACGACTCCATCTTGTAAGAAGTGATTCTTAACATACCCAAGCCACATAATTGACATCCTCCTAGACATCTTGTACAATTTCAAAATCACAGAATAAGCCACCAGGCATGTCTCTCCAAACATAGTGTGGAAAGTTTCAAAAGAACTACAATATCTCTGGATACCAACTTTTGTAATCCAAGCAAAATATAGGCAGAAAGCCTGTTTAAAAATCATTCAACACATGAACTTCTTGTACTGCACCAAGATAGGCATTGGTTGGTGAAGCTTTAACACCTGGTTGCACTAGTAGAAAAAGAACCTATAGTCCCGGTTCTAGAACCGGGACTAAAGGGTCATTACTAAAGCGTCCCCCTTTAGTGCGAGTGCTATCTGACAATGTCAGGACATAAGTACATGCATTAATACAGGAAAAGCATGTGAGACATACATGGTGTAATACAAACTGGTTAATATAGGAGACACGAATCCCAACGCTAAAGAATGGGTGAGATTTTGGTGGGCTGAGTCACCGAGTGCTCCTACGCACTTTCGCTAACGACTCCATCTTGTAAGAAGTGATTCTTAACATACCCAAGCCACATAATTGACATCCTCCTAGACATCTTGTACAATTTCAAAATCATAGAATAAGCCACAAGGCATGTCTCTCCAAACATAGTGTGGAAAGTTTCAAAAGAACTACAATATCTCTGGATACAAACTTTTGTAATCCAAGCAAAATATAGGCAGAAAGCCTGTTTAAAAATCATTCAACACATGAACTTCTTGTACTGCACCAAGATAGGCATTGGTTGTTGAAGCTTTAACACCTGGTTGCACTAGTAGAAAAAGAACATATAGTCCCGGTTCTGGAACCGGGACTAAAGGGTCATTACTAAAGCGTCCCCCTTTAGTCACGAACCGGGACTAAAGGCTCTCCACGTGGCCGCTGCCTGGAGGTCCACCTTTAGTCCCGGTTGGTAACACCAACCGGTACTAAAGGAAATTTTATTTTATTTTATTTTTGAAAAAAAATCAATTTTTTTGATTTTTTTTTTCAAATTTCTGAATTATTTTCACCTCTAATCTCTAATCACCCCTCATCACTGCACAATTTAACCTCTAATCTCTAATCACCCCTCATCATTCCAAATTATCTAACTTCCCGGACATTGGTTGGTGAAGCTTTAACACCAGGTTGCACTAGTAGAAAAAGGGTCTATAGTCCCGGTTCATAAGGGCCTTTGGTCCCTGTTCTCTCACTACTCCAGCCTGAGCACGCTTAACTTTCGGGTTCTATTCTCCCTCGTTTCCAAGTCTGCATTTGTTGTTTTCCTGACAATAGTAAGATGTCAATCCTATTAACCCTCAGGAATTTAGCTTGAGCATGAAGTCACACATTTCACTGTTTGAGTTTGAAACTATTGTTCTAAAAAACAATAATTATTTAGTAACACTAATATTTCTTGAATAAGTAGTTTGACCATAGTTTGACCAAATTTGACCACAGTTTGACCAGATTTGACCAAAATTCAAAAAAATTGAAATAATTATTTAGTAACACTAATATTTTTTGAATAAGTAGTTTTACCATTGTTTGACCATAGTTTGACCAAATTTGACCAAAATTCAAAAAAAGGAAATAATTATTTAGTAACACTAATATTCATGAATAATTATTTAGTAACACTAATACTTCTTGAATAAGTAGTTTGACCAGATTTAAAAAAATTCAAAAAAAACTGAAATTTGAGCATAACTTTTTTTCCTTTTAGAATTTGAGGATTCTAAAAATTTGCAAAACATGTCCAAATTTAAGTTTTTAAATTTTCTGAACTAGTTCATGTAGTAACATAACTACATTTGGAAGGATTTTAATTTTTGAAGTTTTTATCATTTTATTTTGCTTTTTACAAAATTGCAAAGGCGATCCACAGGGGGGGAGGGGGGTATAGTTTGAAAATGGGACCTTTGGTAACGGTTCATGGCACGGACCGGTACTAAAGGTCTCAACCCCATTAGTACCGGTTCGTGCCACGAACCGGTACTAATGGGCATCGCACCCTTTAGTACCAGTTCGTGGCACCAACCGGGACTAAAGGTCCCATTTGAACCGGGAGTAATGCCTGTACGGTGCCCTCGCCGCTCGAACCGGGACTAATGCTCACATTAGTCCCGGTTCGTAAAGAAATCGGGATTAATGCTTTTTCTGGCCGAACAAAAGCCTTGTTTTCGACTAGTGTTGGATTTTAATTCTCCTACTTGATTGAACTTGCAGCTTTACAATCTGACCTCATTTCGAATGTAACTGACAAGATAACATGCATGTGTGCTCAACCAGCCCAACAAGAAGACAAAAAATGAAGTTGTTCATGACCTCGTCCATCGACTCAAAGCTGGACACGAGGGAGCCAAACAACTACTTGTAATAATTCGAGATATAGGCCTTAAGGTGATCCTGACCAAAAATGGTCACGTCATCCTGCTCGAACCGGACAAATGGAGTGGAGTGGTTGATGAGAGTTATGTCATCAATAAGGTTGACGAGCTGATGATGTCAAGACCCAGAGCTAAGCAATGTGGTTCCAGGCTGCAGGTGATGTGGATTCATCACAAACAATGGCCTTGTCGCTCAAAATGCAATCCCAATTGCAGTAGTATAATGTATGAGTAAGTTTCCTCTACCTTTCTTGCAGCGGAAATATCATCTCCTCCGCTTCATCGAGGATGCAGTTTATGCTATTATCCTCTCCTCCGTTTTCATCAAAAGCAGGTTCAATGGTGAATGACGAATATGGAGTTGTTGTGGTTCTAAGGCTGACAGTAGAAAGGAGGGTAGGTATGGAGAGGCAAGATCTCAGCTATGGTGAAGATGTACGCACGGGTTTTACGAGTTCAGGCCCTTCTTGGAGGAAGTAATAGCCCTACGTTTCGGTGGTCGATTGAATTATATGTGTGATGTTACAGGGGGTGCGAACCCTTGTGCCAGAGGAGGGGGGTGGCTTATATAGAGTTCGCCAGGACCCTTTCTGCCCTCCATTCCAAGGGACTTAATGTACATAAAGTGGTGGCATTACTGGTAACACCAGCCTTAAGTGTTGTTAATGACCTTAAAGACTACAGAGTGAATGCCTGCTCGTTGTAATGCTGAGTGACTCCTAAACTTTGGAAGGTTGAGTGATTCTCTGGATGGTCTAGTGACAGTAGGTAAGAAGATTCCCGAGTGACATGATGTCGAGTGGATTGCACTCAACATCTTCTATTGGGGGTCTCATGCTGCCTCTTGAACTTCTTGTCTTCTTGGGTAGTGACCTTGGGTAGGACGTATAGGTCAGGCCTATGACCCTACCCCAAGTCTGTATCCTCATCAGTAGCCCCCGAATGGATTGACGTTCGAGTGGAAAGTAAGTTGGAGTTGAACTTGTTCTGAGTCTTGCGCCTTCGCGAGCGTTCTCTGCAAGATGGAAAACTAACGTTGGTACTTCAGCGTCGATTTAGTCGCCTTGATCCATTCAGGGTGTCGTCGACTAATCTTGTGGCGTCGTTTGCTGAGTGTTGTATTAGAGTGCAGGATCTTGGGCGCGATTGGCTGCTGCGTATCCCGGATTTCACGGGATACGAAATTTCGGGGAAGCGCGCGGGACAGGGAGTGCTGAAGCGGGCAGAGCGGATAAACAGCGATGCCTCAATTTCCGTGCCACCTTTTTCGCCACGTACTCTGTGCGCGACTGTTGCGGGATTTGACAGGATTGCCTGGCCCCACGCATCAGTCACTCGGAAGCGACCCTTTATAAGGTGACGGGGCCGAAGCGTCTGCACTGTGCATGCCCTTTCCTCCTTCTTCTTCCTCCACTTCTCCGCCGCGCCCAGCTCTTCTGTTCCGACGCTACCGCTCCGCCGCCATGGTGAAGGACAAGACGGCGGCGCTAGAACGCGCAAAGAAGGCGAAGGGGGTGGCGAAGGGCAAAGAGCAGCACCGCGGGTCGTCATCACGCGCGGGGCTGGCGATTGGATCCGGTCTTCAATTCGGCAGGAGGATTTGGACGAGCTGGCGGAGTTCGGGCTGATTGCCAAGGGAGCAGCAAGATTGCTGGAGGGGGATATGAATCCTCAGCCTCGACCGGGTGAGTGCGTACTGCTCGCCACCCACGTCGACCGGGGTTTTTCGCTTCCTCCGCATCCTTTCTTCCGGGGGTTCTTGAACTTTTTCGGCGCCCAACTCCACCATTTTTCTCCCAACACCATCACGTATCTGGACGCCTTTGTGTCGATGTGTGAAAAATTCTTGGGGTGTCGACCGCACTGGGGTCTTTTCAAACATATCTTCACCATCCGATCCTAGTCGGTCAAAAAAGCGAAGTCGAGTGACTCAAAGACCAATGTCATCCAGATGTGTGGGGGTTTAGATATCCAGAAAAGGCATAGGAGCTCCTTCCCTGTTATGACTCTCCATGAATCAGTTAGAGGCTGGCAGTCGACCTGGTTCTACTGCCAGGACGAGGCAGCTCCAGGTTAGTCGACAGGCCTCCCGCACTTCACATTCGAGTGCGTCCAAACTCCTTCTCCACTCAAAGTGACCGCTGCTGAGAACATGGAGACGAAGATGCTGGTAGAGAAAGTGGTTCAGCTTATCAATGAGGGTGTTACCGGCCTGGACCTGCTAGAAGTGTTCCTCAGTCGATGCATCCAGCCTCTCCAGGCCCGTGATCATCCTATGTGGCTGTACTCTGGAGCTGAAGACGCCGCTCGGGTCCATCCAGAGGAAGTGTCGTCCGAGACCGTGGGCATGTGGTTGAGGAGTATCACAGGCAATCAGGACAATCCTAGAGGATCCATCCGAGTTATCCCTTTTAGAGATGACAATCCACCCGACAAGGTATGCCCTTTTGTTCTGACTGCTTGGCGCATAAGTTCTGACTGCATTTGATGTCGACTGACTTTTGCTTGACTTTTCATCTTGTAGGTCTTCACCGAGATGTACTCTATGCCCAACGGTGAACAAGCTCTGGAGCAGGGCTAGGAGGAAGAGGCTAGCGCAGACGAGAGTGGCGACTGGGAGTCTTCGGATGGAGAGGAGGCGGAGGAGAGCGAGGAGTCGGACGTCGAGGAAGAGGTCGACTCGCCGCCGCGTTCCGAGCGCCGATCCAAGTAGTAACACGACCCGGCGGGCGGGGCGGGAAGAACGTGGCTCCGAGTACTCATGCTGAGAAGCGCACTCGGACTCGACTCCGGAACCGACAAAGAAAACCGCCAAGCAGCCCAAGGTTGCCCCTCCCAAGACTCGGAAGACTTTGTCGCGAATCAAGATGGACGTCCCAGTGGCTTCGGGGTGAGTAACATACTAGTGCTTATACAGACCAACTGAAATTTCTATTCTAACCGATTGGATTATGCATCTTTCTAGACTCACCTCTGCTGCTACTGACATGGATGTCGATAAGGCACCAAGAGACGAGGAGGCCACCTACCGAGCTGGTAAGTTCGTTTGACCAAGTTTCATTTAGTCGAGTGGGTAGTCAATCGGCCGAATATTTGATACTTCTCTCTTTCTGTAGCTCCGCAAGAGATCGTTGTGCTCCCTGACGATGAAGAAGAAGAAGCACCTCTATAGGAGAGGAGGAGGAAGAGTGGAGACTCAAGCAGGAGGAAGCTTGAAATCCAAGTCCCTCAATCGACGCCGGTGCTTGAGGCGGTGGTCGAACGTTCCGAAGGGCCGGTTCGGACCAACGTCACATTTGCCAAACCGTTGACGATTTATCGTCCGTAGAGATCGACTACACAGACTCCTGCCGCTCCTGTGCAACTCCACTCGTCTGACCCGGTAACTGCTTCGACCACCTTGGAGCCATCACTCTTCGCCACGTATCAAACTCCAGACGACTCGTCGGGCGCCGCTAGGGAAGCTCTTCATCAGGTGAACCTTGTCATGGAGCAGGTGAAGGTGATGCATGAAGCTAGCCTGGTAGCTTACAACACCAGCACTGCCCTTCAGACCAATGATCAGGTCAGCAAAACTCCGACTGAACTTTTGAGTGTTGCTTTATATCTAATCACCCACCGGGTGTTCCTTTGTTTAGAATTTAGGAAATTTTCAACTCCGCTCGCCTCGAGCTGAGTCTCACTAAACTATTCGAATCAGTGGGGGCACGCCGAGTGCACCCACCGGGTGTAGTCCCTGAGACCACGGTCGACTGCTGGCAGTCGACTAAGGTCTAATGATGTATCTGTTGGAAATATGCCCTAGAGGCAATAATAAAAGGATTATTATTATATTTCCTTGTTCATGATAATTGTCTTTTATTCATGCTATAATTGTATTATCCGGAAATCGTAATACACATGTGAATATATAGACCACAATATGTCCCTACTGAGCCTCTAGTTGACTAGCTCGTTGATCAACAGATAGTCATGGTTTCCTGACTATGGACATTGGATGTCGTTGATAACGGGATCACATCATTAGGAGAATGATGTGATGAACAAGACCCAATCCTAAGCATAGCACAAGGTAGTGTAGTTCGTTTTGCTAGAGCTTTTCCAATGTCAAGTATCTTTTCCTTAGACCATGAGATAGTGTAACTCCCGGATACCGTAGGAGTTCTTTGGGTGTATCAAACTTCACAATGTAACTGGGTGACTATAAAGGTATACTGCGGGCATCTCCGAAAGTGTCTGTTGGGTTGACACGGATCAAGACTGGGATTTGTCACTCCGTATGACGGAGAGGTATATCTGGGCCCACTCAGTAATGCATCATCAGAATGAGCTCAAAATGACGAAGTGTCTGGTCACGGGATCATGCATTATTGTACGAGTAAAGTGACTTGCCGGTAACGAGATTGAACGAGGTATTGGGATACCGACGATCGAATCTCGGGCAAGTAAAATACTGATTGACAAAGGGAATTGTATACTGGGTTGCTTGAATCCTCGACATCGTGGTTCATCCGATGAGATCATCGAGGAGCATGTGGGAGCCAACATGGGTATCCAGATCCCGCTATTGGTTATTGACCGGAGAGCCGTCTCGGTCATGTCTATGTGTCTCCCGAACCCGTAGGGTCTACACACTTAAGGTTCAGTGACGCTAGGGTTGTAGAGATATGAGTATGCGGCAAACTGAAAGTTGTTCGGAGTCCCGGATGAGATCCCGGACGTCACGAGGAGTTCCGGAATGGTCCGGAGGTAAAGAATTATATATGGGAAGTCGAGTTTCGGCCATCAGTGAAGTTTTGGGGGTCACCGGTATTGTCCCGGGACCACTGGAAGGGTCCCGGGGGTCCACTGGAAGGGTCCCGGGGGTCCACCGGGTGGGGCCACCCATCCCGGAGGGCCCCATGGGATGAAGCGGGAGGGGAACCAGCCCCTAGTGGGCTGGTGTGCCCCCTGGGCCCCCCTCTGCGCCTAGGGACTACTAGGGAAAACCCTCGCAGTAGCGCGGGTTTTGTGTCCACTAGTAGCGCGGGAGGCTGCGCTACTAATAAGGCGCTACAGCTATTGCTTAGCAGTAACGCGTGCCCGCACGCGCTATTGCTAGGAGAAATAGCTGCAACGTTTACTCAGTACCACGCTACTGCTAAGGTAACTACTTGCAGCGTGTTTTCTGTCCATCGCTACTAGTATTTTTTTTATTTTCTTATTTTTAGTGTATTTATGCGCCATCGTACAAATATTGGTACAATACCAGTTATGAGGTTTACATCATTGTGTCCATAACAGTGTGTCAAATGAAGGTGGATTAGGTTGAAGTGGAGGCAATATGTGGTGCATGTCAAAAGTATACTACTAATCCAAACTTGATCTAGTTTGGACTAGTAGTACTTTCGATGTGCACCACATGTTGCCTCCACTTGAATCTAGTCGCCAACACAAAGCTATTTATCATCATCATAGTCATTACCACCAACAGTATTTATTTAATCACCACTAACACTAGCTAATAATAATCATCATAGTCATTACCACCAACACTAGCTATTTTATCATCATAGTAATAGTGTAGCACATCATCATCCTCACACTAGTAGAAAAAGGGTCAAACGTGAAGCACATTAGTGCCGGTTTGTATTTGAGCCGGCACAAATGTATACATTAGTGCCGGTTCCAACGGCTAGCCGGGCCGCTCTCATTAGTACCGGTTCGTGGCTAACCTTTAGCACCGGTTCGTGCCACGAACCGGTACTAATGAGAGTGGTGGCAGGATGTTGTCAGTCTGGGCCCCCTCCAGCACCTTTAGTACCGGTTCTTGGCACGAACCGGTACTAAAGGTCGTCCTACATAAACCCTTCGTCCACCCGAGCTCGCTCTGTTCTTCCCCTTTCCCCTCTCCTCTCTGTTCTTCCCCTCTTCCTCTCGAGCTCATCACACATTTTGCCCAAAATTTGTCAAGATTTGAAGGCCCCCATCCATTCAAATGATCACAAAGGTTAGCAACTTTGTCCTTTCATCTCTCATTGCTAGATTAGCTCTTGCAATGCTTTATATAGTTATTAATTTGTGAGTTTAGTAATTTGGGAGGAAATATATATATGTGCTAGTATTTGATTTATATGCAATTTGAGGTTAAAATAACACTTAGTTTGCATATGTAGGTGTGGTTTACTTAGTGCCTTCTAAATCTCCGTCGTAACCACCGTCGATCGCCCGCACCGTCCCGTCGCCGGCACCACCTTGTGGTGAGCCTCTTGTTCATGAAATTTTATATAAAAAATTGATGTTTGTGTGATTTGGATATATAGTTACTCGTATAATAATTATCTTACCCGTACGTTGTTTGTTATACATAGTGCCATGGTTTTGATATCCGTCCCCGTCGGCCCTCGTCCTTGTTATGATTCGGATGTGGTATATTCTCTTTTAAAACTATTTGTTGCATTTCGTGTTTATGACAAATTATGCCCATCAAGTTGACATAGATATTTTTATCTAGGAGGTATGTGAACCGGAAATTCCAACCGACCCTATTGTCGAGAGGTTAAATTTAGTTGAAAGAGAAAACGAGTACTTGAAAGAAAAATTGAAAAGAATTGAGGGGGAGAAGATGGAATTGGAGTTGCATGTTGCCGATGTCGTCGATGATCACAAGATCAAGAAGGAGAAAATGCGCTTGAAGATTAGAAAGATTAGAAAATATGCCATCGATAGTGAGGCTTGGTATCATTATGCTGTTGGATCAATTGTTACCTTAGTTGCGATCTTGATCGCATTTGTTGTTGCATTTAAATGCTTTAGCTAGAGAGTTATTTGTTTGTTGCATTTAAGTGTTGTATGAACTTTATGTATGAACTTGTATTAATTTGGTCTATTCGGTGTTGTGTAATGAAGATGAGCCGGCAATGGATGTACGATGACCGATGCTCTCCCCAGTTCGTTGAGGGCGTGCATACTTTTCTGCTTGCGGCTGAGGCAAACAAGCGGGCGGATGGTTTTATGCCTTGTCCATGTGCTGGCTGTAAGAATGGTCGCAATTACTCTACGTCAAGAACCATTCACGTCCACCTGTTTGAGTCCGGTTTCATGCCCCACTATAATGTTTGGACCAAGCACGGAGAAAGAGGGGTTATGATGGAAGACAATGAAGAAGAAGAGGACGACGACAGCTATCCTGGCCATGGGTTCCCTGAATACGATGATACAACAATGGGGGAAGAAGCTGAGCCGGTAATGCGGGAAGAAGCTGAGCCGGCAATGCGGGAAGAAGCTGAAGAAGAGGCATCAGATGAGCCCGTTGATGATCTAGGTCGGGCCATTGCCGATGCAAAGAGAAACTGCGCAAGTGATTTGGAGAAGAAGAAGTTGCAGCGCATGTTAGAGGATCACAAAAAATTGTTGTACCCGAATTGCGTAGGTGACAAGAAAAAGCTGGGCACCACACTGGAATTGCTGCAATGGAAGGCAGAGAATGGTGTATCTGACAAGGGATTTGGAAAGTTGCTGGTAATGATAAAGGATATGCTTCCAAAGGACAACGAATTGCCCGAGAGTACGTACGAAGCAAAGAAGGCTGTCTGCCCTCTAGGGTTAGAGGTGCAGAAGATACATGCATGCCCTAATGATTGCATCCTCTACCGCGGTGAGTACGAGGATTTGAACGCTTGCCCGGTATGTGGTGCATTGCGCTATAAGATCAGCCGCGATGAGCATGGTGATGTCGAGGGCGAGCGCCCCAGGAAGAAGATTCCTGCCAAGGTGATGTGGTATTCTCCTATAATACCACGGTTGAAACGTTTGTTCCAAAACAAAGAGCATGCCAAGGCGATGCGATGGCACAGAGAAGACCGTAAGAAAGACGGAAAGTTGAGAGTACCCGCTGACGGGTCGCAGTGGAGAAAAATCGAAAGAAAGTACGGGAAGGAGTTTGCAGATGACGCAAGGAGCGTATGGTTTGGTCTAAGCGCAGATGGCATTAATCCTTTTGGGGAGCAGAGCAGCAACCATAGCACCTGGCCTGTGACTCTATGTTTGTATAACCTTCCTCCTTGGTTGTGCATGAAGCGGAAGTTCATTATGATGCCAGTGCTCATCCAAGGCCCTAAACAACCCGGCAACGACATTGATGTGTATCTAAGGCCATTAGTTGAAGAACTCTTACAACTGTGGAATGGAACAGGTGTACGTGCATGGGATGAGCACAAACAGGAAGAATTTGACCTAAAGGCATTGCTGTTCGTGACCATCAATGATTGGCCTGCTCTCAGTAACCTTTCAGGACAGACAAACAAGGGATACCACGGATGCACGCACTGTTTGGATGATACCGACAGTATATATTTGAATAGTTGTAAGAAGAATGTGTACCTGGGACATCGTCGATTTCTTCCGAGCAGGCATCCCGTAAGAAAGAAAGGCAAGCATTTCAAAGGTGAGGCGGATCACCGGACGAAGCCTCGCCACCGTACTGGTGCTGATGTACATGATATGGTCAAGGATTTGAAGGTGATATTTGGAAAGGGTCCTGGCGGACAATCTGTTCCAAAGGACGCTGACGGACGCGCACCCATGTGGAAGAAGAAATCTATATTTTGGGACCTGCCATATTGGAAAGACCTAGAGGTCCGCTCCGCAATCGACGTGATGCACGTGACGAAGAATCTTTGCGTGACCCTGCTTGGCTTCTTGGGCGTGTATGGGAAGACAAAAGATACACCTGAGGCACGGGAGGACCAGCAACGTATGCACGGAGAAGACGGCATACATCAGGGTCATGCAAGCTACGCTCTTACCAAAGAAGAGAAGGAAATCTTCTTTGAATGCCTGCTCAGTATTAAGGTACCGTCTGGCTTCTCGTCGAATATAAAGGGAATAATAAACATGGCAGAGAAAAAGTTCCAGAACCTAAAGTCTCATGACTGCCACGTGATTATGACGCAACTGCTTCCGGTTGCATTGAGGGGGCTTCTACCGGAAAACGTTCGATTAGCCATTGTGAAGCTATGTGCATTTCTCAATGCAATCTCTCAGAAGGTAATCGATCCAGAAATCATACCAAGGTTACAGAATGATTTGGTGCAATGTCTTGTCAGTTTCGAGTTGGTGTTCCCACCATCCTTCTTCAACATCATGACACACGTCCTAGTTCACCTGTGCCAAGAGATTAACGTTTTGGGTCCTGTATTTCTACACAATATGTTCCCCTTTGAGAGGTTCATGGGAGTCTTAAAGAAATATGTTCATAACCGTGCTAGGCCAGAAGGAAGCATCTCCAAGGGCCATCAAAATGAGGAGGTCATTGAGTTTTGTATTGACTTTATTCCTGACCTTAAGCCGATTGGTGTTCCTGAATCGCGGCATAAGGGCAGACTGGATGGAAAAGGCACGCTAGGAGGGGAACAAATAATATGTATGGACGGACATTCTCTCACTGAAGCACACTACACAGTTCTACAGAATTCCGCCTTGGTGGCTCCGTATATGGATGAACACAAGAATTTGCTACGCTCCAAACACCCGGAGCGGTCTGATGACTGGATTACACGTGAACAAACCAGGAGTTTCGCCAGCTGGTTGCAGACACGTACCATGCATGACACCTCTATTGAAGATGACCTGTACTTGCTGTCCCAGTTACCATCTTCGAATATAATGACTTTCAAAGGGTACGAGATAAATGGTAATACATTTTACACGATCGCCCAAGATAAGAAGAGCACCAACCAAAACAGTGGTGTCCGCTTTGATGCAGAAACCAAGACGGGAAAGGAAACATATTATGGTTATATACAGGACATATGGGAACTTGACTATCGACGTGGTTTAAAGGTCCCTTTGTTTCGGTGCAAATGGGTCAATATGACACGAGGCGGGGTAACGGAAGACCCGCAGTACGGAATGACAACAGTGGATCTCAACAATCTTGCGTATGCAGACGAACCATTCGTCCTAGCCAATGATGTGGCACAGGTTTTCTATGTGAAGGACATGTCTACCAAGCCAAGAAAAAGAAAAGATAAGGAAGCGAATGCATCGTACGATGAGCCAAAGCGGCACATAGTTCTTTCTGGGAAGAGAAACATCGTGGGAGTGGATGACAAGACAGACAAGTCAGAAGATTATGAAAAGTTTGATGAAATTGCTCCATTCACAGTGAATATTGACCCGAGCATCCCGTTAAATGATGAAGATTTTCCATGGTTACGGCGCAAAGGGACACACGCGAAGAAAAAGTTTCACACCCAAAGATCTGGGATGTGATCGGCTTCACTAGCTATCATCACTTTCTTCTGTGTTTCGCACCGAGAGGGGAATCTCTGTAATAGTTAGGGTAGTTATGTGTTTTGGCATTTGAAACGCGAAGAAATTTTATGTGCAAACAAATTCTTTCATGCCTTTACTGATTTTTAAAGTTAAGTTATTCACAAACTAGTGATTCACACTAATTTCAAATAATTCAAAATTTAAACTATTCAAATTTGAAAACTACGGGCACTAACAGAAAGTTTGTAATTTTTTGTACCTAAAACAAAAATGTTCACAAAGAAACTCTAAATACACAAAAAAACAACACAAAAATAAATAAAGCAAAAAAATAATAAAAAAAGCCCTAACAGAAAGTTTGTAATTTTTTTTACCTAAAACAAAAATGTTCACAAAGAAACTCTAAATACACAAAAAACAACACAAAAATAAATAAAGCAAAAAATAAAATAAAAAAGCCCGCCTACTAGGCCAGAGCGGCCTGCATACGACTAGAAACCCAACCTGTCGTTGGGCCAGGATGCAGGCCCGCAAAGGCCAAGTGGGCCCACAGGGCTGCAAAGAACACGTAGGCCCAGTAAGCCTGCTTTGGAGAGGAGCTCGAGAGAGCGACCGCACGGGGGTTTATAAACCAGTGCGGTCGCCCCTCGGCTAGCGAGGTGGGACTAAACTTGTCGCACCGCACCTGCGCCAGCGCACCCCCTTTAGTACCGGGTCGTGGCACAAACCGGTACTAAAGGGGGGGCCTTTAGTACCGGTTTGTGCCACCACCCGGTACTAAAGGGGGTCGCTTCCCGCCGCTTGGCCTGGCCAAAACAGGCCTTTAGTACCGGTTGGTGGCTCCAACCGGTACTAAAGGTGCCTTCTATATATACAACGGCTACGAAAATTTCAGTTTCCCTCTCTGTTCGTTCCTCTGTTTCCGTCTCCGTCGCCGTCACCGCCGCCCTCGATCGTCTCCGTCGCCGCTCGTCTCCGTCGCCGCCCCCGTCCCCGTTGCCGCCCCTGTCCCCGTCGCCGCCCTCGTCTCCGTCGCCGCCCCGAGCCCGTCCCCGTCGCGCCGTCCCCGTCCCCGTCGCGCCGTCCCCGCCGTCGCCTCGCCTCGCCGTCGCCTCGCCGTCGCCGTCGCCCGCTGTGAGCCCTCCCCGAGCCCGTACACACACACACAAGCATGTTTAATTAGTTTAGATAATTAGTCTTTAATTAGTTTAGATTATTTAGATTATTATTTTGTATGTTTAATTAGTTTAGATAATTAGTGTTTAATTAGTACACACACACGTATTTTGTATGTTTAATTAGTTTAGATTATTTAGATTATTATTTTTTCACTATTATATATGTATGAATGCATGTTAGATGGATATAATTAGTGTTTAATCAGTTAGAAATTAGTGTTATATAGAAATGTTAGAAATTAGTGTTATATAGAAATGTTAGAAATGTTAGAAATTTTAGTGTTATTTAGATTATTTAGATTAGCATAATTAGTGTTATATAGAAATGTTAGAAATTTTAGTTATCAAAATCCAATCATTAAAAAAATGTTACTTTTTGCGGGCATATAGCTAGTATTTGTTCTCGACGATGCCCGGCCCGCATCCTCGCCGTCGACCCGTCCGCGACGACGTCCAGCCGACCCATGTCCGGGACTGGGCTCCGCCGGGCTGGCACTGGGAGGTGCTGCCTGGAGGGGCGCGCCGCTTGATGAGGAACCCGGCCCCGGGTCCCGTCGTCGACCCTGATCTCGTTTGGTGGCGTTCGCGTGGGCCAGTTTCGGTGCGGAGGGACCCGGCCCCGCCGGAGGTGGTACGTCGCCGTGTCAGGGAGGAGGACGAGCACGTCCATCGCTACATGGTTGCGTTAGAGGGCGGCAGGTTCTCCAATACCTGGCAGTATCTTCGGGGATCTCACTTCAGCTATGATCCTGTGAGGGTTCCTTCTCTTTGGGTGTCCACCGCCCGCGCCGCAGGAACCGCGAGTGTCCTAGATTCTTCTGTAGTATTCGATCTTTAATTAGCTAGCCAGTGATGTACTATTCAATATTATATATTATTCGAGACGATGTATTCGAGATTATATCTATTATTCTAGACGAAGTATTCGAGATTATATCTATTATTCGAGACGATGTAATTTGAATACTAAATTGTTTTATATTTCTTTTGAATTAGTTAAATAAAAGCTATGGCAGACAATACCGACAGAGAGGGAGAACAGACCATGTTCGATATGATACGCGGGCCAAATGATGATCAGAATGAAGAAGATTATGACGGCTCCGAATTTCTAAACAACACCGGAGAGGGTGATATGATATTCGATCGCGACGACCGAATTGATGAAGTCATGAACTACGATTATGACGATGACGAAGAACATGTTGATCCTGAAACAACAAAGACCGGCGAGGTATATATATTTATATAAGCAGGTATCTGGTGATCATCACATGTTTTAAATGACTTGAAGATATATTAACGAATCGATCTTTGTTCTTTCAGCCATCCGGATCGAGCAAATCTTCAGGCAAAAGGACGAAACGAGGCCCGAACAAAAAGTTGAAGGAGGGCGTAAAGTACAATATCGAGGCAGTCAGACCTAATGGCGAACCATTAGCGCCTAAGAAGATTGCGGACAAGTTCATTCGTCAGTGCGGAGTTCTTGTGAAGGACCAACTCCCGATCTCCCTTCAAGAATGGAGAGAGCCAGCAAAAGACAAAAGACAAAAAGGCAAAGAGGACGCTGCTCCACGTCCAGATGTTACTTTTGTCGACAAGAATCAAAAAGATCTGCTTTGGGATACTCTCATGGAACATTTCACCCTACCAGATCATTTCACAGAAGCAGATGTGCAGAAAGTCAAGGACGCTGCTCTTAGGAAGATGGCGGTTGCATTCAAGAACCACAAGAATCGTGAATGGGACAAGTACGTCAAGGGAGGAAGGAAGACTCCAGTATTCGAGGGAACACTAGAGAACCAACGTGCTCATTGGGACGATTTCGTGAAATTCAAGGATTCGGAATTAGCTAAGGAACGGTCGAGAATAAACAAGAAGAATGCCGAAAAAAAGGATAAGTTCCATAAGCTGGGGCCAGGTGGCTATGCGGTGGCAATGCCTAAGTGGGATAAGTCTGAGAAAGAGATGGAGGATGCAGGTGCCACTCCGGTTACTAAGAGCTGGCCCCCCAGGGTCAGGACTTGGTTCTATGCGCATGGGGGGGAGTTGGACCCGAAGACAGGCAATGTTTCGACGAGGGCAAGTCTGAAGGGAGCCGACGATGCGATACTTGTTGCAATAGAAGAGGCACGATCGGGGGTGTTCCAGCCCAACAGAGAGAACGACGAGCTTACGCGTGCCCTGGGAAATCCTGAACACCCGGGAAGAACACGAGGCAAGGGCGCTATTCCGTGGTATGAGGGGTTCTCAGACTGGAACACCGACTACAGAACCCGTGCGAGAAAGAAGATTGCGGAGGAGAAGAAGAGGAAGATGGAGGAGGAGCAGAGGAAGCGGGACTATGAACGCCTTCAAGGCCTAGAAGCAAGTCAAGCGGAATTGGTAGTCAAATTCCAGCGGCAGCAGGAGCAGATCGACTCACTTACCCAGCAAAGGGGGTCTCAGCAGCTGCAGCAGCTAGCGAATGATCCAGCATTGGATAGCACCGCCCCATCCATGCCGAGAAGCAGCGTGGGTTCCGCCCCGGACGATGCAATGCTGGGTAGATACCCCGTGGATGACATCACGGAGAACACTAGCTGCGAGCTACACGTCAAAATGAAGAACATATCCATGAAGGTGGCGGACGCCGTTGCTTTTACAAATCCCCCCGAGGCAACCTTCCATTGCAACCCGATTCCAGCGGGCTATGCTCGTGTCTTGGTTGATGAGGTGGTGGACCCATATTCGGAGCTAGAGCTTGACTATCCTGGAGGTGACGACGAGCGCTTTCTCGGAGACGCCAAACATCGTATCATCCTATGGAAAAAGGATTGCATCATCATTCGAAGGCCACCGACACCGCGTCAGCCGACTCCTCGTCGAAGTCCGCCACCGAGTCAGCAGTCTCCCGCTCCTGCAAGTCCACCAAGTCCGGCAAAGTGTCAGGCCACTCCTCCTCCAAGTCCGGCAAAGTGTCAGGCCACTCCTCCTCCTCCAAGTCCGCCACAGCGTCAGACATCCACTCCTCCTCCAAGTCCGGCACAACCTCAGGCCACTCCTCCTCCAAGTCCGGCACAGCTTCAGGCGGCCACTCCTCCTCGTCCAACTCAGCCCCGTCAGCCGTCTCCGCCGCCTCAGCAATCACAGAAGAGACACCCCGCAGCTATGGTGCGTAGCGGTACGAGTCGAGGTAGTACAGGAAGTACAGGCGGAGGCAAGCGATATAAATATGGTCCAAGCCTCACGCCTCTTCCGCAGAGGGCTTATGACAGGTCCGAGGAGGAAATCGCAGCCATATCGAAGTCCGAGGTGGAAGCCCATTTTGCACCGAAACCGCCAACGCCGCCAAGGGAGAAAGTGCCTGAGGAAACGATTGACCACTTCATTCGTATGGCTCAACCACCAGCTCCCAAGCCTGTTGACACAGACTATGAGCGCCACATCAGGAAGTTAAATCGAGCACGTGTACGTAAGGAGGCGAGCTCGGGATCGAGCAAACAAGAAGCAGCTGTCAAAAAATGCGGGAAAACCATTCCCCAGCTGGGAGAACAGGCGGCGCAATCGATCCCCTCGCTTGTTGTGCCAACAACACGTGACAGTACGCGCGCCCAATATTATTGTGGGCAAACAGTTTACGTTCCTGAGGTGGGCAATGTGGTAATAACGGAGGAGCATATAATGCAGGCTGAAGTTCTCAAAATCACTGTTGGACAACTCCTCGAGATCGAGCCCATGCCTGTGCTTAGAGAGGATGAAATAAAACGGAAATATGTCCGGGGCCAACCTTTGGTCGAGCCAGACAAGGTCAAGAACCTCCCAACGAGAATGTATGAATTGCATCAATGGTACATGAACATTACCAAGATTTCCGATCGATTGTCCCTCATGGTGAATGTCAAGGAGGATCATTACTACCATGAGAAAGCTGTGTCCGTTGAGTATTCTGAACTGTTTCAGTTATACAATCAAGACGCACTCGACAAATCTATCGTCAGTTGCTATTGTCTGTAAGTGATTTCTTTCTGTAATTTAAGTCTCAAGCTAGCTGTAGTGATCCTTTGATCAATCATTACCTGTAATTATCCTCACTATATTCTTTTCTGTGGTATTATATGCAGGATGAAGATGTATGAAATGAGAAAAGGTGGACGCTATGGCATTGGGTTCATTGACCCAAACACCGTTAATGAATACACATGGAAATAGATGAACGTCATCAAAAGGCCGTAGAGGACAGCATGCTAGAGTTCTTGAAGCGCCTCAAATACAATGAAGATATACTACTTCCTTACAACTTCCAGTGAGTCACACTGTCTTGTACTACAAATTCTCTGTTTTTGCCTACTAGCTAGCTACATGTTTTTGCTTACATATGCCCGCTTAATTAAGACATGCAAACGTGTGTGCATGCAGATATCACTGGGTCTTGTGTATCATTAAAGTTGACGCCGGAACAGTTGAAATACTGGACTCACTACTCAAAGAAAAAACTGACTATAACATCTTGTTTGGGATAGTCAACAGGTAATTTCAATCATTATTAACTATATATCTCGGCCTATTTAGTTCGTCATTTCATGATATGAACTATTTAATAACCCCTTTATTCATTTTCTTTTCGGCGGGCAGGGCTTGGGCAAGGTTCATCAGGGTCACGGACGGCGAATGGAAAGAAAAGCTTAAATGGGGAAGACCCAAGGTAAGTAATTAAGTAGTACTAGCTAGCTAGCTAGCTGCCATCTCTTTAATTATCATGCTTGATTAATTATTATCTGATCAAATTCCATTCTCGTAAAGGCCCTGAAGCAGGCGCAGGGGACTGATCTGTGTGCATTCTGCGTTTGCGAGAACATTCGCATGATGGCGTCCGAAAGGAGCAGATCTCAAAGACAGGAATGGGTACGCTTGTCAAAACACTATTCATAATTTTTACACCATTATCGATATCTAGTCACACAACTAATACACATGCATATTGATCTCCTTCTTAACAGTTCAGAGAGGTGCGGGCGAAGCTCCTAGAAACGGAGCGCGTAGAAGCACTTCAAGAGGAAATAGCGGGATTTTTGCTCGACCAGGTCATAAATCCGAAGGGAGAATACTATTACCCGCTACCGCCCCCATGAAAACCACTTCCAATTGTCATCGTGCTCCGTAGGCACCAATTAGGCTATAATGCCACTGGCTCCGAAGGCAACATGCATATGTAGGAGAAATTGTATATAGCTATACATGTGTGTATGTGTGAATTAATTAATATGTGTGAGACATTGATGATATATATATATATATGCATGATTGGTTCTACTAGAAATTCTATTTATATATATATATATGCATAACGTGTACAATGTGTAGTATCGTAAAATACCAGCAAACGAAAAAGAATTAAAATGGAAACACAAAATTAAATGAAAAAGAAATCATAAAACTAACCCCCCCCAAACCTTATCGTACCGGTTGGTCTTACCAACCGGTACTAAAGGGCTCCAGGCCCCTGGAGCTGGCTCGTGCCATGTGGTTTCCCTGTAGCACCGGTTCGTGCTAAATCGGTACTAAAGGGGGGGGGGCTTTAGTGCCCACACTTTAGTGCCGGTTCAGCACGAACCGGTGCTAACTAGTTCTATTAATTCAACTAGTTCTTACTAAAAATAAACTTACTATAAATAAAAATATTCTAGTACCTAATTAGTACCTAGTTCTTACTAACTAATTAGTACCTAGGAACTACTGCCCTAATTACCATCTAAGTAATTAACTAACTAGCACTAAAACTAGCCTAGGATTCATACTAACTAGCACTAAATAGCTAGGGTTCATACTAAGCAGAGAAGAGGGATCGGAAGGGGAGAGTGCTTACAGAGGGTGGGGATAGAGATGGGGTCGGGGGAGACGGCGGCGAGGCGGGGTCGGGGGAGACGGCGGCGAGGCGGAGGCGACGAGGAATAGTAGAGGATTATTGGGGGAGGAAGCAGAGGAGAGGGAATTAGGCCGCGCGGGGGCTAGGTGAAAATAGCTTTAACTGTAGCGTGGGGAGGGAAAACGCGCTGCTGCTACAATCCGTAGTAGTAGCGCTGTTTGTAGAAGGGCGCTACTACTATACCTAGCACGTCGGGAACGGTGTGGAAATTATAGTAGTAGCGCTTTCTGTTCCTGCCGCGCTACTGCTAAACGGGTAACAGTAGCGCGGTTCTGTCAGATGTGCTACTGCTAAGTAGCAGTAGCGCCTCATTTTAACAAGCTCTACTCATAACATTCTGTGTATAAGGTTTTCCCTAGTAGTGAGGGTTGGGAACCCTAGGGGAGGGGGGCCTCCACTTGCCTTGGGGGGCAAGTCTCCCCTTTGGTCGCCGCCCCCATAGGAGGTCCCATCTCCTAGGGCCGGCGCCCCCCCTTGGGGTCCCTATATAAGGAGGGGGTGGGAGGGCAGCCACACCTGAAGTCTTGGCGCCTCCCTCCCCCTTGCTACACCTCCTCCTCCCGCAAACGCTTGACGAAGCCCTACCGGAACCCTGCTGCATCCACCACCACGTCGTCGTGCTGCTGGATCTTCATCAACCTCTCCTTCCCCCTTGCTGGATAAAGAAGGAAGAGACGTCACGCTGACCGTATGTGTGTTAAACGCGGAGGTGCCGTCCGTTCGGCGCTAGGATCTCCAGTGATTTGGATCACGACGAGTACGACTCCCTCAACCCCGTTCTCTTGAACGCTTCCGCTCACGATCTACAAGGGTATGTAGATGCACTCCCCTCTCTCGTTTCTAGATGAACTCATAGATTGATCTTGGTGAACGTAGGAAAAAATTTATTTTATGCAACGTTCCCCAACAATGGCATCATGAGCCAGGTCTATGCGTAGTTCTCTATTGCACGAGTAGAACACAAATCTGTTGTGGGTGTAGATCTTGTCAACTTTCTTGCCACTACTAGTCTTATTTTGCTTCAGCGGTATTGTGGGATGAAGCGGCCCGGATCGACCTTACACGTACGCTTACGTGAGATAGGTTCCACCGACTGACATGCACTAGTTGCATAAGGTGGCTAGCGGGTGTCTGTCTCTCCCACTTTAGTTGGAGCGGATTCGATGAAAAGGGTCCTTATGAAGGGTAAATAGAAGTTGACAAATCACGTTGTGGTTATTCATAGGTAAGAAAACGTTCTTGCTAGAACCCTATTGCAGCCACGTAAAAGATGCAACAACAATTAGAGGACGTCTAACTTGTTTTTGCAGCAATTGCTTTGTGATGTGATGTGGCCAAAAGTTGTGATGAATGATGAATGATATATTGTGATGTATGAGATCATGTTCTTGTAATAGGAATCACGACTTGCATGTCGATGAGTATGACAACCGGCAGGAGCCATAGGAGTTGTCTTAATTATTGTATGACCTGCGTGTCAAAGATTTAACGCCATGTAATTACTTTACTTTATTGCTAAACCGTTATCCATAGTAGTAGAAGTAATAGTTGACGAGCAACTTCATGGAGACACAATGATGGAGATCATGATGATGGAGATCATGGTGTCATGCCGGTGACGAAGATGATCATGGAGCCCCAAAGATGGAGATCAAAGGAGCTATATGATATTGGCCATATCATGTCCCTACTATTTAATTGCATGTGATGTTTATTATGTTTATGCATCTTGTTTACTTAGAACGACGGTAGTAAGTAAGATGATCCCTCATAAAAAAAATTCAAGAAAGTGTTCCCCCTAACTGTGCGCCGTTGCTAAAGTTTGTCGTTTCAAAGCACCACGTGATGATCGGGTGTGATAGATTCATACATTCACATACAACGGGTGTAAGAAAATTTTACACATGCAAAACACTTAGGTTAACTTGACGAGCCTAGCATGTACAGACATGGCCTGGGAACATAGAGACCGAAAGTTCGAACATGAGTAGTATTGAAGATACGATCAACATGGAGATGTTCACCGATGATGACTAGTCCGTCTCACGTGATGATCGGACACGGCCTAGTTGACTCGGATCATGTAACACTTAGATGACTAGAGGGATGTCAAATCTGAGTGGGAGTTCATTAAATAATTTGATTAGATGAACTTAATTATCATGAACTTAGTCTAAAATCTTTGCAAAATGTCTTGTAGAACAAATGGCCAGCGCTCATGTCAACATGAACTTCAACGCGTTCCTAGAGAAAACCAAGCTGAAAGATGATGGCAGCAACTATACGGACTGGGTCCGGAACCTGAGGATCATCCTCATAGCTGCCAAGAAAGCATATGTCCTAGAAGGACCGCTAGGTGATGCACCCATCCCAGAGAACCAAGACACGCTTGGCAGTCACGTGTTGATGATTACTCCCTCGTTCAGTGCAGCATGCTTTACAGCTTAGAACCGGGGCTCCAAAAGCGTTTTGAGCAACACGGAGCATATGAGATGTTCGAGGAGCTGAAAATGGTTTTCCAAGCTCATGCCCGGGTCGAGAGATATGAAGTCTCCGACAAGTTCTATAGTTGTAAGATGGAGGAAAATAGTTCTGTCAGTGAACACATACTCAAAATGTCTGGGTTGCACAACCGCCTGTCCCAGCTGGACATCAACCTCCCGGACGAGGTAGTCATTGACAGAATCCTTCAGTCGCTCCCACCGAGCTATAAGAGCTTTATGATGAACTACAATATGCAGGGGATGGTGAAAACTATTCCTGAAGTATTTTCAATGCTGAAGTCAGCAGAGGTAGAAATCAAGAAGGAACATCGAGTGTTGATGGTCAATAAAACCACTAATTTCAAGAAGGGCAAGGGTAAGAAGAACTTCAAGAAGGACGGCAAGGATGTTGCCGCACCCAGTAAGCCAGTTGCCGGGAAGAAGTCAAAGAATGGACCCAAGCCTGAGACTGAGTGCTTTTATTGCAAAGGGAAGGGTCACTAGAAGCGGAACTGCCCCAAATACTTAGCAGACAAGAAGGTCAGCAACACTAAAGGTATATGTGATATACATGTAATTGATGTGTACCTTACCAGTACTCGTAGTAACTCCTGGGTATTTGATACCGGTGCCGTTGCTCATATTTGTAACTCACAGCAGGAGTTGCGGAATAAGCGGAGACTGGCGAAGGACGAGGTGACGATGCGCGTCGGGAGTGGTTCCAAGGTCGATGTGATCGCCGTCGGCACACTGCCTCTACATTTACCCACGGGATTAGTTTTAAACCTCAATAATTGTTATTTAGTGCCAAGTTTGAGCATGAACATTGTATCTGGATCTCGTTTAATACGAGATGGCTACTCATTGAAATCCGAGAATAATGGTTGTTCTATTTATATGAGAGATATGTTTTATGGTCATGCTCCGATGGTCAATGGTTTATTCTTAATGAATCTCGAACATAATGTTACACATATTCATAGTGTGAATACAAAAAGATGTAAAGTTGATAACGATAGTCCCACATACTTGTGGCACTGCCGCCTTGGTCACATTGGTGTCAAGCGCATGAAGAAGCTCCATGCTGATGTACTTTTAGAGTTTCTCGATTATGAATCATTTGACACATGCGAACCATGCCTCATGGGAAAAATGACCAAGACTCTGTTCTCCGGAAGAATGGAGCGAGCAACCAACTTATTGGAAATCATACATACCGATGTGTGCGGTCCAATGAGAGTTGAGGCTCGCGGAGGATATCGTTATGTTCTCACTCTCACTGATAACTTGAGTAGATATGGGTATGTCTACTTGATGAAACACAAGTCTGAAACCTTTGAAAAGTTCAAGGAATTTCAGAATGAGGTAGAGAATCAACATGACCGAAAGATAATGTTCTTACAATCAGATCGTGGAGGAGAATATTTAACTCACGAATTTGTTATGCACTTAAGGAAATGTGGAATCGTTTCACAAGTCACGCCACCTGGAACACCTCAGCGTAACGGTGTGTCCGAACATCGTAATCGCACTCTATTGGATATGGTGCGATCTATGATGTCTCTTATCGATTTACCGCTATCATTTTGGGGATACGCTCTAGAGACAGTTACATTCACTTTAAATAGGGCTCCGTCTAAATCCGTTGAGATGACACCGTATGAATTATGGTTTGGGAAGAAACCTAAGCTGTCGTTTCTAAAAGTTTGGGGATGCGATGCTTATGTCAAGAAACTTCAACCTGAAAAGCTCGAACCCAAGTCGGAAAAATGCGTCTTCATAGGATACCCTAAGGAAACCATTGGGTACACCTTCTACCTTAGATCCAAAGGCAAGATCTTTGTTTCCAAGAACGGATCCTTTCTAGAAAAAGAGTTTCTCTTGAAAGGAGTAAGTGGGAGGAAAGTAGAAGTCGATGAAGTACTACCTCTTGAACCGGAAAGTAGTGCAGCTCAGGAAAATGTTCCTGTGGTGCCTACACCGACTAGAGAGGAAATTAATGATGATGATCAAGGTACTTCGGATCAAGTTGCTACTGAACTTCGTAGGTCCACAAGGACACGTTCCACACTAGAGTGGTATGGAAACCCTGTCCTGGAAATCATGTTGTTAGACAACGGTGAACCTTGGAACTATGAAGAAGCGATGGCGGGCCCAGATTCCAACAAATGGCTTGAAGCCATGCAATCCGATATAGAATCCATGTATGAAAACAAAGTATGGACTTTGACAGACTTGCCCGATGATCGGCGAGCGATAGAAAACAAATGGATCTTTAAGAAGAAGACGAACGCGGATGGTAATATTACCATCTATAAAGCTCGACTTGTCGCTAAGGGTTATCGGCAAGTTCAAGGGGTTGACTACGATGAGACTTTCTCTCCCGTAGCAAAGCTGAAGTCCGTCCGAATCATGTTAGCAATTGCCGCATACTATGATTATGAGATATGGCAGATGGACGTCAAAACGGCATTCCTTAACGGCTATCTTAACGAAGAACTGTATATGATGCAGCTGGAAGGTTTTGTCGATCCTAAGAATGCTAAGAAGGTATGCAAGCTCCAGCGATCCATTTATGGGCTGGTGCAAGCATCTCAGAGTTGGAACGTTCGCTTTGATGAGATGATCAAAGCGTTTGGGTTTATGCAGACTTATGGAGAAGCATGCGTTTACAAGAAAGTGAGTGGGAGCTCTGTAGCATTTCTCATATTATATGTAGATGGCATACTTTTGATGGGAAATGATATAGAACTTTTGGACAACATTAAGGCCTACTTGAATAAGTGTTTTTCAATGAAGGACCTTAGAGAAGCTGCTTATATATTAGGCATCAAGATCTATAGGGATAGATCGAGATGCCTCATAGGTCTTTCACAAAGCACATACCTTGATAAGATATTGAAGAAGTTCAATATGGATCAGTCCAAGAAAGGGTTCTTGCCTGTGTTGCAAGGTGTGAGATTGAGCTCGGCTCAATGCCCGACCACGACAGAAGATAAAGCAGAGATGAGTGTCATCCCCTATGCCTCAGCCATAGGATCTATTATATATGCCATGCTGTGTACCAGACCTGATGTAAACCTTGTTGTAAGTTTGGTAGGAAGGTACCAAAGTTATCCCGGCAAGGAACACTCGACAGCGGTCAAGAATATCCTGAAGTATCTGAAAAGGACAAAGGACATGTTTCTCGTCTATGGAGGTGACGAAGAGCTCGTCGTAAAGGGTTACGTCGATGCTAGCTTCGACACAGATCTGGATGACTCTAAGTCACAAACCGGATACGTGTATATGTTGAATCGTGGAGCAGTAAGCTGGTGCAGTTGCAAGTAGAGCGTCGTGGCAGGATCTACATGTGAAGCGGAGTACATGGCAGCCTCGAAGGCAGCACATGAAGCAATATGGACGAAGGAGTTCATCACCGACCTATGAGTCATACCCAATGCGTCGGGGCCGATCACTCTCTTCTGTGACAACACTGGAGCTATTGCCCTTGCCAAGGAGCCCAGATTTCACAAGAAGACCAGGCACATCAAGCGTCGTTTCAACTCCATCCGTGAAAATGTTGAGGATGGAGACATAGATATTCGCAAAGTACATACGGATCTGAATGTCGCAGATCTATTGACTAAAGCTCTTCCGTGAGCAAAACATGATCAACACCAGAAGTCTATGGGTGTTCGATTCATCACAATGTAACTAGATTATTGACTCTAGTGCAAGTGGGAGACTATTGGAAATATGCCCTAGAGGCAATAATAAAAGGATTATTATTATATTTCCTTGTTCATGATAATTTTCTTTTATTCATGCTATAATTGTATTATCCGGAAATCTAATACACGTGTGAATACATAGATCACAATATGTCCCTAGTGAGCCTCTAGTTGACTAGCTCATTGATCAACAGATAGTCATGGTTTCCTGACTATGGACATTGGATGTCGTTGATAACGGGATCACATCATTAGGAGAATGATGTGATGAACAAGACCCAATCCTAAGCATAGCACAAGATCGTGTAGTTCGTTTTGCTAGAGCTTTTCCAATGTCAAGTATCTTTTCCTTAGACCATGAGATCGTGTAACTCCCGGATACCGTAGGAGTGCTTTGGGTGTATAAAATGTCAGAACGTAACTGGATGACTATAAAGTTATACTGCGGGCATCTCCGAAAGTGTCTGTTGGGTTGACACTTATCGAGACTGGGATTTGTCACTCCGAATGACGGAGAGGTATCTCTGGGCCCACTCAGTAATGCATCATCATAACGAGCTCAAAGTGACCAAGTGTCTGGTCACGGGATCATGCATTACGGTACGAGTAAAGTGACTTGCCGGTAACGAGATTGAACGAGGTATTGGGATACCGACGATCGAATCTCGGGCATGTAAAATACCGATTGACAAAGGGAATTGTATACGGGGTTGCTTGAATCCTCGACATCATGGTTCAACTGATGAGATCATCGAGGAGCATGTGGGAGCCAACATGGGTATCCAGATCCCGCTGTTGGTTATTGACCGGAGAGCCGTCTCGGTCATGTCTACGTGTCTCCCGAACCCGTAGGGTCTACACACTTAAGGTTTGGTGATGCTAGGGTTGTAGAGATATGAGTATGCAGCAAACTGAAAGTTGTTCGGAGTCGTGGATGAGATCCCGGACGTCACGAGGAGTTCCGGAATGGTCCGGAGGTAAAGAAATATATATGGGAAGTCGAGTTTTGGCCATCGGGAAAGTTTCGGGGGTCACCGGTATTGTACCGGGACCACCAGAAGGGTCTCGGGGGTCCACCGGGTGGGGCCACCCATCCCGGAGGTCCCCATGCACTGAAGTGGGAGGGGAACCAGCCCCTGGTGGGCTGGTGCGCCCCCCCGGGCCCCCCTCTGCGCCTAGGGTTGGGAACCCTAGGGTAGGTGGGGCCTCCACTTGCCTTGGGGGGCAAGTCTCCCCCCTTTGCCGCCACCCCCCCTAGGAGATCCCATCTCCTAGGGCCGGAGCCCCCCCTTGGGGTCCCTATATAAGGAGGGGGGCTGGGAGGGCAGCCGTACCTGAAGTCTTGGCGCCTCCCTCCCCCCTTGCTACACCTCCTCCTCCCGCAAACGCTTGGCGAAGCCCTGCCGGAACCCTGCTGCATCCACCACCACGCCATCGTGCTGCTGGATCTTCATCAACCTCTCCTTCCCCCTTGCTGGGTCAAGAAGGAGGAGACGTCACGCTGACCGTACGTGTGCTGAACGCGGAGGTGCCGTCCGTTCGCCGCTAGGATCTCCGGTGATTTGGATCACGACGAGTACGACTCCCTCAACCCCGTTCTCTTGAACGCTTCCGCTCACGATCTAGAAGGGTATGTAGATGCACTCCCCTCTCTCGTTGCTAGATGAACTCATAGATTGATCTTGGTGAACGTAGGAAATTTTTTATTTTATGCAACGTTCCCCAATAGTATCCTCTTGCTTTTTTTTGAACTCACGCTGGGCAGACCCTGCTGAGTATTGATCTGAACCAGTGGGGGCACGCTAAGTGCACCCACTGGGTGTAGTCGCCGAGACTACTATTGAATATTTGATTCGGTAGTAGTCTTAGAGTAATTTTTCTCCGTCACTGTCTCTTATTTCTGTCGACTGACATATCTCTCTTGCTGACGCAGAGGTCTTGTGATCTTGGAGCTTGGCTTTCCGAGTTAAAGAAGAAGCATATCAGCGTTGAACTTGACCTTGAACTCACAAAGAAGAATCTCAAGACTGCTCAAGAAGAGATGGCCATCATGGGAGGTAATCATTCGACCGTTTTGCTGCTTTGTAGCTCGCACTTCACACTGGTTTTTCTTTCAGTCTCTTTTCACCGAGTGACTTCACACAAGCAGATGTGCGTAGTGAAAATCGCCAACTTCAGGCTCGTCTGAAGAGTGTTGTTTCTTTAGAGAGGATGAAGGAGGCTTTGGAGAAGAAGGACCTGGACCTTGCCGCTGCTCATAAGGAAGCACGTGAGAAGACGAAGCTTGCGAACCAAAAGCTGGATTCAGTCAGCAAATTGGAGGAGGAGGACGCGAAGTTGAAGGCCACCATCTCAGAAGCTAATCAGGAAGTCGAGCAGCTGAGGAAGGACAAGGAGAACCTGAACACAGAAGTCGGCGGCCTTAGAGCCAAGACAGACAAGTTAGAGTCTTATCTGGAACAACTCGCCACGAAACTTGTTCCGAAGCTTGAAGGTATGATCATTCGACTAGCCAATTTGTGGTCGATTGAAGTTTGTCGTTATATTGTCAACTCATCGTTTTTTGCGATGGGACAGAACTGTATCAGGACTTTGAAGCTGAAACTGGGCGGGTCGAGACAGGTCTCGACCCCATAAATTGTCCCATGAAAGATGATGTTGCAATGAATCTACTGCGATTGGAGTCACGCTCGGATAGTGCAGTCGCTTATCTGGCTTGACTAAAGGCGGCAATGACCCGAGTGGACGCTGAACTCTGGCCTCAGGCGGAACTTTCTCAAGACCTCGAGTCGCTAATGACTCGACTTAATCAGATCCCAGGCCGAGTGCAAGAATGGAAGAAGTCCTCTGCTCGCTGTGGTGCCGACGTTGCCTTGTCATTGGTCCGAGTGCACTATAAGGAGGCTAAGGAAGACAAGCTGGCTGCTCTCAAGGTAGCGAATACTAAGAAGCACTCTTTCCAGTCCTTCATGGACACCTTCCTCGAGGCAGCCACTCATATTGCCGACAGCATCGACCTTGACAGCTTCTGTGACCCGACCAGTCCTTCTCCCGCCGAGTGATTGAAAAACATTATGCTTCACCTTTATTTGCCTCGGAATGCCGAGTGATTTTGTAATCGTTAAAACTCCTTCGGGCCTGATGCCCGAGTACTTTAATCTGTGGTTAGGAAGCTTTGGATTTATCTTCGAATACGTTGCGTTTACCTTCGAGTGAAATTCGTTCTTCTCCCGGATTGGTTTCTGTTTGTTTGATGCAGCTCCTGAAGAAGAATCGGCAATCGACCAGTTGGACGATCCTTGAGCAGCCTTGATCAGCTTATCAACAAGGCACTTAGAAATGGTCTTGACGTTCCTGTCAGCCGTCTACGTTGGCGCCAGCCGTTGGATGGGCCTTTATTAGTGCGCACAATCTCGTCCTTCTTCTTGACGGTGCAGCCCCCCCCCCCCCCCCCGGGGGGGGGGGGGGGGTCGCAGTCGACCCACACCATTTGGCGGGGATGGTTAACTCATCAACAAGGTATTCAGCAATGGTCTTGACGTTCCTGAGAGTGGCTCGCCTTGGTGACACGCTCAATCTCGTCCTTCTTCTTGATGGTACAATTCTGAAGTGGGGGTCATGGTCGGCCTGCACTTTGCTAAGTTCCCAAGTGAGAAGATCAATTTTCACTCGGGAGGGTTTTCAAAACTTAGGCGGGTACTGGACTGCAGCTAAGCCTCCGAGTGGGAGGATTGCTCACCACTCGGTACGATTTTTCAAACTTAGGCGACTACTGGACTGCCGCTAAGCCCCCGAGTGAGAGGATTGCTCACCACTCGGTAGGATTTTCAAACTTAGGCGAGTACTGGACTGCAGCTAAGCCCCCGAGTGGGAGGATTTCTCACCACTCGGTAGGATTTTTCAAACTTAGGCGAGTACTGGACTACAGCTAAGCCCCCTAGTGGGAGGATTGCTCACCACTCGGTAGGATTTTTCAAACTTAGGCAAGTACTGGACTGCAGCTAAGCCCCCGAGTGGGAGGATTGCTCACCACTCGGTAGGATTTTTCAAACTTAGGCAAGTACTGGACTGCAGCTAAGCCTTTTACAATCTCGTCCTTCTTCTTGACGGTGCAACCCCCGGGGGGGCATGGTCGACCTGTACCGTTGGGTAGGACTTCTTTTTTTCAAACTTAGGTGAGTACTGGACTGCAGCTAAGCCCCCGAGTGAGAGGCAGACTCACCACTTGGTAGGATTTTTTATTACTTAGGCGAGTACTGGACTGCAGCTAAGCCCCCGAGTGAGAGGAAGACTCACCACTCGGTAGGATTTTTTATTACTTAGGCGTGTACTGAACTGCAGCTAAGCCCCCAAGTGAGAGGCAGACTCGCCACTCGGTAGGATTTTTATTGCTTAGGCGAGTACTGGACTGCAGCTAAGCCCCCGAGTGAGAGGCAGACTCACCACTCAGTAGGATTTTTCATTACTTAGGCGAAACAGATTCGCAGCTAAGCCTCCGAGTGTGAGGTAGACTCACCACTCGGTAGGAATTTTTATTACTTTGGCGAAATAGATTCGCAGCTAAGCCTCCGAGTGTGAGGCAGACTCACCACTCGGTAGGATTTTTTATTACTTAGGTGAAACAGATTCGCAGCTAAGCCTCCGAGTGAGAGGCAGACTCACCACTCGGTAAGATTTTTCTTTAACTTAGGCGAAACGGATTCGCAGCTAAGGCACCCACTTGGGGATTTTAGAACATGCAAAAAATGAACAACAATCATTCGGAAGACTGTAAAATCATGTATTTTGATACTCAAACTAAGAGGTATTTCTTATTACATCTCATCAGTCTAAATACTTAAGAGTAAAAAGGGCAGAGCAGTACCGCATTCCAAGCGCGTGGCTCGTATTTATTGTGTTCAACGTTGAAGAGACGATACGCTCCGTTGTGGAGCACCTTGGTGACGACAAAAGGGCCTTCCCAAGTAGGAGCGAGCTTGTGTGGTTTCTGCTGGTCCACCCTAAGAACCAGGTCTCCTTGAAATGCCCGACCCCTTACGTTTCTGGCATGGAATCGACGCAAATCTTGCTGATAAATGGTCGACCGGATCAAGGCCATCTCTCTTTCTTCTTCCAAGAGATTGACTGCATCTTGCCGAGCCTGCTCCACTTCTTCTTCCGAGAAGAGTTCGACTCAGGGCGCGTTGTGGAGCAAATCACTCGGGAGTACGGCTTCGGCTCCGTAGACTAAGAAGAATGGAGTCCTTCCAGTCGACCGATTAGGAGTTGTCCTTAGTCCCCAAAGTACTGATGGGAGCTCGTCTACCCAAGCTCCTGCTGCATGCTTGAGGTCGCGCATCAACCAGGGTTTCATTCCTTTGAGAATCAATCCATTTGCTCGCTCAGCATGCCCATTCGACTGGGGATAAGCGACCGAAGCGTAGTTGACCCTCGTGCCTTGGGAAGCACAAAAGGTTCTGAACTCATCAGAGTCGAAGTTTGAGCCTTTATCTGTGATGATCTTGTGCGGAACACCATAACTGAATATTAGTTCCCTCATGAAACTCACAGTTGTACTTGCTCCAAGGTTTTTAATGGGCTTGGTCTCGATCCATTTGGTGAACTTGTCGACTGCCAACAGCACATGAGTAAATCCGCTCCTGCCAGTTCTCAGGGGTCCAACCATTTCCAATACCCAGACAGCAAAAGGCTAGACGAGTGGAATTGTCTTCAGAGCTGACGCAGGTTTGTGAGACATGTTGGAGTAAAACTGACAGCCTTCACACTTGTCCACTATCTCCTTTGCCATCTCGTTGGCCCGTGGCCAGTAAAATCCGGCTCAGTATGCTTTGGCCATGATGGTCCGAGAGGACGCATGGTGACCACAGGTCCCCGAGTGAATATCATTGAGGACCATTCAGCCTTCTTCTGACGTGATGCAATTCTGGCAGACCCCAGTTACGCTTTCTCTGAACAGCTGTCCTTTTATCATGGTAAAGGCCTTAGATCGTCGGACGATCTGTCGAGCCTCTTCTTCATCCTCTGGAAGTTCTTTCCTAAGAATGTATGTGATGTACGGCACCGTCCAATTGGGAGTGATGACCAAAACCTCCATGACTAAGTCAACCACGGCTAGGATTTCAACTTCAGTCGGATCTGTGGCGCTCTTGGGTTGTGGCGACTCTTCAATGAAAGGATCTTCCTGAACTGAAGGTGAATGAATATGTTCCAGAAACACATTGCGGGGAATGTCCTCTCTCTTTGAACCTATCTTTGCCAACTCATCTGCAGCTTGATTTTTCAATCGGGGTATATGGTGAAGCTCCAACCCTTCAAACTTCTTTTCCAGCTTTCTAACAACATTGCAATAACTAGTCATGGATGGACTTCTGACATCCCATTCCTTCATCACTTGATTAACCACCAAATCTGAGTCACCATATACCATAAGGCGACGGACGCCGAGTGAAATGGCCATACGCAACCCATATAAAAGTGCTTCATATTCTGCTTCATTATTGGAGGAATCAAAATGAATCTGGAGAACATAGTTAAGCTTTTCTCCACGGGGGGACACCAATACTACCCCAGCACCTGATCCGTTCAGCATCTTGGAGCCATCAAAGAACATAGTCCAATGCTCCGAGTGAACTTGAGTCGGCAGTTGCTGCTCAATCCACTCGGCAAGGAAATCTGCGATTGCTTGGGATTTGATAGCTTTGTTTGCCTCAAACTTGATATCCAATGGAAGGAGTTCAATCGCCCATTTTGCCACTCGACCAGTTGCATCTCTGTTATTCAGAATCTTAGATAATGGTGCGTCGCTGACGACTGTGATGGAGTGATTGGAGAAGAAATGTGCAACCTTTTTCATGGTCATGTATATTCCATAGACAAGCTTCTGATAATGAGGATATCGTTGCTTGGATGGAGTCAAAACTTCGGAGAGATAATAAACTGGGCGCTGAACCATGTAGGCTTTTGCTTCCTCTACTCGCTCGACCGTGAGTACTGTGCTGACAACTTGTCCAGTAGCTGCAATATAAAGCAGTACAAGCTCTTTGCTGATTCGCGCAGCGAGCACCAGCTGGGTGGAAAGCAGGGTTTTGAGTCCTGCAAACGCTGCGTCAGCTTCTTCAGTCCACTCGAACTTATCAGATTTCTTCATCAGTCGGTAAAGAGGCAAGGCCTTTTCACCGAGACGAGAAATGAATCGACTCAAGGTGGCCAAACAACCAGTCAACTTCTGAACGTCACGTACTCGCACAGGGTGTTTCATTCGGACGATGGTATCAACTTTTTCTGGATTAGCATCGATCCCTCGTTCGGAAACGAGAAAACCGAGTAACTTTCCTCCTGAAACTCCGAACATGCACTTTGATGGATTAAGCTTGATATCGTACCTCCTTAGATTGGCAGAGGTCTCTGCGAGGTCAGACAATAGGTCGGAACCTTTGCGAGACTTGACCACAATGTCATCCATGTATGCTTCCATATTCCGACTGATTTGAGTGAGCAGGCACTTCTGAATCATTCTCATGAATGTGGCTCCGGCATTTTTAAGACCGAATGGCATGGTGACATAGAAAAAGCACCCTAATGGGTTGACGAAGGCTGTTTTTATTTCATCAGGACCATACAGTCGGATCTGATGATACCCGTAATATGCAACTAAAAAAGACAAGCGCTCACACCCCGCAGTCGAGTCAACAATCTGATCGATGCAGGGGAGAGGGAAGTGATCTTTCGGGCAGGCCCGATTGATATGCTTGAAATCAATGCACATACGAGGTGAATCGTCCTTCTTAGGAACCATTACTACATTGGCAAGCCACTCGGAGTGGTAGACCTCTCGGATGAACTTTGCTGCTAGCAGCCGAGCCACCTCTTCGCCAATTGCTTTCTTCTTCTGCACGGGGGGCCACCGAAGGTGCTCTTTGACGGGTTTTGCCTTGGGGTCGACACGCAAACGGTGCTCAGCCAGTCCTCTGGGTACACCCGGCATGTCAGAGGGTTTCCATGCAAAGATGTCCCAGTTCTCAGAAGGAACTGGATGAGCGCTTCTTCCTATTTGCTGTCGAGTGTCGTTGATACATGAGTTGGCGTGGCATTGGGATCGGTCGGGTGAACATGAATCGGCTTCGTTTCACCAGACGACTGAAATGCAGAATCTGTGGCAGGCTTCTTGGCTCGGAGCAAATCACTCGGATCTGCATTCTTCTGATACTCTTGAAGTTCAATAGCTGCCATTTGCATATCGGCAATTTTGGAACCTTTCTGGAAGCATTCCTCCGCCTTCTATCGATTGCCAATAACTGTGATCACACCTTTGGGGCCAGGCATCTTCAATTTGAGGTACACGTAACATGGTCGAACCATGAAACGTGCATATGCAGGCCTCCCCAGAATGGCATGATAAGCACTCTGGAAATCCACGACTTCAAACATCAACTTTACCTTACGGTAATGCTTGGAATCGCCGAAAACCACGTCAAGAGCGATCTGGCCAAGTGATTCGGCTTCCTTTCCGGGGATAACACCATGGAAGCTCATATTGCTCTCGCTAAGTTTGGACATCAGAATGCCCATCCCCTTCAAGGTTTCAGCCTAAAGGATATTCAGACCGCTACCTCCGTCCATCAGCACTTTAGTCAGTAGAGTGCCTCCGACCACTAGGTCGACCACCGGTGCTTGCCTCCCGGGGGTGACTACACGAGCAGGATGGTCAAACTGGTCGAATGTGATGGCTGTCTGAGACCATTTGAGGTATGTGGTCGTTGTCGCTGGAGCAACCATATTCACTTCTCTATTGATAACCTTCAACTGACTCTTGCTCTCAACATCAGCAAAAATCATGAGAGTGGAATTGACTTTGGGATAACCATCGTCTTCCTCCTCATCCTCATCTTTGTCCGACTCTTTCTCCTTCTCATTGGGTTGTTTCTCTCGGAACTGGTGGATCAGGAGTCAACACTGTCGAGTGGTATGCTTTCGGTAAATCAGATTACCTTCTTCATCTTTCTTTGTGTGGATGTGACATGGCAAATCCAACACATCATTTCCTGCTTGATCCTTTACCTTCTTAGGGGGCCAGGGCCCCTTAGGTTTTCCCTTAAACTTTCCTTGAGCCACTACTGCAATCTCACTGGGTGCTGCTGGCTCGGCCTTACGCTTCTGTTTCCGACTGGAGTTACCTCCACCAGCCTCTTGGCCGATTGGTTTACTCTTCCCGCTACGGAGTCGATCCTCTTCTTCTCCGTTAGCGTATCGGGTGGCTATCTCCATCATCCGAGTCAGAGTCATATCCCCAGTCCGACCGAATTTCAAGATCAACTCTCTAAATCTGACTCCTTCCTTGAAAGTGCACACTGATTGATGCTCTGATAAATTTTCAACGGTGTGATGCAAAGTGGTCCATCTCTGAATGAATTCCCTCAAAGTCTCATTCGGCTTCTGTACACAATGCTGCAACTCGAGCAATCCTGCTGGTCGCTTGCACGTGCCCTCAAAAGTTCTAACGAACACTCGAGCCAGCTCCTCCCAACTGTGTATACTGCCTGGAGTCAACTGAGTCAACCATGCTCGGGCTGACCCTTCCAACATAAGAGGGAGATGCTTCATCGCTATTTCATCGTTTCCGCCTCCAATATGCACAGCCACTCGGTAATCCTCGAGCCAGGTTTCAGGCTTGGATTCTCCAGTAAACTTACTGACCCTGGTTGCCAACCTAAAGTTGGGAGGAATCACTGTCGCTCTGATGGCTCTGCTGAAACACTCTGGACCTGAAAAATGCAATCTGCTACCACTTGGACGATCTCTGCCAGGGTCTTATCTATTCGCTCTGTTCCGGTCGACCAAGCCTTGAACGAGAATGATTATCGCATCGAAGCCTAGCTCTCTTGGGTCGACTGGAGCTCTGCGCTCGTCACTATGACGGCGTCTATCATCGTTCTGCCGAGGCACATATGATGCACTCCTCGGAGGAGGCGTAGGCACTCGATGATGATTGTCGCGGTCGAGCTGACGATCATACTGTCCACGGCCTTCATACCGCAGGGGCGATCTTGGGCTATGGGCCGACTGAACTGTATCCGCTACAACAGATCTACTGTGAATCCTATTCTGCGACTGAGACACTGCAGTGTTCTGCTCTCCTGCTGCCCGGAGCAAGGCCCGGATCTGTATCAACCCTCTGCCAGTCTTCAACTGGGAAGGTTGGATCGACTCTGCAATTCGGGCGCAGGTGTGAGGTTCTGAATCGGAGTACGGTATACCTTAGGCGGAGGTGGGAAAAGCTGTCGTCAACTGGACTCAGGGACCCGCTCCCGAGCCCGCTCGTCGAGAGCGCGCTGCAGGTTCTCCAGTCGAGTGCGCTCACCCAAATTAGCCAAGCGTGCCTCCTCCAAGGCCCGAACCTTGGGGGTTTCTTCAACGATGGGCGTGTGGAGTGCATCCATGTTGCGGCGGCGAAGTTCTTCCCTCTGCTGCGAAGAAAGGGGTTCGGGATGATATTCCTCATGGACGCGCGACGGGTCGCCGCCACCATCTTCTCCGTCTTCGCGACGGAAGCCAGGTGTTCCATGCGGACCATCGACCATCAGGACTTCAGCCGCAGGGTCGCTGCTATCGCACTCGGACGCAGTCTCCGCGGAGCCAGTCGACAGATCGAACAAGCCGTGGAGAGTTTCGTCGGGCTCGATTGTCGCGACTTGGTGGGTGGCCGAACGCCAAGCCACCACGTGTTTCACCCACCGCTGAAGCCGCGATCGACCGGATTGCTTGCGGCGGCAAAGAGCGTGGAGGGAAGACACCATCGGAGCCGACTGATACTGGGTCGACGACTACCGGAGAAGGACGCCGCAAACGCACGCGCGAAAGTGCATCGCCCCTCGGACAGGGAGCACCTCAACGTCCAGCGGGGCTTCCTGAAGCCATGCTGAGTCATCGGCGACGAAAATGAGTGCGCCGAGATGGATCTCGCGGCCCTTAGCCAATCCGCTGCCTGAAACCATGATGATGATCGGAAAGACTTGCAACTTCACCAACAAGTCGCTAAGACACCTGCCCCACGGTGGGCGCCAACTGTCGTGGTTCTAAGGCTGACAGTGGAAAGGGGGGTAGGTATGGAGAGGCAAGATCTCAGCTATGATGAAGATGTACGCACGGGTTTTACGAGTTCATGCCCTTCTCGTAGGATGTAATAGCCCTACGTCTCGGTGGTCGATTGGATTATATGCGTGATGTTACAGGGGGTGCGAACCCTTGTGCCAGAGGAGGGGGGTGGCTTATATAGAGTTCGCCAGGACCCTTTCCGCCCTCCATTACAAGGGACTTAATGTACATAAAGTGGTGGCGTTACTGGTAATGCCAGCCTTAAGTGTTGTTAATGATCTTAAAGACTACGGAGTGAATGCCTGCTCGTTGTAATGCTGAGTGACTCCTAGTCTTCGGAAGGTCGAGTGATTCTCTGAATAGTCGAGTGACAGTAGGTAAGAAGATTCCCGAGTGACATGATGTTGAGTGGATTGCACTCGACATCTTCGACTGGGGTCTCATGCTGCCTCTTGAACTTCTTGTCTTCTTGGGTAGTGACCTTGGGTAGGACGTATAGGTCAGGGCTATGACCCTACCCTAGGTCTGTATCCTCATCAGGTGCTAATGACACTATCATCCCAAGAATAGGCCAGTTCTCCATGCTGGTGTGACCAAATGGACTAATTTGCAGGTCAGACTCAGAAGCTGAAATATAGCAGTAAAAATGCATATAAATGATGTGTTCCCAGTATCTGGGTGATAATCCGACTGTACCATATGTAGCAGGAACTATGTGGCAGTACGGAACCAGAAGTTCACTAGTTCTTTTTTTTCAAAAAGGGGGAGCTCCCCGGCCAAGAAGTTCACTAGTTCTGGTATAGTGGTTGATCATTTTTGTCGGAACAACAGAGTGGGAACTGAAACCGTCTTCTGTAAGCAGTTGAGTGAGTTCTTCCATTGCGTTCTCAGCAGATGACTTGAACAGAGGTCCTAGTGACTGCAATGACTGTCTCATGGTCTCAACAATGTCCATGCTGTCGGACAGCCGTAGTACTAACCACATCTAATAAGTTTTTTTCTGTGGCCTGAAATAATCAGTTTGAAACAGTACACTTACCACCACACCAAAATCATCACTTCGTATGGGCAGTACCCAAACGCTAGAGTCGTCGAACGCGCATTCTTTTGCCATTTTGTACTCGAGAGTTTTTCCTTCGTAGAGTTCCCTGAAGAGACGGGAAAAAAACCTGTAGTGGGAGGGTGAGCAGCCATGGGACACACGTCTGACAAACTTGTCGGCGCTACCCGCAAGCAACTCGAATCTCGGGACATCCCTATTGAGGTTGAGGCCATCTCTGGTTAGGCCAATGACAGACTAGATGGAAGATTTCAGAGCGTGAGTAATCCCGCTTAGGGAAAGATGAGTGTACCGCTTGCTGTGCCTCGGCTTCCAGGACACGCAGCTTGTGCTTGTAGAGGACAGTGCCACAGTCCTCGTAAACACGCTTCATCATTTTCTGTTCACGCAGCAGGGACTTGTGGATGATGGGCAGGTTGCTGGTTATCTCGAGCGAGTACTCCAGCCCCATGTGCGCCACCTCCAGCCTTTTGATGTTGTGCTCCTCGGACGCCTTCTCCTCCCGCTTGCCAAGCACGAAGGAGAAAAGTCCGCTGACAATTTCCTGTGCAACCGCCGATCCCACCGTTCCCGCCATGAGAGGAAAGCACTGCAACGCTCAGCTTGCTCCTGCATCAACGAAAAGTCGATCCAATTGTGAGAGAGTAAATTGCACAAAACCATCACTTTAAAGATAAGGTGTGCGAAAAACACTACAATACTTTTTTGTGTGCAGAAAACACCATGTCTTCGGTAATATTTTTGCAGAAAACACTGATCGGCGGATCGGGCTCAGAAAAGTGAGTTTATGCCCATATGGCTGGATGAATCTAGCTAACGGGTGACCACATACGAACCCTATCCCCTCGCCCGACCCGCTCCCAAGAGCGCGCGGGGGGGGGGGGGGGGACACCCTCGACCAGCAGCCAGCAGCCCCCTCCCCCTTGATCTCCTCGTCCCGCCGCCGCCGGAGCACGCCGCCGGGCAAAGCCCGACCGGCATTGGCGGCGGCGGGCCTTCTCACCCTTCGTGCGGGACGGGCTGGCGCGGGGCAGCCTCCTCATGTGCTTGTGCGGCGCTGGGCAGGGCGCGGCGGTGCGGCGACACGGCGTGGACTGTTGTCCCGGCGACGGCGGGGGCTGTTACACTACTGGAATCAGGGAATTTGCCGTCTGTCATCTCTTTGCCGTCAGCTAGCGGACAACAAAGAAGGTCTTTGCCATCATCCATTTCTTTGCCGTCAGCCAGCGGACGGCAAAGATTCTTTGCCGTCTGGCTGACGGCAAAGAGGGAGGTGGCACCCACTAACGAAAAAACTTAACGTCCCCCATCTTTGCCGTCCGCAGCAGACGGCAAAGATGAACAAAAGCGGACGGCAAATGTGGGGCGGACGGCAAAGGCTAACCTAACTAACTAACTAACGGCCGAGCCCCCTCCCCCGCCCGTTACTCTCTCTTCTCCCTCCCTCCTCCCCGACGCCCACATCGTCCACCCACCGCGCCGCCCCGCCCCCGCCGCCCGGCGCCGCCCCCGCCCTCGCCGCCCCCGCCATCGCCCCCCGCCACCCGGCGCCGCCGCCGCCCCCACCCCCTCCCCCATCCGCCGCCGCCCTGGTGCCCCGCCGCCCTACGCCGCCCCCGCCATCGCCGCCCGGCGCCGCCCCCGCCACCACCCCCTCACCCACACGCCGACGCCCCACCGTCCCGCCGCCCCTACCGTCCGGCGCCGCCCCCGCCCCCGCCGCCCGGCCGTCCCACTGCCCCGGAGCCCCACCGCCCCCCCACCCACCCACCACCCCGGCGCCAGCGTCGCCCCCTGCTCCGGTGAGTATTTTTTTCTGTTTTTCTTTTTTTGCTGTTTAATTCTTGTTTAATTCTTAGTGTTAGTGTTAGTGTTAGATTTAGTGTTAGAAAAGAAGAAAATTTAGTGTTAGTGTTAGAAAAAAGAATATGTAGAAGAAAAGAAGAAGAAGTGGAAAAAAGATGAAAAAGAAGAAAAGAAAAGAAGTAGAAAAAAGATGAAAAAGAAGAAGAAGAAAAGAAGTAGAAGAAATAGAACAAGAAGAATAGAAGAAAAGAAAAGAAGTAAAAGAAGTAGAAAAAAGATGAAAATGAAGAAGAAGAAGAAAGGAAAGAAGAAGAAAGGAAAGAAGAAGAAGAAGAAGAAGAAGAAGAAGAAGAAGAAAGGAAAGAAGAAGGATAGAAGAAGAAGAAGAAAGGAAAGAAGAAGAAAGAAGAAGAAGAAGAGAAGGAAAGAAGAAGAAGGATAGAAGGAAACACCCCGACCACTGACCCCGACACCCCGACCCCGACACCACACTCCGACACCTGACCCCGACACCCTGACCCCGACACCCCGACCCCGACACCACACCCCGACACCCAGACCACGACACCACACCCCGACACCCCGACCCGGACACGACACCCCGACCCCGAAACAGCACCCCGACACCGACATGACACCCCGACCCCCGAAACCTACCGAAAAGTGGCTCTTTGGCCTTCCAGAGGCCGACGGGGTAATATATTTGTGAATTATTAGTTAGGTCATATATTTTTTGATTTTGTTATGAAAAACATCATATATAATTGTGTTGATCGGGTAGATTTAAATGTGCAGTTGTTTCATCGCTGCGAAGTTTGGTGTTCGACGACCTCGCCGTGCATTTCACGAGCTCTGCCCCTTCGTTCGTGGGTGAGCACAAATGACATGTCCTTCTCCCCCATTAATTATTTGCACAAATGACATGAAATTTGATAGCTATCTATATATGTGTCTTGAATCATCAGTATGCGTAACCAATGTGTGTCTCCTATTCGAAGGCGTCATAGTTATAAATATGCATGCATTTGCATATTTATAACCTTGATTCTTTCGAATTGTCCAACGCTATCCATGGACAGCCCGAGTATATGTAGATTGGGTTCGTTTTCCCATATGCTTTGCTCCGGATCCGACGCATAAATTTCGTCAGTGCCTCCCCTGTTGTTCTCCAGGTACACATCCTCTCTGTTTATTGCAGAGACGTGTATCAGGAGAACAGCGGGGAGGTGCTGCCGAAATTTTGTGTCGGATCCGGAGCATAGCTTGGGAAAATGAACCCAATCTACACATACTCGGGTGGGATAGGACCTATCATTACCTATTAGAGTGTAGGTTGCATGGACGTAATAAAATTGACAAAGTAGATCAACTGATGAATATATACATGGTGAATTATATATATAATTGTTGTGTGTCCAGTAGCTCTGAAAGTCAAGATGAGTGATCGTGCGTGGATGTATACCGGTCACACTGGTAAGAACAAATGGAGCGCTGAATGGTTCACAAAAACCAAGGGGTTTGTGCAAGCCGCATTTGCAAATGGCCAGAGGAAAACTTGGTGCCCCTGTTTCCAATGCGGCAAATGGGAAAAGAGGACAGAGGCTAAAATGGGTAAACATCTGTAGAAGAATGGTTTTACGCCCGATTATACGGTGTGGACATTTCATGGTGAGTCTGCCCAACGTGACCGAGCTGAGGTGGATCATCGTCGCACCGACGAGCATGGTACCGGGATGGAAAACATGGTGCAAGACTATGATGATGCTCGGGATTCGGACGAGGAGATGGAGGAATCTGCAAAGGCCTTCAATGAAATGTTGGAGTCTTCAAAACGTCCGTTCCATGAGCACACTGAGCTTTGTCAGTTGGATGCCATCTCACAAGTAATGGCTTTGAAGGCTCAGTTCAACTTGGGTAGAGAATGCTACGACGCAATTATGATAGTATTTGGATGCTTTCTACCCAAAGGCCATGTAATGCCTGCAAACCTGTACCAGTCGAACAAAATCCTCCGTGCACTAAAGATGCCCTGTGAGAAGATACATGCATGTAAGAAAGGATGTGCCTTATTTAGGCTTGACTATGCGGACTTGAACTATTATCCCATTTGCAAGTGTTCCAAGTATATTGTGGTAGACAACGGTATGGGTGAGAAGACACAGACCAAAATCCCTGTTAGTGTTCTTCAGTATATGCCAATCGTACCAAAACTTCAACGTCTTTTCATGGTCGAAGAGACGGTCATACAGATGACATGGCACAAAACAGGCAAAAGAACCGAACTAGATGCAGATGGGAATCTGATGATGGTACACACATCGGATGGTGTTGTGTGGAAAAAGTTTGATGAATTACATGCTGACAAAACGGCAGATCCGAGGCATCCTCGAGTTGGCATCAGCACCGATGGGTTCAGTGTGTTTGGTATGACGGCAGCCCAATACAGTTGTTGGCCCGTATTTGTCTTTCCACTCAATCCCACCCCCCCGGACAGATTATGCAAAGAAAGAACATTTTCCTGACATTGATAATTCCAGGGCCCAACTATCCGGGGGAAAATATGAATGTGTACATGCAGCCGCTTAAGGACGAATTGCAAGAAGCCTGGGATAATGGGTTCAAGACATACAACGCCTATAGCAAACGAAACTTCATAATGCGTGTCTGGTACATGTACTCGACGCATGACTTGCCGGCGTATGCGCTATTCGTTGGCTGGTGTGTGCATGGAAGGTTCCCGTGCCCCACATGCAAGAGAGCTCTTGAGTTTCGTTGGCTTCAGGCCGGTCGCAAGTTTTCTTGCTTCGACATGCATAGACAGTTCCTGGATCCTCGCCATAAGTTCAGGAAAGACAAGAAGAACTTCATCAGAGGTAGAGTTGTAAAAAACTCTGCACCACCTGCGTTGACAGGCCAACAGACGATGGATCAGTTAAACGCTCTCGATCCAGATCCAGAGCGTCCAGGGTACTTCAAGGGGTATAATTCCGAGCACGCCTGGACTCACAAAACATGCTTATGGGATCTGCCTTACTTCAAAGACCTCCATTGCCCACACAACATCGACGTGATGCATACTGAGAAGAATATCGCCGAGGCACTTTTTGGTACATTGTTCGGCATAGATGGGAAGTCAACGGATAATACTCCCTCCGGTCCTTTTTACTCTGCATATTAGGTTTGTCTGAAGTCAATCTCATCCAACTTTGACCAAGTTTATATAAAAAATTATTGACATTTATATAACAACACCAACATCATTAGATTCATCTCGGAATATATTTTCATGTTATATTTATTAGATATTATAGATGCTAATAATTTCTAATATAAATTTGGTCAAACTTAGCTAAGTTTGACTTTCGGCAAATCCAATGTGCAGAGTAAAAAGGACCGGAGGGAGTACTAAGGCTAGAGTCGATCTGGAGGCGCTATGTGATAGGCCATTACAAAACATGAAAGAACTGAAAGGAAAGCAGAACTGGACGAAGCCAAAGGCATGGTTCAATCTTAGAAGGCCAGCTATGAGGGAAATTATCTTGTGGGTGAAAATGCAGTTGATGTTCCCCGACGGGTATGCAGCTAATCTAAAGAGGGGAGCGAGTCTTGATAAATTGAAGATATTTGGTCTCAAGAGTCATGATTGGCACATATGGATTGAGTGGGTAATGCCGGTGATGTTGCGTGGCTTCATACCTGAGGATAAATGGCTAGTACTGGCAGAACTCAGCTATTTCTTCCGTGTTCTTTGTGCGAAAGAACTATCGCTTGGCATGCTAGAAGAAATGGAAGAGTTGACGCCAGAGTTGATCTGCAAGTTAGAGAAGATCTTTCCACTGGGCTTCTTTAATCCAATGCAGCATTTGATTTTGCATCTCCCGACCGAGACAAGATTGGGGGGGGCCGTGCAAAATCATTTGTGCTACCCAACTGAGAGGATGCAGAAGATGCTTCGAGAAAAATATAAAAATAAACGTAGAATTGAAGCATCTATGGCTGAGGCATTCATCACTGAGGAGGCGGCAAACTTCGTGACAACACACTACGAAACCAAAAATCCTTTTTTGCATAATCCGAAGCCTCGGTACAACGCTGACGAGCCTAAAAAGGGTGGATCCAACCTCAGCCTATTCAAAGGCAATCTCGCACCAGCCAGTGTTTCCAATCCAGTATCTTTGGATAACGAAAAATGGCGGACCATTTCGTTGTATATCTTCAACAACCTGATAGAGGTGCGGCCGTACATCGAGTAAGTTCTCGGTACATTGTTTCGCAACTTCTATTTCCTTTGAACTGCTCTTATTCTTGGATATTTCATACAGTCGATACGTCGCCCTATTCTCGTATGGAGCGGTGATCCAAAAGGATTCGGTCGAAGAGTATGAGCTTCTCGCAAAGCAAGGAGGCGGCTATCCCAGTTTCATCTCTTGGTTCAAACAAACGGTAAATTCTATTAGACAATTTCATTTCATTCGCTAATTTGTGCGTAATGGAACAATCCTTTCATATTAAACTTGTAGGCTAATTCAGAGTCTATGGACGCCGAATTGAGACAAGTCGCTAATGGTTTTGACTATAAGGTCCATTCATTTGACAAATACGACATCAACGGGTATCGTTTTCGTACCTATGGCAAAGAGCTATCTATGGCCGACCGAAAGTCTACAAATTGTTGTGTATCTGCTATCGGCGAAGGAGGTACCGAGTATTATGGGAGAGTTGAAGCAATTTATGAACTTCTATTCTATGGTGAAAACCCACCGAATGTCGTAGTCTTCAAATGTTATTGTTTTCAGCCGAAGGAGACTAGAAGGACTCATGAACATATAGGGCTAGTTGAAATCAACCAAAGCACCCATTTAGATGTTCCTAATATCTATATTATGGCTCAATAGGTGACCCAAGTATTCTATCTACCCTGGGCCTACCAAACTAATCCAAATCTGAAAGGTTGGGATGTCATTTATGAAGTGCCGCCACGTGCTAGACTATCTCCCCCAAAGGAAGAGGATTATGAACCTCACATTAACCCAGACACATATGAAGGAGAATTCTTCCAAGAGACCCGTCTTTCCAAAAAGCGTTTCAAGAACCGGTATACTTCACCCCAAAACATTGAAGTAGACAACGACGGTGAATCCCACATCACCCCAGAGGAGAAACAAGAAGAGCCGGAACAAGAAGAGGTTACTGCTGCGGACGACCTCTCAATGCTTGACCGATTACGTAAAGGTGGCCTTCCACATGTTGATGCCACTAAACCCTATGAGCCCGTCATTGATTATAGTGATGATGATGATTATGCATTTATTGATGATACTGATCGAGATTATTAGTAGTGTCAGGTATTCAATTTTTTATGTTGTACTTGATGATGATACACTTAAGTGATATACATATTATTATTCATGTCGGTATTTTTTTTATGTTGTACTAATTTCGTTTACTCTTTGTCATGGCAGGTGTTGAAAGATGGAAGGGGAGCCGACTGAGGCCAAGGACAAACGTGCCCAAATTGAAGGTGTGCCACACCATCAAGGTAGCTCCAGCTTATATCAGTTCGTGCGGAATTGGGTAATGTGGTTTGCTTCATGATTAATGCAATTCATTCATCATGCTAGCTTGAGCCCTTTAATTACTAATTTACTTTGTTTCCCTCTTTCAGGCATGCTACAATAATACGGATAAGGTGCCAGAGGGGTACGACCTGTATGCCATGGCCCACACTGCCTCTTACAAGCAAGTCAAGGGGAAGGCGAGGAACGGGGAGGAGTTTAACCCGAGACAGATCCCCTACAATCCAGAGCAGGTGATGATATCTAGTGGCGGGAGGTCCCGTGGCTCCATAGCCATTGATCCAGAGATTGCTCCTGAGACCACGGTGAGTTTAATTTGAATGGACATTACTTGCTAGTCTTAACATTTGAGTGTCATCATGCTAAAGAAACATTGGAAATGATCTTTGGTGCAGCGTTACTCCACACAAGCATCACATGATCCTTCTCCAGCTACTGGCATGAGCCAGCCCGCTCCCACACCTCCATGATCAAGGTAAGTTTCTCTAGTTTTTTGCTTAACAAATGCATAAAGACCTAGTCTTAGCTTTATTTCATCCAATATGTTTATCATAATGACCTAGAGTTAGCTTCTTTTCCTGCAAAATGACTTAATAAGCTTACTGACCTCCAAAACCAGCCATTTTACCTAAGTTAGCTCTAAAACGATCTATACTTAGCTTTGTTTCCTCCAAAATGACCTAAGTTAGTTATAATATGCTTAGTTAACTAGGTTTGCTCAATAATGACATGTACTTACCTTACTTATGTAAAAACGGCATAATTAGCTTAGTTAGCTCATAAACGATCCATTTTACCTACATTATCTCTAAAATGATGCATTTTACCTAAGTTAGCTCATAAACGATCCATTTCACCTAAGTTACCTCACAAACGATGGCGTGCTTCTTCTTCTAGTCTTCTTCTTCTAGTCACCTTTTCCTAACTTTCTAATTTGCCATTTTGCAGATTTCATTCACTTCTCGGAAGCTAGCTTGTTATGATGGAGTGCTTGTTTTTTATTTCATTCTCTTCTAGTATTCTTCTAGCTTGCTACGATGGAACTTGCTATCTTGATGAAACTTTGCATTGTAATATGTATGTGCAACTTCCTAATGGTTGCAACTTATGTGTATGTGCAACTTGCTATGTATGAGTGGATGGAACTATATATGTATGTACGATGAAACTTATGTGCTGTTAAATAGCCCTGTGAAATATATCTATATATGTCATATATATTTGCTGTGAAAATTGTTGGATTTAAAAAAAATAGGGAAAAAAGCCATTATGCAGGCTCTTTGTTGTTAAATAGCCCTGTGAAATATATCTATATATGTCATATATATTTGCTGTGAAAATTGTTGGATTTTAAAAAAATAGGGAAAAAAAGCCATTATGCAGGCTCTTTGCCGTCTGCCACTGACGGCAAAGGGCTCTTTGCCATCAGCAGCGGACGGCAAAGAGGCCACATGGCAGGCAACTGTGCTTCCTGGGAGGCTGACCTATTTGGTCAGTTTGCCTACAGTGGCTGACGACAAAGAGAAAAAAGAGTTTGTCGTCAGCGGCCGACGACAAAGGCTTGTTGTTAACCACCTAACGGAGTAACATCGCATTTATTGCCGTCAGCATTCTTTGCTGTCGGCAGCTGATGGCAAAGGACCCTTTGCCGTCAGCCCGTTAGCCGTCCGAAGCGGACGGCAATGTAGCTCTTTGTCGTCCCGTACTTTGCCGTCCACTTTTGTCGTCCGCGGTCGACGGCAAAGACCTTTGCCGTCCGCCATCCATGCCTTTGCCGTCCGCCGTGGCTGATGGCAAAGTAGCTGATTCCTGTAGTGTTAGCACCAGTTGCTGGGCTGCTGGGTGGTGGTGTGCCCCGTTGCGGCTGCGGCGGGAGATCCGGTTCGGCCGTGGCCGAATCCTGCTCATGGCGGGCGGTGGCGCGATGGATGTGCCTACTGGAGTCGGGGATGGCGGCGGGCAAGGCGTAGCTCGGCCATATCTGACTTCCTGCGGGGCGGGCCACGGACGGCGCGGGTCAAGGTGAGAGCCAGGGTCGGGGACGATGGCAAGCAGACCAGCCAGATCTGACCTCTCGGCGGCGCGGGCCGTGTTCGACTAGGGCTGCGGGCGGCTGCCTCGACCGGGGCCATCTCGGCTGGTCTGGATGGCACCGCAGTGGCGGTGGTAGCGGATCTGCCCGTGGCAGCGGCCGGCTTCTTCGGTGTCGGCTCGTCTGTGTTTGGACCGTCTCGACCTTCCCCCCATCTTGTTGTCATCCGGGCGCTACTCCCATCAAAGGGCTGGTCCTCACCCAGTTGTGATCCACCGCTCGTCTCGCGCCCGGTGCTGCAGGACCGAGCTCGTCTCGTGCACGGTGCAGCGGGATCGAGCTCGTCTCGCGCACGGTGCAGCAGGACTGACCTTGTCCCCCTCTCGGTGCTGCAGGACCGATCTCGTCTCGCGCTCGGGGCAGCAGGACGGATTGGTGGATGCCAGTTCTGGCCGGCCTATCGGGTCTCGACGCTGGGGGTCGCCCAGGGGTGTGAAAGGTGGGACCTTTCTGCTTGTCTCTTTCGTTGGGGTGGAGGCGGGTATCGTGTGAGGTGGTGTCTAGGTCTTGGATGCCGGGGCAGTGGCCCTGGTGGTGGTAGCATTGTGCTTTTGGGCAGAGAGCCCTTGCTGTGGTGCTGCCTGGTCACCATGGCCGTGTGGGTGGCATGGTTGCCGGGAGGTGGTGTTCGGTGGCAGTGAGTGTTGGCCGAGGTGAAAACATGTTCTATCTACGGACGGACCAGCCGCGGCGAAGATCGTTCCCTTCTTGAAGGCGTCATCGCGGCTCACATTGCTCGTCATGCGGCTCCAGGGGAAACTCTGATCCTTGGATCGGGCGGTGGCGGCGCTCCGGTGTCGTACCCTTCCTGAAGGCGCCGCCTTGGAGCCCATGGTTCGTCATATGTAACTTCATCTCTTCGTTGTGCTAGTGCTAGGAGTGTTGTTGTTGCGCTCAGCGCCTATGTATCGTGCCTTGGGTGTGTGCGTGTGTTGCGCTAGCGTGTGTTTGTACTGAATGCTTGTTGGTCGGTGCTTTATATATAAAGCGGGGCGAAAGCCTTTTTCAGTAAGTGAGTTTATGACAGAGGGGACCCTCCAGTAAGGCTGATGTTGCACTGCTTAACATCTCGTGTAATGTTAACGTCTGGTAACGTTATCATCCCTATGTGGGTCCACCTGTCATTGGAAGAAAAAAGAAGAAAAAACTGGTTCATCTTATCTTCACTAGGTCCACCATCGCCGTTGCCTCGCCAGGCTCATCGCCGCCGTTGCCTCGCCCATGCCCGCCGCCATTTCCTTGCCCAGGCCCGCCGCCATTGTTGCCACGCCCAGGCACTACCGGACTACCCCTCTAAGCTGCCAGCCGCCGGCCATCGGCATAGGCCCTTTGCCGTCGGCCCCCGTCGGCATATACCCGTCGACGTAGATCACGTCAGCCTAGATGTTTCAGACCGTCGGCACAGGCATATATGCCAACGGCGTCCGTATGGTCGTCGGCATAGCTACACCGTTGGCAATGATTCTCACCCGACGGCAACCTGCGGCGCCGTCAAACACGCATGGTGAACCACGAGTTGCCACGTGGCAGAGATATGTGGACGGCCAAGCCGTCGGCATAGATGAAAATATATGCCGACGGCTTGCCCATTGGCATACCTCTGGTGCCAGGAGCGCCCAATGGCTGCGACGTGGCAACCGTTGGGCTCTCCTGGGCCGCCGGCATAGATCTGTCCTGTTTTTTAAAATTTGTTCTCTTTTCTCTGTTTCAGTTCAGTTTGGCAGCATTTATAACCAGAATATATGACAATATCCACATACACATAGAAATAAGACAGGTCTATAGATCATCATCAAGTTCATCATCATAGGGATACTCAAGATCATCATCATCATAGAGATACTCAAGCTCATCATCTAAAGATAGTAAAGTTCATCATCTAAAGATCCTCAACATCATCATCGTCGAAACACATCAGCCAAGAAAGCCACCGCCAAGACCGCCACCACCAAGACCAGCACCACTCTGACAGATCTGAGTGACTGGGGTCGACAAAGTAGGAGTCGAGCCACCGGTCCCCTACATGTTTGAGAAGAGATTCTAACGATAAATATGATATGATAGTGTTGAATGAACGAGAACTAGTTTGTAAGTAGTTAGGAAAATGTACTAATTAACCGGAGTGTCGCTGCCTAGTGCCACCCATTCATCGAACATGGGCACGTGTGGGGGTTCTCCCGCAGGTGGTGGTGGGGGTCCAATTTGTGGTGGATCCGTGCGGTTAGTCCAAGACGCCAACATAGCCTGGATGTTAGTTAAACAAGCAAACTAGAAGGTCAGAAGGAATGAAAGTGCAAATTTTAGCTTGGTTTTAAGAGGGCAAAACTAACCGATATCACTTGATGGTTGTAATCATCGTTTGCCTTCACTCGCTGCAAATACTCCCGCACCTCAAGATTCATATGCTCGACAAAGGCCTTATATGCCTACAAAATTTAGGTTGTTTCTAAGTGGGCAGTGCTGAAAATAAACCGAGAAAGTTAGAGAGAAAAAAGATAAGGGTGAAGTACTTACAGCATGTTGGTGGGCTAAGGGCGGCTGCGAACGCCCTGTACTCTCTAACGGGCTCGGGTTGGTAGCCCAAAGCCGTGTGTATGAGAAGGAGTGATCAAGCCATCGAAACACAGGTAGCGGCCATGGGGCTTCCCCTGGATGGCCACCACCGTCGTGTCGTCGATCTGAGGCTGGGCGCGCCAAGAACATCCGAACCAGCCGGATGCAACCTCTCAAAGTGCTGAGTGCAGGACCGCAGGTGCTCCTCGGTCTTGCCATAGTACTCGCTCTCGCCGGCCTTGCGATCACTTCGCTCACGGGCCATCTTCCACGACTCCATGTCTGAGAGCGGCCTCTTCAACTTGTCCTCCTGCAACGTCAAACAGAAGTTAGCCAGACATAAGAACATAATGGTAAAAAGAAGAACAAAAATGCATCATGCATATACATATACCTTCATGGCCTTGAAGCCCAGTGGTTCCTGATTCCTTGGCCGTGTGTCCCATCTTTTCCACGGTTAGCTCGGGCCTTGCTGCTCTTGGCAGCAAACTCTACATCTTCACCCAACCACCTATCCACCAAACTCGCCCATCCGTCAACCTTTCCATAGCACCAAGGAGGAATAACCTAAAAAATGGAAGCATGACATGTGAGCACGAAACAACTAAGTTGACTGCTTATATGTTGGAATGGGAAGTCAGTAATAGTTACCCTCATAAACTGCTCCCTGTTCAAGGTAAGTCGTTGCTTCTGCGCTTCAGTTTTGCTCATCTTTTGTTGAAGGTAGATGTGGTAGTAGTGCGAGACGGCAACGCAGCACACCTCGTACTACAACTGGCGAGCTTTCTTCTTCGGAGCCGCCAGCAAGACCACGTCGGCTCTGGCCTTGTGCTCATCAAGAACTCTATAGAGTTCCTGCAATCATGCATAAAACCAGAAGCAAACAAGGCATGAGTTGAGTCAGTTGAGTAACCGGAGACAAGTGATTCAGAAGAGAACTTACCCAAAATCTGGTGATCACGGCCTTAGCGGTCGTGCCGTACTCCGCGTGGCTTGAAGCCTCGTAGTAGGTCCAGCTCGTGGCCAAAACCCGCAGATCCGGGTCCCTGTCTGGCCGCGGGCAGAATAGGCCCGGCCAATACTCCTTCAACAGGGTAGTGATAAGGCCGTTCATTTTACGGTCCTTTCCGTGAAGGATCCAGTTCCTTCAAAAGAATCAAAGATTTGGCATGTGTACAATAAGAAAATGTGGTCATGTGTTGAATATATGATTGGGAGGCACTTACTCTGTCCCCGCCGGTTCAATGAGCCACTTGTGCGCATCGATAGAAGGTGGTGTAGGTACTCCAGCAATACCATGCAACCACTGTCGGTGTCAAAACAGGCGGATCTCGGGTAGGGGGTCCCGATCTGTGCGTCAAGGCTGATGGTAACAAGAAGCAAGGGACACAGATGTTTACCCAAGTTCAGGCCCTCTCGATGGAGGTAAAACCCTACTTCCTGCTTGATTAATATTGATGATATAGGTAGTACAAGAGTAGATCTACCACGAGATCGTAGAGGCTAAACCCTAAGAGCTAGCCTATGATGGTATGATTGTAATTGTGATCGGCCTTCTAAGGACCAACCCTCCGGTTTATATAGACACCAGAGAGGGCTAGGGTTTACATGGAGTTGGTTACAATAAACGAAACACAATATCCGGATCGCCAAGCTTGCCTTCCACGCCAAGGAGAGTCCCATCCGGACATGGGCCTAAGTCTTGAGTCTTGTATCTTCACGCTTCAATAGTTCGAACATTGTACACAGTCCAGCTGTCCGGATACCCCCTAATACAAGACTCCCTCACTAGCCCCTGAACCAGGCTTCAATGACGATGAGTCTGGCGCGCAGTATTGTCTTCGGCATTGCAAGGCGGGTTCCTTCTCCGAATACTCCAAAGTAATTATCGAACACTTGAATCATGTCTGGATCCAATCAATGTTGTGCCCCTCGGCTTCAGTGCCTCAGTAATGACCATCTCCACGTGTTGACCGAATGCGAGGAGTCGAGGAATTTTTGCATTCTCCACCCTCGATCCTCCGGGCTGACCGTCCATTTGAAGGGACGGGGACTCTTAGATCCAAACCTCACTCTCCCTCCCAGAGCTAGCATCCAACAGAGAGCTTCGCGAAAAACCATTCCAGCATGGCCGGACGTCGCACCTCTTCTGCTCACCCTTCTCGTTCCAAGTCGGGGGATTGGGGAGTGTTTAGTTCCTCATAGCCGTTTGATAGAGTTATAAACCCAAGGGTTTCTCCCACCGGCATTCGTGGTCCCCATCCGAGCTGGAATAGCCACTTATGACGGAGGGGAACAAGTTGAGGAATCTCCTAACCCATCTCTAGAGGAGCGTATATGCCTCATCCCGCATCTGCTGAGGGGCATCGGGTTTCCTATCCACCCATTTCTTCGCGGGCTCCTGGAGTTCTATGGCCTCCAGTTAAACAACCTTACCCCTGCCTCCATTCTGCACATAGCGGGGTATGTCGCCCTTTGCGAGCTGTTTTTAGGCTGCGAACCACACTTCGGATTATGGAGGAAGCTGTTCTGCCTCGTCCCTCGCACCCAAGGAGAGTCCCTATGCCAAGTGGGCGGGGCCGAAGTATGGCGCATCGCCGAGACCGGATACCTGTCCGGCACTCCTGAGAAGGCACCAGAAAATTGGCCTTCAGAGTGGTTCTATATAGACGACATTCCCCTTCCGGATCCAGTCTGGACAGGTCTCCCCAAGTTCAGCAACGCCCCGCTGAGGGCACGCCTAAGCCGGCGCCACCGGGGCCATCAAGAAGAGGACACAAGGGAAATACACTTCTTGATGAACAGGATAAAGCTACTGGCCAAATCCGGACTGACGATAGTTGAGGTCATGGCGATATGCATAAGGCGGGGAGTGCAACCGCTCCAATATTGGGGGAAGCCCACGTGGCACTTCAACGGGGAAGACGACGCCACCCTCTGCGGCCGTAAGGGTCCAGACTACGCCGCCGCTTTGGCAAGGATATTGTCCGATTTGTACAAAGGGGAAGAGGAGGAATTCCTTCACATCAAAACGCGGGACGGATTCTCCATGTACAACCCCCCAGAGTGGGTAAGTTGCCATTCTTTTCCCTGCTTCACTTACTCTAGCGTTCTTCTGCTAAGATTACCTGCATCGATGTTTCTGAGAAGGAACTAAGGAGGGCCGTAGAAGGAATCTTCAGCCCCTCCCCGCAGCCAGAGGACCCCGGAAGGGCCCTAGATCCGGGACTCAAAGAAGATCCGGATATTACCATGGAGCTTGTCAATGGGGTATTTTATCAAGCGAGCTGGGATGGTGCCTTAGTGGCCATTACAACCGACTATCCCGGACTACTCCCTGTGTCATGTGTAAGCCGAACTAAAAAACCCTATCCTCCTAGGAGGACTTCCCTCAGGCATTATGCCTAACCCTTAAGGCGTCATGCTATTTGCAGAGACGACGGTCGGAGCGCGGGGCCGAGCCCCTAGGGACTCGTCAACCACAGTCGTCTGGATCGGGCAGGCTCAAAAGGAAGGCGGTGAGGGTCGACACACCACTACAAAGGTAAAGTAATAACCTGTCCTACGATTATAGCATTTGAAATATGACAGCGTCCTTTGTGTCTGGGAAGAAGAGAAGCAGCCGGACTATATCCGGGGATCCCACCACTCGCGCCTCCACCAGCCGGGTTTGAGAACCAGCTCTGAGGACGGAGGCGGACACAGGGCCAGTACCGCATAGTCCTCCGACAGAGGATGCGGACATGTGTTCGGCTACGAACTCCGAAGTGGAGAGCGCCATGAATCATCAGCGCCGGAGGCCGTGCTTTGGAACAACATCTTTTCCGAAGAGGCTTTTAATGCCTTCAATTCGGCAGACGCATACGTCTGAGCTGCTCGAGGCGGGCTTGCCCAAGCGAAGAACTAGTACACCAAAGATATACGGGTAAGAAAGTTTTGACAAGTATGTATAGCAGTAGCCCCTGAGACATGAAATAGTTGGGACAACTGTTTGAAGGATCAATATATGCATAGGTCCTTGTGGAAAAGAATGAACAATTGGCTCGGGAGCTGGAGGCATGTAAGGCCCAGCTGATGGACGTGGTTGCCAAATTAGAGGAATCCCATAAGGCCCCCTCTGGTGATGTTTGTCTCACTTGTACGTAGATGTAACAGTTAGTAAATGGCTGGTGTGATTAGTCTAACAGAAAATTCTGTAGACAATCCCGGGGTGAATCCGGAGGGCGTAACGGATGACGACTCGCATCTCAAAAGGCAGCTAAAGGCCGGCGAGCGCATCCTTACGCAAGTGACGCAAGAGAAGAACAAGCTATCAGATGCCAATATTCAGCTGGACGTGGAATTAAAGGACGTCCGCGCTCAATTGGCGGACTTGTGAAGGAGAACAAAAGGCTTCGACGCGACATTTATGGTGAGTGCTCAAACGAACTGTATGATAGTTCGGCGAGGAAGTATTTTGAAAGAATTTGCTTGCAGGAATGTTAACGGGTCGCCGTGAAGAGGAGATGCCCTCATCTGCAAGTGATTTGCTGCAAGAACTTCCGCAGTTGCACGAGCGTGCTCGGCAGGTGATGCATGGCGTTGCTCAGGCCTTGTGGCCATCAAGCCTCCTGCCGAATGGCATGGGGGAGCTTGCGGATCTGCTTCAAGGAGCACGGCGGCGCTTCCGTCAGTGGAAGATATCTGCATGCCGGCAAGGTGCAAGAGAAGCCTGGGCAATGGTGAAGACGCGCTACACCAAGCTGGACCCGAACCATATGGCCGAAGTAGGACCGGCGGGGCCCGATGGGCAAGAAATTCCCGTAAGTCTGGTATATGACCAGGTAGCGTTAGCCGCTAAGTATTCTCAACAGGATTGTAAGCTAGATAGCCTGTTAGATGGTATAGAGGAGGAATATAGTTAGTCCAAGTGACTGTGTAATTTAATGGGCATAAGTAGCCCCTAGCCGGATTAAAATCATTTGTCATGGCGGACCTTTTCGCTTCAGCCCCCGGATCCTACAGTCCGGGGTGTGTCCGAATACCCGCTCAGTTATACAAAACCGGGGTATGCGTGGAGACCAGGCGTAGGGGTCATAAGTGCTTGAACAGACAAGTACCCAACTAGTTATGTTATATTACATGGATAGTAAGAAACATCTTCCGGGGAGAATAGTTCCGTTAGGGGTTCCTTTCCCTGGGTATGCATGCGTCAATGCACATGTCCGGACTGCGAACGATGGCGCAGGATACAAAACTTCTGGGTTTTTTTGTTGTAACCAACGAATACATCCTTTGTTCACCGATCGAATATTCTCTTAAGGAAACTAGCTTTCGGCTTCACCCAGTCTAAGGTACACATCCGGATGAACCGGCAGTAACAATCGCAGAGGTGCTCCCCTTATGCCCTAGCCGAATTAACATGAACGTAGGGCATAAACACAAGAGCCAGGCAACCCAGCTTGGCCACATCTTAAGTCATATCGATGCATATAATGGTGAAGAAAAGGCACATATGGAAAAAGAACGCATATGTGATGGGCAAAAAGCCATTTAAAGTAATTATGTTTAGCTTCCGAATAGTACGGCCAGAGTAATCCGGGAGTCCGCACTGTATGAAGTACTTTGTGTGAAGAGAAAAAGGTTGAGAAAGGAAAAGTGGGGTCGAGCATAAGTAAACGAGGGGAGTAGGGAGACAAACACTGAGTTCGGCGTTAGGCGTAGAATCTCCAGAGTCTGGCCGCATTCCATGGGTTCGGCTCGAGTCTGTTGTCCGATGCATTACGTAAGCGGTACGCTCCTCCGGTGAGAACTTTGTCAATGACGAAGGGACCTTCCCACTTGGGTTTGAGTTTGTCCTTCTTCTTCTCCGGTAGGCGTAGAACGAGCTCGCCAATATTGTAAGTTTTGGCCTGCACTTCTCTGCTTTGATATCGTCGAGCCTGCTGCTGATAGAATGCGGAACGGGCTTTTGCAACATCGCGCTCCTCCTCCAGGGCATCCAAGTTATCCTGCCGATCTAACTCGGCTTCCTTCTCTTCGTACATGCGTACGCGTGGCGAATCATGTATTATGTCGCAGGGTAGTACTGCTTCCGCACCGTACACCATAAAAAATGGTGTATATCCGGTGGTGCGATTCGGTGTGGTCCGCAGCCCCCAGAGTACGGAGTCGAGCTCCTCCACCCAGTGCGTATCCGATTCTGTTAAAGATCGCACTAGTCTGGGTTTGATGCCGCTCATGATGAGACCGTTTGCCCGTTCGACCTGGCCATTTGTTTGGGGGTGGTAGACGGAAGCGTAATCGAGCTTAATGCCCATTTTGCCGCACCAAGTTTTCACTTCATCGGCTGTGAAATTTGAGCCATTATCAGTGATGATGCTGTGGGGGACACCGTATCGGTGTACGACCCCGGATATGAAGTCTATTACTGGTCCGGATTCGGCCGTTTTAACTGGTTTGGCTTCTATCCATTTGGTGAACTTGTCCACCATGACCAATAAGTATTTTTTCTTATGGCTGCCCCCTTTAAGGGGTCCGACCATATCCAGCCCCCAGACCGCGAAGGTACACGTTATGGGGATTGTTTGGAAAGCGGTAGGGGGCATATGACTCTAATTGGCGAAGAGCTGGCAACCGACGCAATGTTGGACAAGGTCCTGTGCGTCTGCTCGGGCCGTCAGCCAATAGAAGCCTGTACGGAAGGCTTTGCTGACTAGCGCTCGAGCCGCGGCGTGGTGTCCGCCCAGTCCGGCATGGATTTCAGCCAAGAGTTGCCGCCCTTCCTCTTCGGAGATGCACCTTTGGAGCACTCCGGTCGCGCTTTTCTTATAGAGTTCCCCTTCGTGGACTTTGTAAGCTTTAGAACGCCGTACTATGCAGCGTGCTTCATTTTGGTCTTCGGGGAGCTCCTGCCTATTTAGGTAGGCCAAGAAAGGCTCAGTCCACGGGGCGATTATGGCCATGATTTCATGGGACGAAGATGTTATTTCGGTGGCAGAGCCTCCGATTGTGTCTGACGGTTCGGGATCTGGGGGTGTGTTCAGATTCGTGCTGGTATTGTCGGACTCCTCTTACCATACTACGGATGGTTTGAACAACCTTTCCAGGAATATGTTAGGTGGGTCAGGGTCGCGATTGGCGCCGATGCGGGCGAGGACGTCCGTCGCTTGATTGTTTTCTCGAGCCACATGGTGGAATTCGAGCCCCTTGAACCGACCTGACATTTTGAGGACGGCATTATGGTAGGCCGCCATTTTCGAATCCTTGGCATCAAAGTCTCTGTTTATTTGTGATATTGCAAGGTTCAAATCCCCGCGCACTTCCAGGCGTTGGATGCCCATGGAGACTGCCATCCGAAGACCGCGCAACAGAGCCTCATATTCGGCTGCATTGTTGGAGTCTGTGTATAATATCTGGAGGACGTACTGGACCGTGTCTCCGGTGGGAGATGTCAGGACTACACCTGCTCCCAATCCAGCCAGCTTTTTAGAGCCTTCGAAGTGTATGCACCGTACTCTTTAGGGAGTTCGGCTTCCATCCATTCGGCGACAAAGTCGGCCAGTACTTGCGACTTAATGGCCCGTCGTGGTTTGTATATTATGTCAAATGGAAGGAGCTCGATGGCCCATTTAGCAATCCGTCCCATAGCATCGCGGTTATTTATTATGTCATTGAGTGGTACTTCGGAGGCTACTATAATTGAACACTCTTGAAAGTAGTGTCGCAGCTTCCGGGATGCCATGAAGACCGCGTATGCTATTTTTTGATAGTGTGGGTATCGGGATTTGCATGGAGTGAGGACTGTGGATACGTAATAAACCGGCTTTTGGAGCGGGAATTTGTATCCGTCAACCTCTCGTTCGACGACGAGTACTGTGCTTACAACTTGATGTGTTGCAGCTATGTACAGTAGCATAGGCTCGCCGATGTTCGGCGCTGTTAGGACTGGATTACTGGCCAGTAAGGTCTTTATTTCATCGAGTCCGGTTGCGGCTGCATCCATCCATTCGAAGTGTTCGGTGCGCCTAAGGAGGCGGTAAAGAGGCGATGCCTTTTCTCCTAGCCTGGAGATAAAGCGGCTCAAAGCGGCCACACATCCGGCTAGCTTCTGGATGTGCTTGAGGTCTGTTTGTATAGCCAACTGTGACAGATCTCGGATTTTTGCCGGATTCGCTTCAGTTCCTCTATTGGAAACAATGAAGCCCAGCAGTTTCCCCGAGGGGACGCCGAAGACCCATTTTTCTAGATTCAACTTAATGTCGTATGTCCGGAGGTTATCGAATGTAAGCCTCAAGTCATCTATTAGGGTTTCGACGTGTCTAGTTTTTATGACCACGTCGTCCACATATGCTTCCACTGTTTTGCCGATTTGTTTTTCCAGGCATGTTTGAATCATGCGTTGATAGGTTGCGCCGGCATTCTTGAGCCCGGAAGGCATAGTGTTGAAGCAAAAAGGGTCGTATGGCATTATAAAAGTTGTTGCAGCTTGGTTCGACTCTGCCATCTTTATTTGATGGTATCCAGAGTATGCGTCGAGAAAACATAGCGAGTCGTGTCCAGCTGTGGCATCGATAATCTGATCGATGCGAGGGAGGGGAAAGGGATCCTTGGGACAGGCCTTGTTGAGGTCTTTGAAGTCGACGCATAGGCGCCAGGATTTGTCCTTCTTTGGCACCATCACCAAATTTGCCAGCCAATCCGGATGTTTAATATCTCTGATGAATCCGGCCTCGAGTAGCTTGGCTAACTCTTCTCCCATTGCTTGTCGTTTGGGCTCTGAGAATCGCCTTAGGGTCTGCTTGACCGGTTTGTATCCTTTTAGAATATTGAGGCTGTGTTCGGCCAATCTGCGTGGGATGCCTGGCATATCTGATGGGTGTCAGGCGAAAATGTCCCAATTTTTGCATAAGAAATCTCTCAGTGCGGTGTCCATCGTGGGGCTCAACTATGTCCCGATGGAAGCTGTCTTCGTGGGATCCGTTGGATGGACTTGAAATTTGACTATCTCGTCTACAGGTTAAAATGAGGTGGACTTGGGTCGCTTGTCGAGTATGACGTCATCCCTGTCCACGGTGGCCCGCAGTGTTGTTAACTCTTCGGCTGCTAGGGCTTCAGATAATGCTTCCAGGGCTAGTGCTGCGGTTTTATTCTCGGCGCGAAGTGCGACGTTCGGATCACTGGCTAGAGTGATAATTCCATTGGGTCCGGGCATTTTAAGCTTCATGTACCCGTAATGGGCTACAACTTGAAAGCTTGTAAACGCGTCCCGCCCTAGAAGGGTGTGGTATCCGCTGCTAAAGGGAGCCACTTGAAATGTAATTTCTTCGGACCTATAATTCTCCGAGATGCCCAATACCATATCGAGTGTGATTTTTCCCGCACACCGTGCTTCCCGGGTGGGGATAATTCCCTTGAAGGTTGTGCCGCTTTGTTCAATGCGGCCTTTATCAATTTCCATCTTGCTGAGCGTTTCTTCATAAATCAGATTTAATCCGCTTCCGCCGTCCATGAGTACTTTAGTGAGCCGAAAGCCATCTACGATCGGGCTAAGGACCAGAGCGGCTGGTGCCCGGATAGTCTGGAATCGAGGTTCATCACTGGCATTAAATGTTATAGCAGTGTCGTTCCAGGGGTTTATTTTTGCCACATGGTAAATTTCAGCGGAGCTTCGACGAGCACGCTTGTGCCTATTGTTCGAGGCAAAAGTCTCGAAGACTGTTAGTACCGTATTGTGATCGCTGGCAGGATGTTGTTCCGCTTTATGGCCTACAAGAAGATCGTCGCCACTTTTTGCCACTTGCCGGAGTATCCAACACGCCCTAAGGCTATGAGTTGGTATTGTATCCGGAGTACTGTGGAGCTTACATGGCCCGTCGAGTCATTCTTCCAATACGGATCCCTGCCCTGGGGTGGGTTTGTTTTCTTGGGGATTGGAATGGCCGACTTACAAGAGTTTGTCTGTTTAGTTCGGACAAAGGTCTTGGTGAGAGCAGTACTATCCCAAAATTCTGTTTGGGTTTTCCAAGCGCTTTCCATCACACAGTACTTCTGTAGTATGATTGCCATGTCCGCGAAGCGCACTATGTCACGGCGGCTTATAGCATTGAGGAGTCCTTCGTCCGTGCAGTTTTTGCAGAAGAGTGAGACCATGTTCTCCTCGCGGCAGTCCCTGACCTTGTTAAGTGTGAGGAGGAATCTGGCCCAGTAGTGATGTACGGTTTCCTGGGGCTCTTGCCTGATGCGGGAGAGACAATTTAAGTCCAGGTAGGTGTTGTTAGCAGAATCCGGATTTTGATCCGATCTAACGCCCAAGGGAGCGGGCGGTTCCGAGCTTAACAGCTCAGAATCTGGAGTGCTGCCCAATTTCTTCGGCCCAATGTTCGATTCTAAATCCGGGACCTGTGTCATGTCTTCCTTTGAGAAGGTCTTCGGCTCAAGGAGTTCGGTGATCCGAACACAATTTGTCCTCAAAGTTGAGGGGCAATCCACGCGTGGTTCCTCCACTATCGCTATCTCATGGGTGGCCGGCGGGGAACTGATGTCCCTTCGGTCGGGTTTAAGCCCGATCCGGTCTTAGTCTATAGCGACTCCCAGAGCGGTGATGCGATCCAAGAGTTCATTAAAGGAGGAGAGCTCCATTGGATCCATCTGTTCGGTAAGTTCCGAACTGATGCGAAGGTTATGATTGATGACCCGAAAGGCCATCATCGGCGCTGCCGCCGATGGGGCGGTCATGATAAAGCCGCCGAGTCAGAGAGTCTGGCCTATAGCCAAAGCTCCCTCCGAGGTGATGTCGTCCTTGATGATGAGACAAGCCATCGAGCCCTGCGGCAACGTCACAGAGGAACTCACAATGAAAGCACCAATGTCAGTGTCAAAACCGGCGATCTCGGGTAGGGGGTCCCGATCTGTGCGTCAAGGCTGATGGTAACAGGAAGCAAGGGACACAGATGTTTACCCAGGTTCAGGCCCTCTCAATGGAGGTAAAACCCTACTTCCTTCTTGATTAATATTGATCATATTGGTAGTACAAGAGTAGATCTACCACGAGATCGTAGAGGCTAAACCCTAAGAGCTAGCCTATGATGGTATGATTGTAATTGTGATCGGCCTTCTAAGGACCAACCTCTCCGGTTTATATAGACACCGGAGAGGGCTAGGGTTTACATGGAGTCGGTTACAAGAAAGGAAACACAATATCCGGATCGCCAAGCTTGCCTTCCACGCCAAGGAGAGTCCCATCCAGACACGGGCCGAAGTCTTGAGTCCTGTATCTTCACGCTTCAATAGTCCGGACGTTGTACACAGTCCGGCTGTCCAGATACCCCCTAATCCAGAACTCCCTCGGCCACCCCTTCGGAGCACCCGACGGCAAGTCACCCCACAACTCGGGGTCAATGTGCACTCCACCACCCTCCTCGCCCTCCTCCTCCTCACCCTCCTCCTCACCCTCCTCGCACTCCTCCTCCTCGGCCTCCTCCTCCTCGCCCTCCTCCTCCTCACCATCCGGAACATACTCCTCCTCCTTAGACTCAAAAGGTGGCTCAGTATAGGAGGGCATCGAAGAAGACCCCCCCCCTATTCAGACACGGCCAGGAGTTTTTTGACCCGGGTGCCTCTCCCCCCACCTTCGCCTCCTCTAGGGCTAGGGGCTCTCCCCCCCACGCCCTCCTCCTCTAGGGTCTCCTCCCCCGACACCTCGACCTCCCTTTGAGGTGTCATCCTCGAGTAGTCGGGGGGGGGGGGGAACCTTGTGGGCTCGTCCACTCTAAGTAAGTCCTTTGAATTTGCTGAGGAAACCGGCGCCGTTGGACTTGCCCATGATTAGCAAACCTGCATTGAGAAGAGAATAAACAATTAGTAAGGATATCAAATAAACAAGCATACAAAAAAAGAACATTAATAACAGAAGAGCACATTATGCATATAGAAAAGAACATTAATAACAGAAGAGCACATTAAGCATAGTATTGTAATCTACCTCAATCATCATTAAAAGAACTTACATTTTCTAGAACCCATATGAATCATCACTATTGTAATCTATTTGTCGACCGGTCTCATCATCAATATCACGCATATCTTCTTCGTTGTCTGACGGAGGTGGAGGCTCTTCCTCATCGTCAGCGTCTTCATTTAGCTTTTCAAGCATTATTATGTCTCTTTGATTCACAACTACCTCACCATCAGTCCGTGTGTCGTCGTCGTTTGGGTCCAGGTCAACATAAACCAAGTCATCATCGTCCTTGTTTCACACCACATCATCATGTTGCTCTTGAAAGAACACTCCCTCGTATGTCATGGGGTTTATTTTGTAGTAATCATCATTGTTCGGGTTCGGTAGCTTACCATGTGGTGAAACCTTGAACATAACCTCCCAACCCTTTAGATACCCTTTTTGGCATCGGTAAGGAAGATAATATACTTGTCTGGCTTGGGTAGAGGCGATAAAGAGATCAGCTCCAGCATAGATGGTTGATGGTTTAACTTCAACTAAACCAACAGAAGGCGTATGTCTCAGACTCTTTTTGGAGTCGAACAATCGGCATTTGAACATAATGAGACTTAGGGGTTCGCGGCCACGTTTGAATGTAAGCTCGTATATTTTTCACCCTTCCATAGTAATCTATTTTATTATCTCCTTCGGTGAAGACTCCGGTATTTATAGTTTTGGGATCCGGCCGACTGTTCTGGTGCTCCTCTATATGGAAGCGATACCCATTCACATCATACTTTTCGCATGTTATGACGACAGGGTCAAAACCCATGGAAACCCATCTCAATTCTTCATCCATTGATGTGTTTGGATCATTTCCATACAAGTTTAATTGAAAATATAGGGTGCATGAGTTTAATTGGAATTGTAGGGTGAAATAGGTAATAGGGAAGTGTGAAAAATTACTTTCTCCATGAACCATGCAACAATTCTTTTTTATTCCATCGACACCCTTTCGGAGAAGAGCAAGTGCCTCCGCTTCAGTAGGAGGCATCATTCCCATCCACTCTTCATCACTGAATCGACTAAAATAAGAAAAGCGGTATTAGAACTAGGCAAAGTGAACATAACGAATTGACTAAAAGAATGGTGCAAAGGTATTACCTCATCCACTCATCCTCAACTTCCTTGATGTTGTGCAAGATATAGAACATGACATCCTCCCACTCATCTCGTGACATGGTATAAGGTGTCGAGCATCCAGCCCTGCCACCTTACCCGATGAATAGAGGCTGCTTGGGTTTATACTTTGGTTCTTCTGTATTGTATTGAGACACCTTATTGTGCAGCGTGGGAACATGGTCCGGATAGTATGTTGTCCTGAGGTCTGCGACCTCCTCTAGGATAACTGCCTCATCAATGGAAGCTTCAATCTTAGCTTTGTTTCCACATTTCCGTCTCAGATGCTTGTTCTGTCTCTCAGGGCCGCACTGCCAATGATTCTGCACAGGGCCCCGCAACAATACCTCGTTTGTGAGGTGTGAAATCAGATGTGCCATCGGAGTAAAGAAGCCTGGCAGGAAGATCTTCTCTAGCTTGCATATCAACTCCAGTGCATTCTTATGCATTTATTTTATCATCTCAGGACATACTTCTTTAGCACAAAGCATGCAGATGAAATGGCTTAGCTCCCCAAGCACGCGCCAGGCATGCTCGGGAACATAGCCCCGAATCATCACCGGCATAATCCGCTCTATCCATACATGATAGTCATGACTCTTGAGCCCGGTCACTTTGCCTGTTGAAAGATTGAACCCCTTACTTATATTCAATGCATAACCATCAGTGAACTTCACGACGTGTTTCAGCCACTTGAATGCCTCCATCTTATGATCCTTTTTAAGTACGAAGTCAACATCTGGCTTGAACCAAGATTTTCGATTGCCTGTGGGAGGCTGCATATGTAGACATGGTCTATCACAAATATTCTATTGATCGACTCTAGCATTAACATTATCCTTTGTCTTATCAGAATGTTGAGGATCATGCAAAAATGGGACTCTACGACATTCTTTTCGGTGTGCATCACGTCGATGTCGTATGGAAGTTTGAGGTCATTAAAATAGGGAAGCTGCGTGAAGGGGATAATGTGAGTCCAGTTGTGCATCTCACCATATCCTTCAAAACAGTTTTTTCCTTTGCCTTTTCCTTTGCCCTCACCCTAGCCCTCGTCTTCGCCTATGGCTTTGGCTTTGGCTTTGGCTTTGCCTTTGCCTTTCCCTTCGCCAGCAGGCTTAAGAGCTTTCAGCTGAGCAAGCACATCCGCACCAGAAAACGTTGGAATCTCGTTTACTTCATGGACAACTAGGACTTTTGTGAAGTTCTTCTTGTCTTCCCTATCAGGATGGTCTGGGCGGATGAACTGGCGATGCAGGTCAAAGGCAACATACTTGCCACCCTTCTTCAGCCAAATGAAACGCAAGGCCTGCATGCACACTGGGCAAGGCATCTTCCCACTTGTACACCATCCGCAGAATAGGGCATAGCCAGGAAACTCATGCATGCAGTACTATAGCCAAAATTTCATCAAGAAATTTTTCTGCAGATGTCGGTCGTATATCAACCTCGGGAAGTACCAAGAATGGTGCAAATTATCCACCAACGGCTGCATAAACACACTCAAATTCTTCCCCGGATATTCAGGCCCCGGAATTATAAGTAACAGGAACATGGTCTTGCGTTGCATTATGACGCCGGAGGGAGATTGAGCGGAATAACAAACACGGGCCAGCAGTTGTATGGATTAGACGACATACCATATTGATTGAACCCATAATCTCATATAGAAATTCTGACATTCCCAGCCTCGGCTGCTTCCTCCGGGTATTCTATATCGAATGATTTCCTTGGTTCACCTTCTGATAGATGTACAATTTTATTTGGATTGTACCTTTTCCCTTCCTTGTGCCACTTCATCATTTTGGCAGACTCCTCGGTGATGAAAATGCATTGCAGTCCTTTTATAAAATCAAGATACCGAAGAACCTTCATAGGGATTTTTAGTTGCTGCTTCTGACCCTGCTTATCGACCACCTCAATATACCGAGAGGAACTGCACTTCCTACAGTAGTTGTCATTCGCATACTCATGCCTAAACAAAAGGCAATTCTTTGGACAAACATGTATTTTCTCATAATCCATGGAGAGCGCCTTCATGATTTTCTTCGTAGCGTACATGGTTTTCGACAGTTCATGGCCCCCAGGCAGGTTGTTAGCCCATACTCCTAGAAATGCTTCGAAGCAACCTCGGCTACAGCCGTACTCGGCCTTGACTGCCATCAATTGCGAGATGGCATCCAACACAGAGAGCTTGGCACCCTCATAAAGAGGTTTCTTTGACAAGGCCAAGATATCCAGGAAGGCCTTTGCAGTTTCCTCCCGGCGGTGTCCGTTGTGCCACAAAGACATCATCTAGCATGTCTCTATCCCCATCGTCCTCATAACCAGCGACGCGCTGTCATATCACCTCCTCTCTACCACGGTCCCGCTGGGCAAAGGTTATCCGCATATTAAAGTCGGGCATAAATCCATGCTTGCGAAGGTGCTTAGTCATCTTACTCTTATCTCTGCGTATACATCTCTTACATCTGGCACAATCCTCATTGGACTACGGAATATCTCTTCCAAAAACACATAAGTTTTCTTGACCCACTCTGTTGTTACTTGATTCCGACGGAAAAACCCAGTATACATCCGCTGATTATCTGCTATCTCTGCTTTATTGGAATCCGCACAACAAAATTAAGGATTCAATTTAAATTACTCACATCAATATTTTATTTTTTACAGCGTTGACGAGAAACGACATTTAATCCACCTACATATATAACAGGTAAAGATGGGTCCTAATCCCACCCGAGAATGTGTAGATCGAGTACGCTGTCCATGCTCTACCCCATTCCGAGACAAAATTTTGGCAGCACCTCCTCGCTGTTCTCCAAATACACGTGTCGGCAAAATGCCAAGAGAATGTGCATCCGGAGAACAACGGGGAGGTGCCGCCGAAATCATATCTCAGAACGGGGTAGAGCATGGACAACGTACCCAATCTACACATCCTCGCGTTGTCCGTGGAAATCGCTGGACAATCCGAAAGAGCTGCGGTAATAAATATGCAATTGATTGCATATTTATCGATGCAACCCTTTCCGACGGGAGACGCCTAGGTTACGCGAGTTGATGTGAAAATTTAATCTACTGACATGGAAAAAAAGCGGACGAGGTCATGGAATTGTTGCTCACCCTCCGATGTAGACGATGTAGTCGATCAAAGGAGAGACGATCGTGGACCAACACCTGCAATGTCGATGATCACTCCACGAAGATGGAACACCACAAATCCTGTTAATTCCACTGAGTGAAAAAAAATTAGGTCATCGCATATCACATAAAGCATTGACACTATATTATGAACCAACATGAAACAACATCTCAAATTGCAAAAGAAAGCTTCATTAAGTATTTTATAAACCAAGTGCCTCGAATTGCTTCCATCTATCAATGACCTAACACTAACTTGACCAAACACAAAACTTACTAATATCCATCAATTCATCCATAATTTAAACTAAGTGTCTACAAAATGCAAAACTTGACCAATATCCATCAATCTATACATGCACATATTCACAAACTTGACCAATATCCATCAATCCATATTTTCAACTAAGTGTCCAAATTCATAAACTTGACCAATATCCATCAATGCATCCATCTATCAGAAACTTGACCATCAATCTATACATGCACATATCCATTCATCACATATCCATGTATGCACAAAATAAACAGTAACAAAATGAAAAAAATGAAAAAAAATCTCACCGGGGGCGTCTTGGGCGCCGGTGCAGCGGGCAATAGGGAGGCCGGGGGCACCGCCGGGGAAGGGTGGATGCGGCCGGGGCCGCCACGGCAGGGCGTCGACGGAGGGGGCATCGGCGGAGGGGGGCGCCGTGGTAGGGCATCGTCGAGGCCATGAGGGAGCGGGGTCGGGGCAGCACAGCGACGGTGCCGGCGAGAGGTGGCAGGGGGGACGAGGATGGTGGTGGGGTGAGGGGGCAGAGAGGGTGGTGGTCGCGCCGGCGCGGAGTCGAGGTGGCAAAGGTGTGGTGGCGGTGGCGCGAGGAGGGGCGGAGAGGGTCGGAGTGGAGGCGAGGAGGGGTGAGAGAAGGGAAGGGGCGCGGGTGGAGCGGCGGCGGGCGGGCGACGCGGGTGGACAGGGCAGCATGGAGCGGCGGCGGGCGGTGAGCGGCAGACGGCGCCAGGCGAGATGGGTGGGGAGCGGTGCGGGCGAGATGCGGAATGAGTGGCCAGCGCCCGCCCCCGAGTGGATTAGGCGATCTATGCCGACGGCATAGCCGTCGGCATAGTTAAAGATGCCATGTGGCAAACTATGCCGACGGCTATGCCGTCGGCATAGATAGCATTTTTTTTTGGCAGCACAGATAGCATCTGAAAACTGAAAAATAGTACCACATCGCCGAAGGAAGAACAATTTGACCAGTTTAGATACTTGGCTAATCTATACGAAGCAAGCTCCGGTATTCATTAGACTTTCTTAGGAAAACAGACAATTAGTTTGAAACTTTCGGTGCCCGGGCACCAATCCGGTTTCCAGGCACTGAAGGTTTCAGAGTAATCGTCCGTTTTCCATGGTGGATGCCAGTGTTTTTTATTTGTCAGCCTATGGGAACACCTGGGAGAAACATCCGGGCCAAACCCACAGCAACATCCTTTTCGTGTAGACCCGACGCGGTCGTTTCCCCCCTCTAGGTGCCGGCGGCGGCGCCGTCCGTGAGGGGGCCACACCCCGGAGACGCGTGTGCCGCCTTTTCAGACATGCCACCACACCACCCGGCATGTATGAGGGTCCGGTGCGACGCTCAATGCTACCCCCCCCCACACACACGGCCCCTGTCCCGCCTAACCCTGGAGTGGTTGACCACAAGATCTAGCCCTTTGACTTTCCACGGACGGGCTTTGACCAGTGGACCTCTCGACCCGGTTGTGTTAGGTCAGCCCATAGGAACACCTGGGAGCAACATCCAGGCCAAACCCACAGCAAGAACCCCTCCGTGTAGACCCGATGCGTCCGTTTCCCCCCTCCAGGTGCTGCCGGCGGCGCCGTCCATAAGGGGGGACACACCCCGGAGACGTGTGCCGCCTCTTCAAACATGCCACCACACCACCCAGCATGTATGAGGGCCGGTGTGATGCTCCGGTGGCAATGCTACCCCCAGGGCCCCCATCCCGCCTAACCCTGGAGCGGTTGACCACAAGATTTAGCCCTTTGACTTTCCACGGACGGTCTTTGACCAGTGGACCTCTCCACCCGGTTGTGTTAGGTCAGCCCATAGGAACACCTGGGAGCAACATCCGGGTCAAACCCACAGCAAGATCCCCTTCGTGTAGACCCGACACGTCCGTTTCCCCCCTCTAGGGTGCCGCCAGCGGTGCCGTCCGTGTGGGAGGACACACCCCGGAGACACGTGCCGCCTTTTCAGCCATGCCACTACACCACCTGGCATGTATGAGGGCCCGGTGCGACGCTCCGGTGGCAATGCGACCCCATAGTAACATGCATGCTAACTTCCATTATATTATGCTAGTTTATGTTTTAAAAATATTTTAAATTATGTACTAGTCACACACCATAAATCATATGTATTTTTAGTTTTAGTTATCACCCAAAAATCATATGTAACTTTAGTTATAGTTACATCCAATATATCATATGTATTTTCATATTTATTTATCATATTATTACCTCAAATGCTCATATTGCATACAACCAAATCTCATCGAAACATTGTGATCATCATATCATAGCGTCGGTGTGCTTGAGACACAATTTCTTAAAACAAATATTCTACATGTGTATGCAGTTCTGAGCTCTTTTCCTCTATTCAAAGTGTCACTTACCATCCATGTTTGATTGAATACTTTACATCCAAAGTTGACAAAATCACATGATACAGGAAGCCCTTTGGTTTTGCTTTTTTTTGCTTTTGCTTTTGCTTTTTCTGTTTTAAGTTTTACTTTTATACTTTTAAAAATAATTCCAGATTTAAAATTAGGTTCCAAATTGTAAAAAAAATGTTCATGATCTTAGAGATGTTTATGAAATGATAAATGTTCACGGATTCAAAACATGTTCGTCCATTCAATAAATGTTCAAAGTTTCAGAAAATATTCACGAATTTCTATAAAATGATGAAAATAATAAAAAAAATCAGGAATTTTAACAACACTTCACAAAATTCCAAAAATATTCATGAAGTAAACAATTGTTTTCCAAAAACAGAAAATGTTGAATTTCAAAATGGAGCTCAAATTTCAAAAAAGAATCGAAGGTTCAGAACAGTTGTTCACAATTTAAAATTAATGTACATTTTTTTCGAAAAATCACGATTTTAAAAAAATGTTCTCGAATTTGTAATAAATGTTCATTAATTTAAGAAGTGTTTAAGATTTCAAAACAATGTGCTTGAATTTGGAAAATGTTCATGATTTCAAAAAGTCATGATTTCAGATAATATTCACGAATTTGAATGGTGTTCGCAAATTGAGAAAGAAAAAACGCAGAAAATGCAAAACGAAAAAAAGAAAAATTAAAATCAAAACATAAAAAAACGAAAAATATAAAGAAAAAAGAAAAGACGGAAAAAAATAAAGAAACAGAAAAACAAAACAAAAAAAGACGGTTCAGGTTCTAAAAAAATCGGTGGAGATGAAATACGAAAATGGGCTGGCCCATATGAATACCAGTGCGTGAGAGGGGTACGTGCTAGGTCGGTAATCGGTGACCTACCCGCCAAATAGGAGTGACCTGCACCGAGATACGAATTGGTTGGTGAAGCTTTAACCTCATGTTGTCTTTTAATACTTGATTGAACTTCTGGGCGGCCTGGGCTCCGGGCAGCGTGAAGTTCTTCGACTGGCTGTTGCACCACGACAGACTTCGGTGCAATGACCGGCTCCAATGGGGCGGCTGGACCAAGGAGTACTTTTGCACTCTTTGCGTAAGGAATCTCGAGAGCTCAACGCATCTGCTGTGGGGCTGCCCTTTCTCCCCGGCGATATGGCAGAAGGCCTCGACCTGGGAGGGCTGCGCGACATTGAAACACAGGCGTGATCTAAACACAGGCCTGGGAGGGCTATTACATAATGAACCAGAAAATTGGTGCTTATCCTCATGCCTCCATCGCATGGCAGCAGTTAATCCATAATTATGTGCTTTGGGTTGTGGCTGCACATGGTGACTGTGACGTCTTACAAAAGTATTACAGTACGTATGTTTCCCCTCTCCTCTAATGGGACAATGGATTTAATACAAAAAGGAGAATTCATTTTTGGTGAGTTGGTTTGGAGGTCCTTCCTCCAAGATAAGAAAGTGGCTAGTAACACAGAATATGAGACAATAGCATGCAAAATGCATGACTTAATGCATAATCAAGCAAAAGATGTCGCAGATGAACGCGCAAGTATAGATGAACTGGCTCAACAGAAAGCATTGTTAGAAGATGTTTGTCACATGCAAATGTCAAAGACTGAATTTGAACAAAATCAGTTTGTTATGCAAAGTCAGAACCTACCTCCGCACTTTGTTAGTTTGTTCAAAATCATGGGCCGATTATGTCTAAAAGCATATCGTACAAGGATTTCAAAGCATTGCTATAGGTATTGGCATCGCTAAGAGCATTCCATTCCTCCGTATCTTCAAGTGTCATTTGCAAGGTCATAAATGCAAAACATTTACGATATCTTGATATCTCTGGGTTTGAAATCGTTAGGTTGCCAGATTCAATATGCATGTTGTATAACTTGCAAACATTGAGGCTCTAGGTTGCAAGAAGCTGCGGCAGTTACCAAAAGACTTGGCTAGAATGAGAAAGCTCATCTATATTTATGTTTTTGTTTGTCATAGTCTCGAGGGTATGGCTCCAAGCTTTGGTCTACTAAACATCAAGTACATACGCTTCAGGTTCTTCTTCGACGAACACGGAGGGACCACGACGTGCTACACAAAATCAATCCACATGGCGAGGAAATATGCGTGAGCTGTTGTCCGCCGTAAAAAAGGTGGATCTTCTTTAACCCACCAGCCTTCCCGATCATCCACCATGAACATGATCATCCCGGCGTCGGAGACACGCCGAAACTAGAAACTCATCCGGCATGTGGTCCACACAACCGAGCCGTCCCGGAGTGAGCTCCTCGCATGGTCTGATACCACGATCACCTTTAGCACTGAAAACCATCCAAACCATATCTCCCACCCTGGCATGTAAGCCTTGTCAGTGGATCCAATCGTCGGGGGTTTCTGCCTCCCACACGTCTTGATGGACGGAGGCAGCGACCTCAACATCATCTTCCCCGACACCCTGGCCAAGATCAGGATCTCCCAATCCTCCCTCCAGCCTTCCACCACCGGCCTTCCACGGTTTCATACCAGGCCACCCCGTCCAACCCCTCGAGTAGATAGAGCTCGAAGACTTCTTCAGTGATGAGGAGAACTTCTGATTGGAAATAATCCAATTTGATGTTGCTCCCTTCTGCAATGGCTACAATGTGATCCTCGGCAGGTCATGGTAGTACCGTCATACACGTACCTACAACTGAAGATGCCAGGCCCAAACGGCACGATCACAATCCACAGCAGCCCTGAGAGGACACCTTTTTTATCATCATATGCACGATGACAGATTCACAGTGCGTTATATTTTTTTTAATTTTGCAAATGGTATCTAAGTAAATGTAATTCCAACATTTGATCTTATAAATTAAGTAATTAAGTAATTCCGCTCTGTAAGTACTCCCTCCGTTCGGGTTTATTAGCCCCTTCGTATATTGGATCAAACTTTGACCAGCTGCAAAATTAACTAAATATAAATTACATGATACAAAAGTATATTGTTGGATTTCTATTGGAAAGAGGTTTCCCATAGTATGATTTTTGTGGCATATAGTCTGCATTTTATTAGTTAACTATTTGTATCAAACTTAAACCCAAACTAAGATGCGGCCTAATAAACCTGGGCGGAGGTAGAACTATGTTTGTCATGGTAAAAAATGAAGTGCTATGTTTGAATTAATCACCTGAACACAACTTCGCACACAACAAATGTTGAAGGACTGTATGTGATTGCACAACAGATTTTTCGCTGAGAATAGCCCCCCCCCCCCCCCCCCCGCGTCGTCCGCTTCGGGCGACTCGGGGGCGAAACCCTAGCCGCCCGCCGATTTCCCCCAGCCTCCCCTCCTCCACCCCCGCCGCCGCCGACAGCGGCGGTAGTAGGCGGCGGCGGGGTTTCCCCGCGCACCCGCCTCGACGTTGGAGGTGCACCCACCCCGCATAAGACGCCACCGCCCGCCTCCCTAGCTCCTGGTGGCCGCCGACGCAGGCCCTCTGTGGTGTTCGTCAATCGCCGGAGTTGTCGCTAGCCCCTCTCCTGATCCGGTTTGGGGGTCTCCTGGGAAGGTCCGACTGCCAGATCAGGCCGGCTCGGCCCTGGATCAGGGCCGGCTCCTCTCTGGCGGCTGGTGGGCCGGGGATCGCCGGATCCACCCGGATCTGGCCGGCGCGGCCCTGCCTCGTCGCCCAGCTTGGGTGCTCGCGGTGTGGTCTCCCTGGTGGCGGCGGTGTGGGTTGTTCTCTGTGTTTTGACGGGATGTGCGATGTGGGTGGATGTCGGGGCGGCGGCCTCGGGTGGTGTGGACGGCGTGGCCTCTAGACGGGCGACGGCCGTGGGAACTGGTGGTCCGCGACTTTGGCTGTGCCGGCGGCGAGGTCTCGGTGGACGTCTACTACGGTGGTCGGGGTGCCCGGTCACCCGGCGTGCCTGCTTCGATGAAGTCCAACGCCTTCTCCGGCTGCGTGCGCTCCCCTGGCCAGGTCTTTGGCCGGGTGGATAGGACGGGGCGGGATCGGGGGAAACCCTTGGCCGTCGGCGGAGGCCATGACAATGGCGGCGCCTTGTGTGGGCGTTGGTTCCCTTCTTGGAGGCCCTGTCGAGGTCCTAATCTGTCTCTCATTGTGCTCTTCATTTGGGCGAAAGCTCTAGTTCCCCTTGCGGGCGACGGCGTCGTACCTTCGTCGCGCTCCTTCTTGAAGGCGTCGCCTTGGGTTCCCGGAAGCACGGTGGGCGCTTTGTGGTGCGTGTGAGGTGTTTGGCGGCGGCAATGTGTGCGGCGTTTTATCTATTCTACCGCTGATCTTCATCTTGTGGTAGCGCTTCATCTGCTTGGCGATGTTCTAGCGTAGGTGGTGGTCGTCATTTGGCGTCATGGGGGCGTTGATGGCGGAGGAGCCTGCCAAGGTTGGCACCTCAATCTGCTTGGAGATGGACCAGTGGAAGATGGTGGAGACGACACTTGTGAGTGCGTCAGACCGGTTTATGCCCCAGACCCGGTATGTTACTAGGCTGGGGATTCCGGCTTTTGATGTTAGGTTTAGGTGAGTGGTCTGGATAGTGGCCCAGCTAGCACCCCTTCATCATATGGATAGGAGTAGCGGTATATGTTGCCTAGATGGTGGATTCAGGCTTATTGTTGTAACACTTTGTAAGGTCCTTGAGAATAATCAATAAAGTGGCCGTATACATCTCCCAGATACAGAGGCCGGGGGTCATGCTCCTTTTCTAAAAAAATAAAAAAAAATGTGATTGTACAAAATTTTACCAAAAAGTGTGGGTTGATCTTTTTACCAAAAAGTGTGTAAGAAATTATGCTAGAATTCTACAAAATTTTCACCTCGACGATCCCAATTAATGCACCATTAAAGGCACATAGCTACAAAATTCCAGCTTGGCAGCTGATCTCAGTGAACCATCCTTAAAAAGGCATCTGATGGAGAGGGCTGCTGCCGATGGTGTACTGGCACTTTACCACGGCCTTGAAGGATCCAGTTAGGGAATCACTGGCGCTGTAGCTACCTGCTCGTCATCCACTAGTCTTCCTATACTGTTCAATAGTCAACTTTGTTGGCCCTGCTGAGTACCAGGAGAAGATCGTCAGTCCAGTTGTTCTCGTGCTCGACAAGGGGCATAAGGAGGCGGCCGCCGTGCAGACGTAGTAGCAGGATTGCATGACACACACCTAGCTGATGATGGCCGCACCACACTTTGGTGACTACCTGGACACCTCCTCTATCGGCATGGCAAGCCCACCATCGTCGTCTCTGGTAGCGATCCGGGTGACCAATGTGGCAGCCTGGGCCACAAAAGGCTACGCCATATTTGCGTGCATTTGGCTTTCTACTGTGGGAGCTGCTCATGGGGATGATCGCCGGGATGAGCAAGGTGCCGCTGACCATGGAACTGGATGAGGCAGCTATTGCCTGCTTCCTTGAAATTTCTCGTGGCAGAGGAGGCTCGCTAGAGTGCCAGCGCGAGGCGGAGGGGGGAGGGGCTGAGGTTTGCATTTTGACAGTGGGGCAACGGACGGCCATCAACGCAGGGTACAATGGGCGGATGAGAGCCAAGCATTTTCCCTACTTTTACTGAGAACGGTTGCGATTGGACTAAACTTGAGGAGATGGGGGATCTCCTATAGATGCTATAGAGGCCCTATTCCCATTTAATGCCAATCTTCAATTTATTTCCTATGGCAAAATCCCTCTTGATCAGTTCTAATCCATATACCCAGAACTTGACATGCATATCGATGTGTCCTTTAACAGTGCCTCCGACTAATATGGGTCATTCGTCGGACCGGATTGGACGGCCTACACTAGTAGAAAAGGGGGCAATGGTCCAGGCCGGTCCAGCCCATTAGTCCCGGTTCAATCCAGAACCGGGACCAATGGGGGCATTGGACCCGGTTCTTGAGCCCCGGGGGCCGGCCGGGCCACGTGGGCCATTGGTCCCGGTTCGTCTGGACCTTTTGGTCCCGGTTGGCGGGACGAACCGGGACCAATGTGCCTTGCTCCTGGCCCACCACCATTGGTCCCGGTTGGGGGAATGAACCGGGACCAAAGGCTTCCCTTTAGTCCCGGTTCATGCCACGAACCGGGGCCAATTAATTGCCTATATATACCCCGCGAGCAGAGCACTCTCACTGCTCTATTTTTCGTGGCCGGCGAGGAGAGAGCTTTGTGTTGCTCTAGCTCACCTCCTATGCACAAGAGGTGTTCGATGGAATGCCCGAGCCACACTACTTAAGCTTTCTCCTCTCCAAGCTCCACCTCCAAGCTCCATTTTTCTCAATATTTGTCTAGGTTTAGCGGTCCGTCACGTCTCGTCCCCGTCTTCACCGCCGTCGATCGCCCGCGTCGCCGGCATCACCGTGGTGAGCCTCTTGTTCTTATCTTCTTTCTGAAAGGAAAAAAAACCCTTACTTGTATGTTTATATAGATACTTGTATAATTTTCTTACTTTTATTATTGCATCTTATATAGTGCGATGGTTTTGGTATCCGCCCCCGTCGGCCCTCGTCCTGTCTATGATTCAGGTGTGGTATATATTTTCATAACTATTGGTTCATTTATTGTTTATGACAATTATGCCGACCAACGTGACATAGATTTTATTTATCTAGGAGGTTGTTGAACCGGAAATTCCAACCGAACCTATTGTCGAGAGGTTAAATTTAGTTGAAGAAGAAAACAATTTGTTGAAGGAAAAATTAGAAAAATTGAGGAGGAGAAGATGATATTGGAGTTGCATGTTGCGGATGTCGTCGATGATCACAAGATCAAGAGGGATGCAATGCGCTTGAAGATTAGAAAGATTAGAAAATATGCCATTCATACCGAGGCTTGGTATCATTATGCCGTTGGATCAGTTGTTACATTGGTTGCGATTATGATCGTATTTGTTTTCACATTGAAATGTTTTACATAGTTTCAGTGTATGGTTTAATTAATTTAGATGCTCTGCAGAGCTTTATGTTGTTAGATGAGAACTATGTATGTACTTTGGTTTTAATGTGATGATGAACTTCTATTAATTTGGTCACTTAATTATATAATGCACGCAGATGAACCGGCAATGGATGTACGGTTCAAGACACATCTCCGAGTACATTAAGGGCGTGCATGATTTTCTCGAAGTGGCTGAGGCAAACAAGCAGAATGGTTTTATGTATTGTCCATGCCCTGTATGTGGGAATACGAAGTCTTACTCTGACCGGAAAATCCTCCACACCCACCTGCTTTACAAGGGTTTCATGCCACACTATAATGTTTGGACGAGGCACGGAGAAATAGGGGTTATGATGGAAGATGGCGAAGAAGAAGAGTACGATGACAACTATGTGCCCCCTGAATACGGTGATGCTCCTGAAGATCAAGAGGAACCAGACGATGTGCACGATGATGCTGCAACGGGCGAAGCTGCTGAAGATCAAGAGGAACCAGACGATGTGCCCGATGATGATGATCTCCGCCGGGTCATTGTCGATGCAAGGACGCAATGCGAAAGTCAAAAGGAGAAGCTGAAGTTCGATCGCATGCTAGAGGACCACAAAAAATGGTTGTACCCCAATTGCGAAGATGGCAACACAAAGCTGGGTACCATACTGGAATTGCTGCAGTGGAAGGCAGAGAATGCTGTGCCTGACAAAGGATTTGAGAAGCAACTTAAACTATTGAAGAAGAAGCTTCCGAAGGATAACGAATTGCCCGACAGTACATACGCAGCAAAGAAGGTCGTATGCCCTCTAGGATTGGAGGTGCAGAAGATACATGCATGCCCTAATGACTGCATCCTCTACCGCGGTGCGTACAAGGATCTGAACGCATGCCCGGTATGCGGTGCATTACGGTATAAGATCAGACGAGATGACCCTGGTGATGTTGACGGCGAGCCCCCCAGGAAGAGGGTTCCTGCGAAGGTGATGTGGTATGCTCCTATAATACCACGGTTGAAACGTCTGTTCAGAAACGGAGAGCATGCCAAGTTGATGCGATGGCACAGTGAGGACCGTAAGAAAGACGGGAAGTTGAGAGCACCCGCTGACGGGTCGCAGTGGAGAAAAATCGAGAGAAAGTACTGGGATGAGTTTGCAAGTGAGCCAAGGAACGTATGGTTTGCTTTAAGCGCGGATGGCATTAATCTTTTCGGGGAGCAGAGCAGCCATCACAGCACATGGCTCGTCACTCTATGTATGTATAACCTTCCTCCTTGGATGTGCATGAAGCGGAAGTTCATTATGATGCCAGTTCTCATCCAAGGCCCTAAGCAACCCGGCAATGACATTGATGTGTACCTAAGGCCATTAGTTGAAGAACTTTTAGAGATGTGGAATGGAAACGGTGTACGTATGTGGGATGAGCACAAACAGGAGGAATTTAACCTAAAGGCGTTGCTGTTCATGACCATCAACGATTGGCCCGCTCTCAGTAACATTTCAGGACAGACAAACAAGGGATACCACGCATGCATGCACTGTTTACTTGACACCGATAGTATATACCTGGCAAGCTGCAGGAAGAATGTGTACCTGGGCCATCGTCGATTTCTTCCGACCAACCATCAATGTCGATCACCGGAAGAAGCCCGCCATGCGTACCGGTGATCACGTACTTGCTATGGTCAATGATTTACATGTAATCTTTGGAAAGGGTCCCGGCAGACTAGCTGTTCCGAGTGACGCTGGGGGACACGAACCCATGTGGAAGAAGAAATCTATATTTTGGGACCTACCCTACTAGAAAGACCTAGAGGTCCGCTCTTCGATCGACGTGATGCACGTGACGAAGAACCTTTGCGTGAACCTGCTAGGCTTCTTGGGCGTGTATGGGAAGGCAAAAGATACAACTGAGGCACGGGAGGACCTGCAACGTTTGCACGAAAAAGACGGCATGCCTCCAAAGCAGTATGAAGGTCCTGCCAGCTATGCTCTTACCAAAGAAGAGAAGGAAATCTTCTTTGAATGCCTGCTTAGTATGAAGGTCCCGACTGGCTTCTCGTCGAATATAAAAGGAATAATAAATATGGCAGAGAAAAAGTTTCAGAACCTAAAGTCTCATGACTGTCACGTGATTATGACGCAATTGCTTCCGGTTGCATTGAGGGGGCTTCTACCGAAAAACGTCTAATTAGCCATTGTGAAGCTATGTGCATTCCTCAATGCAATATCTCAGAAGGTGATCGATCCAGAAATCATACCAAGGCTAAGGAGTGATGTGGTGCAATGTCTTGTCAGTTTCGACCTGGTGTTCCCACCATCCTTCTTCAATATCATGACGCACGTCCTAGTTCATCTAGTTGACGAGATTGTCATTCTGGGCCCCGTATTTCTACACAATATGAACCCCTTTGAGAGGTTCATGGGAGTCCTAAAGAAATATGTCCGTAACCGCGCTAGGCCAGAAGGAAATATCTCCATGGGCCATCAAACAGAGGATGTCATCGGGTTTTGTGTTGACTTCATTCTTGGTCTCAAGCACACTACACAATTCTACGGAACTCTACCTTGGTGACCCCGTATGTCGATGAACACAAGAACAGTCTGCGCTCCAAACACCCGGAGCAGTGCGACGACTGGATTACATGTGAACACATCAGGACTTTCAGCAGTTGGTTGGAAGCACGTATCAGAGGTGACAACACTGTTTGTGATGAGCTGTACTTGTTATCCACGGGACCATCTTTGACTGTATTGATTTGGAAAGGATATGAGATAAATGGGAATACATTTTACACGATTGACCAAGATCAAAAGAGCGCCAACCAAAACAGCGGTGTCCGCATTGATGCAACAACCGAGAGGGGAAATGACACATATTATGGTTACATAGTGGACATATGGGAACTTGACTACGGACATGATTTTAAGGTCCCTTTGTTTAAGTGCAAATGGGTCAATGTGTCAGGAGGCGGGGTACAGGTAGACCCACAGTACGGAATGACAACAGTGGATCTGAAAAATCTTGGGTACATTGACGAACCGTTCGTCCTAGCCAATGATGTGGCACAGGTTATCTATGTGAAGGACATGTCTACCAGAACGAGAAAGAGAAAAGATAAGGAAGCGAATACATCATACGATGAGCCAAAGCGCCACATAGTTCTTTCAGGAAAAAGGGACATCGTGGGAGTGGAGGACAAGACAGACATGTCTAAAGATTATGAAAAGTTTCATGAAATTCCTCCCTTTAAAGTCAAGGCTGACCCCAGCATCCTGATAAACGATGAAGATTATCCATGGTTACGGCGCAATAAGCAAATGACACAAGCGAAGAAAAAGTGAAGACTTTCTCCCGCAACTATTATGATGATACCATGCCAACTTTGTAACTGACGAGTATGATACCATTGTCCATTTTGTACATGCACATGCTATGTGTGGGTCAATTTATGATACCATGCCAACTTTCAACTTTTTTAGAGTTCATTTGACATGCTTTAATGTCTTATGGTTTGGCCCTCGTAATAATTAAAAATAACAACAATAAGTATTTTGTTGTAAGTAGAAACAAAACAAAATAAATAAAGCAAGAAAGAAAACAAAAAAACAAAAAAAGTGGAAAGTTTATAATTTTCCTGAAACTAAAAGCAAAAAGAATTAAAAATAAAGCAAAAAACAAAAGAAAATAAATAATGCACAAAACAAAACAAAAAAACTGGAAAAAAAATAAAAATAGCAACAATAAGTAAAGAAAACAAAAAAAACAAAAAAATGCCCCCCACTAGGCCCCCACGGCCTAAATACGACTTGAATCCCTACTATGGGCCAGGATTCAGGCCCGCGGTAGGCCCAGAAGGCCCATCAGGCAAAGCAGTCGCAAGTAGACCCATAAGCCTGCAGTAGAGAGGAGTTCGAGAGGGGTGCGGCAGTGGGGCTTATAAACCACTGCGCGCCCCTCTCAACTAGCGAGGTGGGACTAAACTTTGGCCCCGATGCGGGCAGCACAGGGGCCTTTGGTCCCGGTTGGTGGCTCCAACCGGGACTAAAGGGGGGCCATTGGTCCCGGTTGGTGCCACCAACCGGGAATAAAGGTCGCAGCTTCCCGCCCTTTGGGCTGCCGAAAAAGAGGCCTTTGTCCCGGTTGGTGGCACCAACCGGGACTAAAGGGTGCATTAGTCCCGGTTTGTGCCACCAACCGGGACCAATGCTCCTTGTATATAAGTAGCACTTCGCAGTTTTGCAGAGTTCATCGCCACCAGTTGCCCCCCGACGACGCCGAGCACATCGACGCCGCCAGGCTGCCCCGACGCCGCCTGCCGCCCCCGCCGTCGTCGTCGATGTCTCCCGCGCCCGTCGTCGTCGCCGGCCTCCCCGAGCCCGCGTCGGCCTCCCAGAGCCCGCGCCGGCCTCCCCGAGCCCACGCCGTCCTCCCCGAGCCCGCGCCCGCCGTCGTCGCCCGCCCCCGCGCGCCGCGCCCCGAGCCCCTGCCCCATCGCCGTCGCCCGCCCCCGCGCGCCGCCACCGCTGTGAGCCGCCGCGCCGCACCGGCTCTGTTTTTTTTTCAATTTTATTATTTTAATTTTTTTGTTCAATGTATATATATGTGTATGTATGTGGCTATATATATATGCGGCTCTGTTTTTTTCATTTTTATTAGTTTATTTTTTTGTTCATATATATATATATATATATATATATATATATAATGTATATGTGTATGTATGTGGCTATGTGTATGTAATGTTCAAAAATTGTTCAGAGCATGTTTTTGTTCATATATGTATTTATTGTTCATATGTGTATTTATTGTTCATGTTTTTTTTCTGTTCATAGATTTTTTGTATCTATTGGCTCTTCGTCGCTCTGTATTTATTGTATCTATTGGTGATATTAATTATTGTATAATATGAAAATGTTTGTATAGTCATATGAACAATGCATTAGGCAAAACCTTTGTTTTTTTTCAAAATTTTCTATTTGAACATTTTTTTTAAAACAAGCAATACTAAGAAGAGGAAGAAAGGAGAAAAAGAGGAGAGGAAGAAGAGGAGAAATAAATAAGAAGAGGAAAAAACAAGAAAAAGAAGAGGAGAAGAAGAAAGGAATAGAGGAGAAAGAAGAAAATTTCTTTCTCCTCTATTCCTTTCTTCTTCTCCTCTTTTTTTTCTTCTTCTTCTTCCTTCTTCCTTTTTCTCTTTTCTTCCTTTTCCTTAATTATTTTCCTTTCTCGAGGGAGAAGAAGAAAAAGAAGAGGAGAAGAAGATATAACCCCCTCTAGATAACTTCGACATGAGGGGCGGTCGATATATATATATACCCCCTCTTGACCGTGATAACTTATACAACTGCAGCACCCCCCTTGGCCCTCTCGCTCGACCAAAACTCTCGAGGACACCCAAACCCTAGAGAGAAAACGATGTTGGTCTCCTACCCCCTCCCGCCGTGCCCCTACCCGACAAATTAACTCTCTCGAGGCCACCCAAATTTATCAAGTTAAAAGAGCGTTATCGTCGAGGCCACCCCAAACCCTTGAAGCGTTGTGTCGAGGCCACTAACATGATTCCTTATTGTGATTAGCTAGCTAGTTCTACATTTGCCACTAATATATATATATATATATATATATATATATATATATATATATATATATATCCATCTGTACCATGTTTGAATAATAATTGACATGTTGTAAATATTTGCAGAAACTATGGAGCACTCCCGAGACGAAGAAACAGAAGAGATGTTGGGGGACATAATCGCAAATGGATCAAGTGATGATGTTGCGTCATTTCTCCTCGACACCGTTGATCAGCTAGATGAAGAAGAGGGCTATGTTTATGATGGTAGCTTCGACCCATTAATGCCGGTACAAGAGGAGGACTATGTTCATGATGGCTCCGGTGACACAATGGAGGTACAAGACGAAGGAGACCGTGCTAACTGCTCCAGTCACCGAACCGAGTCCGGCCAGGTATATATATATTAGTTAAGCCCGTGCTGACTAGTTAATTGATGCATCCATTGTTTTGGTATATGTACACATATTAATTACTGTCGTCTTTCTTCCTTATAATTTCTAGCCCTCCGGATCGAGCACAACTTCGGTAAGGAGACGAGGCCCGAAGAAAAAGTTGAGCTCGGATGAAAAGTTTGAGATCATAGAAATCGCGCCCGACGGCGAACCGATTGAACCCATCCACACAAGGAAGGCATTTTCTGCTCAGTGCGGGGTTCTTGTTAGGGATAGGATCCCGATCAGCATCCAGCAATGGTATAAGCCTGCTAAGGATGAAGACGCTGAGGTGTCCTATGTCAATGATATGCAGAAAGAAAATCTTTGGACTGAGCTGAAGGCAAATTTCACCCTACCGCCAGAGGAGGATCTGGAGAAGCCAGTTAAAGAGCAATTAATCAAGTCTTGTGCTCTTAAGAAGATGGCAGGCCTAATGAGGAGGTGGAGGAAAGAGCTGAACCAGTTTGTCAAGGAAAAAAAGACACCAGAATTCATCGGCAAATATGAGAAGATCAAAGATCACTGGCTCGCATTTGTGGCCCACAAGACATCAGAAAAGAGTAAGAAGATGTCGGGGACAAACAAGAAAAATGCTGCGAAGAAGAAGCTTCACCATCGCACGGGGTCAGGTGGCTACCTCAAAGCCCGGACTAAGTGGTCCAAGGCTGAGCATGATCTGCTTGAAAAAGGGATCGAACCAGAGACAATGCGCTGGCCAGACCATTGCCGGACTTGGTTCCTCGGGGCTGGCGGAACCTTGGACCCTGTAACAGGGAAGTGTCAGTGGACGGACGAGCAACAGCAAATACCAGTCAAGAACCTTCGACACTATATCGATGCAGTGCAGCGAGGGACGTTCCTTCCAAACAGGGAGAAGGACGAGCTCACAATGGCCCTTGGGAATCCCGAGCACCCTGGACGGACACGAGGCACGCCAGGCTCCATTCCGTGGAAGGTTGGTTTTCCAGACGCAGGGGGTTACAAAACCCACGAGAGGAGGAAGAAACTGGAGCAGGACCAAATGCAGGCGCTGCTTGGAAGGGTAATGGGGCTAGAGGATCGAGAAGAGGAACGAGAAGCAGCAGATCGCAACAAACGACATGCCGAAGCTTCCCCCGAAGCTACCCCGCCATCTCAGCGGAGAAGCAGCGTGGCTTCCACCGAGCTGCTTCAGCCGGAGCATGTCATGACGGCTCCTGCCAGCTATCCCGTGGATGGTATCACGGAGTCTCAAAATTGCCACATGATGGCGCGATGGATGAATTTGAAGGTTAAGGCGGCTGTTGGCCAAGTTTATCCTAGTGGACCCGGCACAACTTATCACTGCCAACCGATTCCAAAAGGATATGCTAAGGTGATGGTGGATGAAATAACGGAGGGATTTGCGGACCTCGTGCTTGACCACCCTACCGGTGAAGGGGAGACTAGGTTGGGTTCTGCTCTGAAGACTCCATGCCTATGGAAGAAGGAGCTCATCAACCTTCTGAACTGGACGCCTCCGCCTCCTCCTCCTGCTCCGGCGAGTCAGGGCACTCCGCCTCCTCCACCGCCTCCTCCTCCGGCGAGTGACGATCAGGGCACGCGTGGTGGCACTCCGCCTCCTTCTCCGGCGCATGGCGGCACTCCGCCTGCGCCGGCGCTCCCGAGCAGCCAGCAGCATCCTCCTTCTCCGCCTCGCCAGCAAGGGCGGAAGAGACCCGCCGCCGCCCCGGCTGCTCCGGCGCGTCATACTCCTTCCCCTCCGCCTCGTAAGCAAGCATGAAAGAAGACAGACGCCGCAGCCGCTCCGTCTGCTCCGGCGTCTAGCAGCACAACCAGAGGCGGAAGGCAATACAAATACGGTCCATCATCTCTCAAGCCTCTAGAGAAGTTACCGTACGAGAGGTCCGAGGAGGAAAACGATACGATTGTGCAGGCCCACGTGAAGGAGTTCTTTGAAGGGGTGAAAGCAAAGAGACATCCACCTCCGGAGGAGAAGGTAGATCCGGTGAAAGCAAAGCACACTATCGATGCCCTGAGGAAACCACCAAAGTCTCCGCCGAGAACCAACTATGAGCGCATTACTGAACAGACATATCTCCAAGCCAAGCGGTCGGGAACTACTGTCAGTGCTAAAAGGTCAAAACCACGAGCAAAGGGGAAAAAATTGCCCAGCTCGGCGAACAAGCACAGCAATTGTGCCCCCCGCTCAATGTGTCCAATGCTCCGGGGACGGTGGCCGGTTATGGCAATCTTGACGATTACCTGCCTGACGATGCACTTCCTGATTTCTTGAAGGTGGACGGACACATATACGAGTACGGGAAGCCTCTCGTCAAAGATGAAAAATCTCTGACAACAATGATGCGAAGATTCCATAATTGGTACATGGAAACCTGCAGAGAGTCTAATGGTAAGAATGCTTTGTATCTGCATATTAAAGAGGAGCACGATCTCGTTGCAAATGATCTGTTGACTGTTCCATTTGAGGAGTTCTTCGAGTTCTTCAATCAAAAGGCCCTCGATAAATTAATGGTCTTTTGCTACTGCCTGTAAGTATTATTTCTGTCATTAAGTCTCTATATATAGCTCAGCTCTTTCATTGCATGCATGTATTTATAATTAATTATCCTCAATATATTATGCAGATTGAAGATCGTCGAGTGCAAAAAACAAGAAATTTATGATATTGGGTTCATTAACACAAATATCATAGATGTATTTCTGGTTAAAAAGAACGTCAAAGAGGCCGAGGACAACTTGCTACGATCGTTGATAAAAAATCAAAACAAAGATGCCATACTCTTTCCTTACAACGGCCCGTGAGTGTTACTGTCGTGTGCATATTCGGTTTCCCTTATTACTCAAGCGAGGTTATAGTAATGTAATTGATGAGTTATGCATGCGTGCGCAGGTACCATTATATTCTTCTGGAGATTAAGTTTGAGCGTGGACTAGTAACCGTCTTAGACTCGAGACGGAAAGATCCCAAAACCTATGCGGACATGACTGAAATGCTCAGCAAGTAAGTTCAATCGATCATAATTATCGCACCATATCGGTAACTTTTTGTTCATTTCCTGATATCTCAAGTAATAATAATTATTTTCTTTGTCTTGCAGGGTTTGGAAACAGTTCACCGCAGAAGCTCCGGGACTGCCGAAGGAGCTGCGATATGCATACCCGAAAGTAAGTACTACTGGCTAGCTAGTTGCGCGCATCTCCGGCCCGTTGATTCTATATATAGCTATACTTTCATCAATGCCATTTATAATGCTTCATTACCAGTTTGATTGACCTCTATTTCTCGTAAAGTGCTTGTGGCAGGAGGAAGGGAATGATTTCTGTGGATACTACGTGTGCGAGTTCATCCACACCACGACTTTGAAAAACAAGCGGGGCTACTCTCAAAGACAATATGAAGTGCGTAAGCAATAATATTCACAATTTAATTTTATTACACCATCATTTCTGTTGAGTTTCATTCATATATATGTATTAATTAACCCCCTTCTTCAAATTAGACGTGGCAGATGCGGAATGAACTCCTAGAACCAGATCGCATGAAAGCAATTCAAGAGGAATTGGCGGGATTCTTTCTTTACCACGTCATCAGTAAAACCGGAGAATACCATGTGGAAATTGATTTCAAATGCTAGCTAGGGGTTTGTAATTATAAGAGATCTTATACATATTGTACATGTATGTAGCCAGTAGCGTCGGATACATGATACGAAAACTTGTTTTTCGACCAACCTCTCGGAGAAGTAGAGGTCGATCGATCACTTCTCTTGGTATGCATGACGAACTTCTGTACTAAATGGTTCTCTCGATCACTTATGTATATATAGTACATAGCGTCCAAGCACGGACATAAGAGAGGACACTTCTCCCTATTAATTAGCTAGCTAACACAATATATGAAACACCTAATTAAATTAACCCCCCAAAACCCCCAACCTCCCCTCCTTTCAAAAAAACACAAAAATCCCAGCAACTAGAATGCTGACGCGTGGATGCATTTTGGTCCCGGTTGGTGCCACCAACCGGGACCAAAGGCCCCCTGACTGGGGTGGGCGCACAGAGCCACGTGGAGGCACATTGGTCCCGGTTCTGGATTGAACCGGGACTAATGGGTGGAGGTATTAGTAACGACCCATTAGTCCCGGTTCATGAACCGGGACTAAAGGCCCTTACGAACCGGGACTAATGGGTGATTTTCTACTAGTGCTAGATGCGAACACTAACTTCACGTGAATTAATATATGGTGGCCCAATGGGCATTTTTGGTAAAAAAATCAAACAAAGGAGGTGTTCCCTCTCAAACTATTCGATGGGAATTTGAGGGATATTTTTGGTAGGCATTTTATCAATTTCATTCTCGTGACTCCCATCACTTTTAGTCCCCCTTACACCTAGCGATGCTAGGGTTTGACCTATTGCTGGCGCTAGGGGCTCGTCGGGGGGATGGAGTCACGCGTCTGCCTCACACCATCGGCCGCTTTGCTCCCCTCCACCCCACCCCAATCCCATCTCGCACCTCCTCTTTTCCGAAGAAGATGAGCGAAGCCCGTCCTTCCTCATCGTCGCTGCCGCCTGGCGATAATCAATTCGGTGCCATCCCTCCTTCCTAGTCCTCCATGTGTGCTTCTAGCCCCGAGGTGAGCCGCTACCCCCCCCCCCCCCCCGTTTCCCCGTTGTTGTTTGTGTCCTCAAACTCACCTCTCTGCCATGGCTGCAGCTTTCTCGGGCCATGCATGACTTCCAGGGGAAAGTGGTGGTTGTGCATCTAGTTGTCATTCTCATGTCTTCCAGGGGCAAAGCGATGGTTGCACATGTATGTCCATGTTCTGGTTGAAGAACAAATAGAAAAGAAAGGTAGGGTAGAGTGGGGATTTTGTAGAAATGAAAATATTCTTGGAGTCCTGGAATTATCCCCAATTTAAATAAAAATGCTCCCAATTTTTAAGGAGTGAAAAAATTAAACTTCAATGAATTTTTAATGTAACCAGATCATTCCCAAATGAGCTGAAATTTGGAGGGGTGGGGTCTTGCCATGGTGTAGGGACTATAGAAATATAGTGAACATTAATCTGAACGAGGATAAAAATGCCAATTGAATTAATTGGACAAAAGAAAGAAAAGCAAAGGCTTGAGATGGAATTTTTGAAACTTGTTGATGGTTTGGTTGGAACGGGCAAGATGAAGATGAAGGGAATGAGTTCCACACAAGATCACAACAAAATTAAATATGCCACAAGCAAAGGAATGATGATTATGATGCATGATGCAAAACAATGACAAGAGGCAACACCAAATTCTACAACGTCAAACATGGATGATACAATTAAAGTAGGCATTACATATGAGTTGTTACAGACTAGGATGAAGCCGGCCGTCCTGTATGGCGATCCCTAGTTGTGCGACATAATCCACCATATGACATATCGTCAAGTTATGTTTAACCATGAAACTAATATAGCCTGCGACAGAATTCAAATTAGGTTACATATGCACATCAAGTTGTTTATAATTGATCAAGTGGAATTCTAGCATAGGAACTCCTAAAATGGGATAACAACGCTTAAATAACATGATGCATCATATGTGCATGTGCCCCCTCCACTCATGTGCCATTGTGATGGCAGACATCAAGATAAACTCATCATCACCGAAGCTCGCAATGCCAACGTCTCAATGATATACGTTGTTTCCATGTGTACGTTGTGGGAAGGTGACACCTTAAGATCGATATTATGCAGAGGCTATTGGAGGTTGCTAGATGTGCATAGTTTCAGTCCCTGGGCACTAAAAAATATTTCATCAAACACCTTCAATATACACTCAGATAGTCCGACTTTTCTATCAGCTGATAAACATAGATTTAATGGGCAACAAAATATTCATGGGTTGATCTTATTATCAAAATGTGTGTAAAAAATTATTCTAGAATTAGGAGGCATACTGACCACTCCTGGTACACACATCTAAAAAAGGTCATATAAATGATGTCTGTTCATATGGAGAAAAGGTCGAATGCTACCTGAAAGATGGCCACAATTCAGGGTAACACATTACACAGATACTTCTTCCGTAACTTTATATAAGACGCTTTTTACACTATAATTGTTAAAAAACACACCTTATATTAAGTTACGGAGGGAGTACTATCTAGTATCGTTCATCTATCCAATTAACAGTACACTAGTAGATTCAAACATACATCCACTAGTAGAGAAGGGGCATTTGTCCCAGTTCGTAAGGGCCTTTAGTCCCGGTTCACGAACCGGGACTAATGGGTCGTTACTAATACCTCCCCCCTTTAGTCCCGGTTCTAACACGAACCGGGACAGATGGTCCTCCACGTGGCCGGTGCGCCGAGCCCAGGCAAGGGGGCCTTTGGTCTCGGTTGGTGGCACCAACTGGGACCAAAAGGCATCCACGCGTCAGCATTCTAGTGGCTGGGGTTTTTGTTTTTTTTAAGGGGGGGGGGGGGTTGGGGGTTTTGGGGGTTAATTTAGGTGTTTCATATATTGTGTTAGCGAGCTAATTAATAGAGAGAAGTGTCCTCTCTTATGTCCGTGCTTGGTCGACGCTACGTACTATACATAGAGAGGCCCTCGACACGCTAGCTAGTAAGAAAGTGAAGGGAACCATTAAGTACAGAGAGAAGTGATCGATCGACCTCTCCTTCTCCGAGAGATTGGTCGAACAACAAGTTTTCGTATTATCTAGCCGACGCTACTGGCTCCATACACATACAATATGTAAGATCTCTTAATTACAATCCCTAGCAATTGAAATCAACTTCCACATGGTATTCTCCGGCTTTATTGATGACGTGGTCAAGAAAGAATCCCGCTAATTCCTTTTGAATAGTTTTCATGCGATCTTGTTCTAGGAGTTCAGTCCGCATCTGCCACGTCTAATTTAAAGAAGGGGGTTAATTAATACATATATATGAATGAAACTCAACAGTAACGATGGTGTAATAAAATGAAATTGTGAATATTATTGCTTATGCACTTCATATTGTCTTTTAGAGTAGCCCGCTTATTTTTCAAAGTCGCGTTTTTGATGAACTCGCACATGTAGTATCCACATAAATCATTCCCTTGTTCCTGCCACAAGCACTTTATGAGAAATAGAGGTCAATCAAACTGATAACGAAGCATTATGAATGACATTGATGAAAGTATAGCTATAGAATCAACGGGAGATGCGCGCAACTAGCTAGCCAGTAGTACTTACTTTCGGGTATGTATATCGCAGCTCCTTCGGCAGTCCCGGAGCCTCTGCGGTGAACTGTTTCCAAACCCTGCAAGACAAAGAAAATAATTATTATTACTTGACATATCAGGAAATGAACAAAAAGTTGTCGATATGGTGCGATAATGATCGATTGAACTTACTTGTTGAGCAATTTAGTCATGTCCGCATAGGTTTCGGGATCTTTTCGTCTCGAGTCTAAGACGGTTACTAGTCCCCGCTCAAGCTTAATCTCCAGAAGAACATAGTGGAAGTTGCGCACGCATGCATAACTCATCAATTACATTACTATAACCTTGCTCGTGTAATAAGGGAAACCGAATATGCACATGACAGTAACACTCACTTGAAGTATGGTATCTTTGTTTTGATTTTTGATCAACGATTGTAGCAAGTTGGCCTCGGCCTCTTCGGCGTGCTTTTTAACCAGAAATTCATCTATGATATTTGTGTTAATGAACCCAATATCATACATTTCTTGTTTTCTGCACTTGATGATCTTCAATCTGCATAATATATTGAGGATAATTAATTATAAATACATGCAATGAAAGAGCCGAGCTATATATACAGACTTAATGACAGAAATAGTACTTATAGGCATTAGCAAAAGACCATTAATTTATCGAGGGCCTTTTGATAGAAGAACGCGAAGAACTCCTCAAATGGAACACACAACAGATCAGTTCCAATGAGGTCGTGCTCCTCTTTAATGTTCAGATACAAACTATTCGTTCCCCCAGACTCTCTGCAGGTTTTCATGTATCAATTATGGAATCTTCGCATCACCGTTGGTAGAGATTTTTCATCTTTGACGAGAGGCTTCCCGTACTCGTATCTGTGTTCGTCCACCTCCATGAAATCAGGAAGTTGATCATCAGGCAGGTAATCTGATAGATTGCCATAACCGGCCACCATCCCCGGAGCATTAGCGACGATGTTGCCGCTAGACACATTGAGCGGGGGGCACGATTGATTTGCTTGTTCGCCGAGCTGGTCAATTTTTTTCGCAGTTGCTCGTTCTCTTGACCTTTGATGTCTGACAGTACTTCTCAACCGCTCCGCTTGGAGATATGTTTGTTCAGTAATGCGCTCATAGTTGGTTCTCGGCGGAGACTTTGCCGGTTTCCTTAGGGCATCGAGAGTGCGCTTTGCTTTCACCGGATCTACCTTCTCCTCCGGAGGTGGATTTCTCTTTGCTTTAACCCCTTCAAAGAAGTCCTTTAGGTGGGTCCGCACGATCGTCGCGTTTTTCTCCTCGGTCCTCTCGTACGGTAAATTCTCTAGAGGCTTGAGAGGTGGACCATATCTGTATTGCCTCCCGCCTCTGGTTGTACAGCTAGACATCGGAGAAGACGGAGCGACTGCGGCGTCTGTCTTCTTTCGTGCTTGCTTACGAGGCGGAGGAGAAGGACTACGACGCGCCAGAGCAGTCGGGGCGGCGGCGAATCTCTTCCGCCCTTGCTGGCGAGGCGGAGAAGGAGGAGGCTGCTGGCTGCTCGGGCACGCCGGTGCAGGCGAAGAAGGAGGCGGAGTGCCGCCACGCGCCAGAGAAGGAGGCCCAGTGCCCTGATCGTCACTCACCGAAGGAGGAGGCGGTGGAGAAGGCGGAGTGCCTTGACTCGCCAGAGGAGGAGGAGGAGGCGGAGGCGTCCAGTTCGGAAGGTTGATGAGCTCCTTCCGCCATAGGCATGTAGTATTCAGAGCAGAACCCAGCCTAGTCTCCCCTTCACCGGTAGGGTGGTCAAGCTGGAGGTCCTTAAATCCCTTTGTTATTTCATGCACCATCACCTTAGCATATCCTTGTGGAATCGGCCAGCAGTGAAAAGTTGCGCCGGGTTCAGTAGGATAAACAGAGCCAACAGCCGCCTTGACCTTCAAATGCATCCATCGCGTCATAATGTGGGAATTTTGAGACTCCGTGATAGCATCCACGGGATAGCTGGCAGGAGCCTTCAAGACATGCTCTAGCTGAAGAGGCTCGGTGGAAGCCACGCTGCTTCTCCGCTGAGATGGCAGGGTAGCTTCGGGGGAAGCTTCGGCAGGTCGTTTGCTGCGATTTGCTTCTCGTTCCTCTAGCCCCATTACCCTTTCGTGCAGCGCCTGCAGTTGGCCCTGCTCCAGTTTCTTCCTCCTCTTGTGGGTTTTGTAACCCCCTGCGTCCGGAAAACCAACCTGCACGGAATGGAGCTTGGCGTGCCTCGTGTCCGTCCAGGGTGCTCAGGAGTCCCGACGGCCATTGTGAGCTCGTCCTTCTCCCTATCTGGAATGAACGTCCCTTGCTGCGCTGCATTGATATAGTGCCGAAGCCTCTTGACTGGTATTTTCAGTTGTTCATCCGTCCAATGGCACTTCCCTAATACAGGGTCCAAGGTTCCGCCAGCCCCGAAGAACCAAGTCCGGCAACGGTCTGGCCAGTTCATTGTCTCTGGTTCGATACCTTTATCAAGCAGATCATTCTCAGCCTTGGACCACTTAGGCCGGGCTTTGAGGTAGCCACCTGACCCCGTGCGATGGTGAAACTGCTTCTTCGCAGCATTTTGCTTGTTTGTCGCCGACATCTTCTTACTCTTTTCCGATGTCTTGTGAGCCACAAATGCGGGCCAGTGATCTTTGATCTTCTCATATTTGCCGATGAATTATGGTGTCTCTTCTTTGTCGACAAACTTGTTCAGCTCTTTCCTCCACCTCCTGAATAGGGTTGCCATCTTCTTAAGAGCACAAGACTTGATTAATTGCTCTTTAACTGGCTTCTCCGGATCCTCCTCTGGCGGTAGGGTGAAATTTTCCTTCAGCTGAGTCCAAAGATCATCTTTCTGCATATCATTGACATAAGACACCTCAGGGTCTTCCTCCTTAGGCTTATACCATTGCTGGATGCTGATCGGGATCTTGTCCCTAACAAGAACCCTGCACTGAGCAGAAAATGCGTTCTTTGTCCGGATGGGTTCAATCAGTTCGCCGTCAGGCGCGATTTCTATGATCTCAAACCTTTCATCCGAGCTCAACTTTTTCTTCGGGCCTCGTTTCCTTACCGAAGTTGTGCTCGATCCGGAGGGCTAGAAAAAGGAAGAAAGACAGGAGTTAATTAATATGTGTACATATACCAAAACAATGGATGCATCAATTAACTAGTCAGCATGGGCTTAACTAATATATATATACCCGGCCGGACTCAGTTAGGTCACCGGAGCAGTCAGCACGGTCTCCTTGTACCTCCATTGGGTCACCGGAGCCATCATGAACATATCACTACAAGAATCCTGCTAATACATGACGGACTCAATCCGTCACAGACCTTCACAAAACTGTCATGGTAGGGCATGCATGACGGACTTAAAATCCGTCATGTATATCGCGTCATAATCTAATCACTCTACACTCCATGACGAATCTTGTCTGTCATGGATGGAACTTAACGGACATGCTCATAACATCGTTAACTTCTCTGCCATGTCAACATGTGACATGGATCTGACATGGCGGCCCATGTAATGCTCAGCCCATTTAAATTTTGGCCCACTAAATTTCAGCTAGATGTAAGAGTAGTGGCCCATATAGTAATCAACCCAATTAGAATATAAGTGCATTAATTTCATCTAAGGCCCATTAATTTCAGTCCAAAAAATTAAGTCATCTATCATTTCTCTGCATCCATTGAAACTTTAAGCGAATAAGAATTTTACAAAAAATATATGGTCATGTCATTAAAAAATAAAATTACACAAACACAACCAAAAATAAACCACTACAGGACTAAAAACAAAATACCCAGAAAACATCAAGTTTACAAGCATGTTTTGGAGAACACTATGCTACTCTACAGCCAACACCGCCCCCATCAATCCGCTTTTCTAGCCACAGATCCGCCCGTCCAGACCGAAGTCGTAAAAACACAAGTCTTTGTTGCTGAAAATGCTCCCATAAATCAATAGCTGCCAGATGATGAAAATTTTTTCACTTCATAAAATATTAGAGGAAGTAGGTAAACTAGAAGTAGCTTAGTACTCCCTCTGTAAAGAAATATAAGAGTGTTTAGATCACTACTACTTTAGTTATCTAAACGCTCTTATATTTCTTTATGGAGGGAGTACATGTTATTACATTCTATATTTTTTCACTCCCAGGGTGCATAGTGCAACAAATTTAATTAAATGTGTGAAAAGAAACAACAAGTGGCAACAAGTAGCATGGGACCTAATCATACTCATAGTTACAACACTACAGATTTGTATATAGGAAAGATTATAGAAATAGAACAAACATAAAAAAATGATTTACATGTCAAAAATTCTTAAATCTTGCAATGCCTATAAAAGAGAATAACAAAGTATGTACTATAAAACAAGAATGAACATTGGTTGCTTAAAATTAATCAAAATAAATGTGTGTGAACTGAAAATGTAATGAAGTTGACCTATAAGTGATAAAGCAACAAAATACACATCACGGAACTCCCAAGTACTGCAGCAGTAGAGGACATAAATCAGCCAAAAAATTGTATGACTATGAAACAATATCCACCACACAGACACATGAAACTGAGTGTTTATAGTTCATCTCAAAGCACTGACAATGGTACATAACACTTGCTTGCCGATGATACGCTTATTTTATATTTTAGTGTTTGATACACTTATTTTATATTTTAGTGTTTGATACACTTATTTTGTATTTTTCTAGTCGATCATACGCAAAAAAGAAATCAATGGAAGAAAAGACCTATGCCTTTTGTTTCCATAAAAAAAAGCTTAAAACCACCACGATTTGCTATTGGGACAGTGGGAGCCAGTCATGTGGCCTTCATAACTCCTCTTTGGCGAATTTTAAGGTACATATTGTACTATCATGTGTATTTTAGTTTATTTTGTTCTCCAGTTCTGACTTCTATTTTTTGACATAAATATTGTTGTGTAGACTGTCAAGTACCATATCAAGTTACCCATATCTTTCCTGGTTCTTGTAGCAGACAATAACTACAGAATTTCTGTAGTCCTGAAAACAGTATAATACAATATTTGTAGAGGAAAAAGTGTTACTCCCACCGATCTAAATTAATTCTTGCACTGGAACTATAGAGCAGTCCACATTGAAACTAATCCTTAAAGAACTATGTCACCCCAAGCATCTTAATTTACTAACTGAAACAGAACTAAGAAGGAACAAGGTACAGCGGGTGGTGGCGCATTACCTTCCCTTTCTTCATGATGGACTTGACAGGATGGCCCTCAAACAAATTTCACAAACTTCACGCTCAGCTGAAATGAAACAAAAACACATATGCATAACACTCACATTCAGTTGACAGTAAATCAAAGACACATATTTCTACAAAATAACAGAGAAGGGCTGGCTTGCATGATGACCAACCACCATCAGTTGAAAATAAATCAAAGACACCTCTATGATGCAAATTTTGGCACAATCAGGTAAAATCACTAGTATATACCACAGCTAGTTGACATTAACATGCATACATGAGAAGCTTCTGTATACGCAGATATATCCGGCAACTTAAGTTTGTGGTCTAGATCATTACTCAAACACAGATCTATCACGTACGGACACTCAACCAACCACCAGTACATCAATTCAATGCATGCTACTACAGAAACATCAGAAGGTTTTGTGTTAAGCTAGCAATAACCATGCGTGCAAAAAATCAAGGAATATAAAATTAGCAGGTTCTAAAATTTAGATCCAGCGTCTGCATACACATATCAGCGATGGAAGAACAAAATCACAAGTTGGTGTGGAAGGGGATAAGCTCACCATGCATATCTGCCGCTGTGCACACTCACCGCAGCTGCCCTGGTACTTACCTTGTTGACAGTATTGCTCTGCCTCCAGTCGAACGCGTTGAGCTGGTAACAAGGGGCGAGTGGCCACTAGAGTTCGCTGCGGCCTCCAGCGAGTCGTCGCGGTATACCGGCCATCACACAGCTGCTCTGCTCCGCAAGGCTACTGTCGATGTTGAAATCCATGCCGGATCTAGCGCACCCAAGACGCCGTTGTCATCGCTCCTTGTTGCCGCCATCGAACTCGCTTAATCTACAACACATGTTTCGGATCAGATACCGTCAGGGAGGATGGGGCAGAGTGAGGGTCAGCGGGAAAGGTAGAGCATAGGGTTGAGGACGCAGAGGTGCCACTGCGAATGTGAGCGAAGGAAGTACGGGAGAGGCCGGGGTAGAGAAAGGGCTCAGCCGGGAGGTGGGGGAAGGGGTGGTGAAAGGAGCGACCAACAGATGCGGAGGAGGGAGAGGAGGGGATTGGGGATGGGGGCGGCGGAGGAGGGACAGGAGATTGGGGATGGGGGCGGCGGCGGAGGGAGGAAGAGATGAGGGAGAAAGACAGAGCTTCGGGTTAGGTCTTATACCGTGAATGGTTCAGATGGGCTTTGGTGGGCTCGAAATTTTACCACCGCACGCGCTAATGGAATTCTAGGCGCGTCCTCCCTCCTTTCCTCTCGCGCGCCTTCCTTGCGCCACCCAAATTCAAGTGCACCCTTTCTTTCCTGCTTTCCTTTTATTTTTTATATAAATCATCCGACAAACATGTGAGCCAAATAAAAAACATGTACGACACATCAAAAAGAGCCACCCGTGACCGTGTGGATTGTGATAAACAAAGAAAAAAGTGAGGCCAAGCTAGTCGATCGATGACAGTTTTCTTGACGCTCCTTGATGTCCGTCATGAAGGGGATACCGCTTTGACGGCCGTCCGCCTCTTGCTGATCCATGACAGTTTTCGTGATGGTTTTCAGGAACGTCATCAGAAATCCATCATGGATTAACAGATTTCTTGTAGTGTATCCCTCTTCTTGTACCGGCATTAATGGGCCGGAGCCATCATGAACATAGCCCTCTTCTTCACCCAGTCCTTCCTGACCATCGGTGTCGTTGAGACAACGACATCACTTCCTTGTGCGATTATGTCCCCCAACATCGCTTCTGTTGCTTCGTCTCGGGAGTGCACCATAGTTTCTGCAAATATTTACATCATGTCAATTATTATTCAAACATGGTACAGATGGATATATATTAGTGGCAAACGTAGAACTAGCTAGCTAATCACAATAAGGAATCATGTTAGTGGCCTCGACGCTGCTTCTCTAGGGTTTGGGGTGGCCTCGACACAACGCTTCAAGGGTTTGGTGTGGCCTCGACGACAACGCTCTTTTAACTTGGTAAATTTGGGTGGCCTCGAGAGAGTTAATTTTTCGGGTAGGGGCGCGGCGGGAGGGGGTAGGAGACCAACATCGTTTTCTCTCTAGGGTTTGGGTGTCCTCGAGAGTTTTGGTTGAGCGAGAGGGCCGAGGGGGGTACTGCTGTGGTATAAGTTATCACGGTCGAGAGGGGGTATATATATCGACCGCCCCTCATGTCGAAGTTATCCGGGAGGGGGTTATATCGACAACGACATGACATACACATACATGGGAAAATAATGTTATCGGGGAGGGGGTATCGGTACCCCCCCCTCCCTCGTGTTGAAGTTTCTTCTTTCTCCTCTATTCCTTTCTTCTTCTTCTCCTCTTCTCTTTCTTCTTCTCCCTCGAGAAAGGAAAATAAGGAAAAGGAAGAAAATAGGAAGAAGGAAGAAGGAGATCGAAGAAGAAGAAAAAGAAGGAGAGGAAAAAGAAAATAAGAAGAGGAAGAAAGGAGAAGAAGAGGAGAGGAAGAAGAGGAGAAATAAATAAGAAGAGGGAAAAAGAAGAAAAAGAAGAGGAGAAGAAGAAAGGAATAGAGGAGAAGAAGAAAAAATAGAAAAGAAGAGGAAAAAAGAAGAAAAAGAAGAGGAGAAGAAGAAAGGAATATATGAGAAGAAGAAAAAATAGAATGTTTCTATTTTTTCTTCTTCTCATATATTCCTTTCTTCTTCTCCTCTTCTTTTTCTTCTTTTTTCCTCTTCTTATTTATTTCTCCTCTTCTTCCTCTCCTCTTCTTCTGCTTTCTTCTTCTTATTATTTTCCTTTTCCTCTCCTTCTTTTTCTTCTTCTTCTTCCTTCTTCCTCTTTTCTTCCATTTCCTTATTTTCCTTTCTCCTCTACACTAACCTAAAATGCACTAACCTAAAATCGATATCTACTAACAACTTAAATAAAAAATTAATACATATATGAAAAAACATATATAAACAGAAAAATGCTATGAACATTATATTCATACATACATAGCCACCTCCATCCATCATATATATAGCTACCACATACATATATACATTATATATATGAAAAAAATGCAATGAACAAAAGAAATACACTTATGAAAAAAATACTATGAACATGTACACATATATACACATACAAACACATATACACAAAAAAACAAAAAAATGCTATGAAAAAAGCTATGGAAAATGCAGGGCAGGGGAGGCGTGGCGGCGCGCGGCGGCCACGCAGGGCAGGGGCGGCGGCGCGCTGATCGTGCAGGGCAGGGGCGCCGGCGCGGCGACCGTGCAGGATAGGGGCGACACGGGCCGGCCGCGCAGGGCAGGGGCGGCGGCGCGGCGGCCGCGCAGGGGCGCGGGAGCAGGCTGTGCTCACAGGGGGCGGCGGCAACAGCGAAGGCGAGTAGCCTGACGGCGTCGGTGGCGGCGGCGATGGCGAAGGCGAGCAGCCTGACGGTGTCGGTGGCAGCGGCGACGGCAAGGTGGAGCAGGGGCGTCGGGCGGCGACGGCGACGAGGAGGAGCAGGGGCGTCGGGGGAGAAGTGGGGGATTTGGTCGAAACTGCTAAGTGTTGTATATATAGCAAGAGCATTAGTCCCGGTTCGTGAAACCAACCGGGACTAATGCACCCCTTTAGTCCCGGTTGGTGCCAACAACCGGGACCAAAGGCCTCTTTTCAGCAGCCCAAAGGGCGGGAAGTGGCGGCCTTTGGTCCCGGTTGGTGGCACCAACCGGGACTAAAGGGGGGGCATTGGTCCCGGTTGGTGCCACGAACCGGTACCAATGCTACCCTTTAGTCCCGGTTGGTGCTACCAACCGGGGCCTGTGCTCCCCGCAGCGCGGAGAAAGTTCAGTCCCACCTCGCTAGTTGAGAGGACTCGAGAGTGGTTTATAAGCGTTGTTGTGCCCACCCTCTTGAGCTCCTTTCAACTGCAGGCTTTCGGGACTAATCTCACACTATACTGTTGTGGGCCTATTGGGCCTTCTGCGGGCCTAAATCATGGCCCAGGTTGGGTTTCTAGTCATATTCAGGCCGTGGTGGCCCAATAGGTGGCAGTTTTTTTTTGTTTTTTCCAGTTTTTTATTGTTTTTTGTATTATTTATTTTCTTTTGTTTTTTGCTTTATTTTTTAATTCTTTTTTTCTTTTAGTTTTAGAAAAATTATAAACTTTCTGTTAGTGCCATTAGTTTTCAAATTTGAAAAGACTTTTTTTGTTTTCTTTCTTGCTTTATTTATTTTATTTTGTTTCTACTTACAACAAAATACTTATTGTTGCTATTTTTATTTTTTTCCTGTTTTTTTGTTTTGTTTTCTGCATTATTTATTTTGTTTTGTTTTTTGCTCTATTTTTTAATTCTTTTTTTCTTTTAGTTTTAGGAAAATTATAAACTTTCTGTTAATGCCATTAGTTTTCAAATGAACTCTGAAAAAGTTGAAAGTTGGCATGGTATCATAAATTCACCCACATAGCATGTGCATGTACAAAACGGACAATGGTATCATACTCGTCTGTTACAAAGTTGGCACGGTATCATCATAATAGTTGCGGGAGAAAGTCTTCACTTTTTCTTCGCTTGTGTCATTTGCTTATTGCACCGTAACCATGGATAATCTTCATCGTTTATCAGGATGCTGGGGTCAGCCTTGACTTTGAAGGGAGGAATTTCATGAAACTTTTCATAATCTTCAGGCATGTCTGTCTTGCCCTCCACTCCCATGATGTCCATTTTTCCTGAAAGAACTATGTGGCGCTTTGGCTCATCGTATGATGTATTCGCTTCCTTATCTTTTCTTTTTCTCGGTCTGGTAGACATGTCCTTCACATAGATAACCTGTGCCACATCATTGGCTAGGAAGAACGGTTCGTCAGTGTACCCAAGATTTTTTAGATCCACTGTTGTCATTCCGTACTGTGGGTCTACATGTACCCCGCTTCCTGACAGATTGACCCATTTGCACTTAAACAAAGGGACCTTAAAATCATGTCCGTAGTCAAGTTCCCATATGTCCACTATGTAACCATAATATGTGTCCTTTCCCCTCTCGGTTGTTGCATCAAAGCGGACACCGCTGTTTTGGTTGGTGCTCTTTTGATCTTGGTCAATCGTGTAAAATGTATTCCCATTTATCTCGTATCCTTTCCAAATCGTAACAGTCGAAGATGGTCCCCTAGACAACAAGTACAGCTCATCACAAACAGTGTTGTCACCTCTGAGACTTGTTTCCAACCAACTGCTGAAAGTCCTGATGTGTTCACATGTAATCCAGTCGTCGCACTGCTCCGGGTGTTTGGAGTGCAGACTGTTCTTGTGTTCATCGACATACGGTGTCACAAAGGTAGAGTTCTGTAGAACTGTGTAGTGTGCTTGAGACCAAGAATATTCATCCCTGCATATTATTGAGTCCCTTCCAAGCGTGCCTTTTCCAGTCAGTCTCCCCTCATACCGCGATTTAGGGAGACCTATCTTCTTAAGGCCAGGAATGAAGTCAACACAAAACCCGATGACATCCTCTGTTTGATGGCCCATGGAGATGCTTCCTTCTGGCCTAGCACGGTTATGGACATATTTATTTAGGACTCCCATGAACCTCTCAAAGGGGTACATATTGTGTAAAAATACGGGGCCCAGAATGACAATCTCGTCAACTAGATGAACTAGGACATGCGTCATGATATTGAACAAGGATGGTGGGAACACCAGCTCGAAACTGACAAGACATTGCACCACATCACTCCTTAGCCTTGGTATGATTTCTGGATCGATCACCTTCTGAGAGATTGCATTGAGGAATGCACATAGCTTCACAATGGCTAATCGGACGTTTTCCGGTAGAAGCCCCCTCAATGCAACCAGAAGCAGTTGCGTCATAACCACGTGGCAGTCATGAGACTTTAGGTTCTGAAACTTTTTCTCTGCCATATTTATTATTCCCTTTATATTCGACGAGAAGACAGTCAGGACCTTCATACTAGATTTCCTTCTCTTCTTTGGTATGAGCATAGCTGGCAGGACCTTCATACTGCTTTGGAGGCAATGCCGTCTTTTTCGTGCAAACGTTGCAGGTCCACCAGTGCCTCAGCTGTATCTTTTGTCTTTCCATACACGCCCAAGAAGCCTAGCAGGTTCACGCAAAGGTTCTTCGTCACATGCATCACGTCAATTGAAGAGTGGACCTCTAGGTCTTTCCAGTAGGGTAGGTACCAAAATATAGATTTCTTCTTCCACATGGGTGCATGTCCCTCAGCGTCATTCGGAATAGCTAGTGCGCCGGGACCCTTTCCAAAGATTACGTGTAAATCATTGACCATAGCAAGTACGTGATCACCGGTACGCATGGCGGGCTTCTTCTGGTGATCTGCCTCGCCTTTGAAATGCTTGCCTTTCTTTCGACATTGATGGTTGGTCGGAAGAAATCGACGATGGCCCAGGTACACATTCTTCCTGCAGCTTCCCAGGTATATACTATCGGTGTCAAGTAAACACTGTGTGCATGTGTGGTATCCCTTGTTTGTTTGTCCTGAAAGGTCACTGAGAGCGGGCCAATCGTTGATAGTCACGAACAGCAACGCCTTTAGGTCAAATTCCTCCTGTTTGTGCTCATCCCACGTACGTACACCGTATCCATCCACAGTTGTAAAAGTTCTTCAACTAATGGCCTTAGGTACACATCAATGTCGTTGCCGGGTTGCTTAGGGCCTTGGATGAGAACTGGCATCATAATGAACTTGCGCTTCATCCACATCCAAGGAGGAAGGTTATACATACATAGAGTCACGGGCCAGGTGTTGTGTTGCTGCTCTTCTCCCCGAAAGAATTAATGCCATCTGCACTTAAAGCAAACCATATGTTCCTTGGGTCACTTGGAAACTCATCCCAGTAATTTCTCTCGATTTTTCACCACTGCGACCCGTCAGCGGGTGCTCTCAACTTCCCGTCTTTCTTACTGTCCTCACTGTGCCATCGCATCAACTTGGCATGCTCTCCGTTTCTGAACAGACGTTTCAACCATGGTATTATAGGAGCATACCACATCACCTTCGCAGGAACCCTCTTCCTGGGGGGCTCGCCGTCAACATTACCAGGGTCATCTCGTCTGATCTTATACCGTAATGCACTGCATACCGGGCATGCGTTCAGATCCTTGTACGCACCGTGGTAGAGGATGCAGTCATTAGGGCATGCATGTATCTTCTGCACCTCCAATCCTAGAGGACATACAACCTTCTTTGCTGCGTATGTACTGTCGAGCAATTCGTTATCCTTTGTAAGCTTCTTCATCAATATTTTCAGTAGCTTCTCAAATCCTTTGTCAGGCACAGCATTCTCTGCCTTCCACTGCAGCAATTCCAGTATGGTACCGAGCTTTGTGTTGCCATCTTTGCAATTGGGGTACAACCCTTTTTTGTGGTCCTCTAACATGCGATCGAACTTCAGCTTCTCCTTTTGACTTTCGCATTGCGTCCTTGCATCGACAATGACCCGGCGGAGATCATCATCATCGGGCACATCGTCTGGTTCCTCTTGATCTTCAGCAGCTTCGCCTGTTGCAGCATCATCGTGCACATCGTCTGGTTCCTCTTGATCTTTAGTAGCATCACCGTATTCAGGGGGCACATAGTTGTCATCGTACTCTTCTTCTTCGTCGTCTTCCATCATAACCCCTATTTCTCCGTGCCTCGTCCAAACATTATAGTGTGGCATGAAACCCTTGTAAAGCAGGTGGGTGTGAAGGATTTTCCGGTCAGAGTAAGACTTCGTATTCCCACATATAGGGCATGGACAACACATAAAACCATTCTGCTTGTTTTCCTCAGCCACTTCGAGAAAATCATGCACGCCCTTAATGTACTCGGAGGTGTGTCTTGAACCGTACATTCATTGCTGGTTTATCTGCATGCATTATATATAATTAAGTGTGTCAAAAATCATTACAGAACATCATGAATAGATAATTAAGTGACCAAATTAATAGAAGTTCATCATCACATTAAAACCAAAGTACATACATACGTCTCATCTAACAACATAAAGGTCTGCAGAGCATCTCAATTAATTAAACCATACACTGAAACTATGTAAAACATTTCTATGCGAAAACAAATGCGATCATAATCGCAACCAATGTAACAACTGATCCAACGGCATAATGATACCAAGCCTCGGTATGAATGGCATATTTTCTAATCTTTCTAATCTTCAAGCGCATTGCATCCATCTTGATCTTGTGATCATCGACGACATCCGCAACATGCAACTCCAATATCATCTTCTCCTCCTCACTTTTTCTAATTTTTTCCTTCAAGAAATTGTTTTCTTCTTCAACTAAATATAACCTCTCGACAATAGGGTCGGTTGGAATTTCCGGTTCAACAACCTCCTAGATAAATAAAATCTATGTCACGTTGGTCGGCATAATTGTCATAAACAATAAATGAACCAATAGTTATGAAAAGATAATATATAACACATCCGAATCATAGATAGGATGAGGGCCGATGGGGGCGGATACCAAAACCATCGCACTGTATAAGATGCAATAATAAAAGTAAGAAAATTATACAAGTATCTATATAAACATACAAGTAAGAATTTTTTTTTCCTTTTAGAAAGAAGATAAGAACAAGAGGCTCACCACGGTGGTGCCGGCGACGAGATCAGCGCGGGCGATCGACGGCGGTGAAGACAGGGACGGGACGTGACGGGCCGCTAAACCTAGACAAATATTGAGGAAAATGGAGCTTGGAGGTCGAGCTTGAAGAGGAGAAAGCTTAAGTAGTGTGGCTCAGGCATTCCATCAAACACCTCGTGTGCATTGGAGGTGAGCTAGAGCACCACAAAGCTCTCTCCTCGCTGGCCAGGAAAAACAGAGCAGTGGGAGTGCTCTGCTCGCGGGCGAGGGGTACATATAGGCAATTAATTGGTCCCGGTTCGTGGCATGAACTGGGACTAAAGGGCAGCCTTTGGTCCCGGTTCAAGCCACCAACCGGGACCAATGGTTGTGGGCCAGGAGCGAGGACCATTGGTCCCGGTTCGTCCCACCAACCGGGACCAAAAGGTCCAGACGAACCGGGACCAATGGCCCACGTGGCCCGGCCGGCCCCCGGGGCTCACGAACCGGGTCCAATGCCCCCATGGGTCCCGGTTCTGGATTGAACCGGGACTAATGGGCTGAACTGGCCTGGACCGTTGACCCCTTTTCTACTAGTGATCACTCGGTGAATTTTACCAAAGCTGGATAAATAAGCATATAAATGATATCTGGTCATATAGAGAAAAAGATCAAATGCAACTGCGTCAAAGATGACAACAATTCATAAACTTTTATATGACTTTTTAGACCACTAATTGATAGAAGGGAGGGAGAGGGATTGGTGGAATATGATGGATGTATTATTGAGCCTCGAGGGCGAGTATATATTGAGTACAAGACTTGGAGGGCAAGAAGCCTCTCCTGGAGATAAGGTAGGAGACGGATTACAAATCCTACACTACCAAATACAAGTAACACAAATATATCTCTAACATCCCCCCGCAGTCGTAGCGGTAGCGTCGCAGATAATAGGAGTGTCGCGGATGGTCAGATTGGAGAGATTAGCGGCCGATGGGGTGATATCCCCCCGCAGTCACAGCGGGAGCGTCGTGGATGGTGCCACGTCGCGAACGCATTGACAGTAGGGGAAGCCGACGAGTTGCTCAAGCGGACGATAACCCTTTGTGCCAATTTTGAGGTAGCCAAGAGCGTAGGATGGTGTAGCCGTGGTCGAGGTAGCCGAGAGCGTAGGGTGGCACTACTAGGGAAAAGCCTAGCAGCAGCGCGGGTTTTAGGCCTCTTAGTAGCGCAGGGACCGGCGCTACTAATAAGGTGCTACAGCTAATGTATAGCAGTAGCGCCTCTTGTCCCATGCTACTGCTATACATGAATAGTTGTAGCGCTCTTTAGAAAAGGGCGCTGCTGATATTATCTGCAGTGCTGTTTACAGGGAAGCGCTACTGGTAAGGCGGCGCTACTGCTAAAATTTTCCCCCTCGCTACTACTAGTTTTATTAGTTTTTTTCCTGTATATTTGTTTTGTATTTGAATAGGCTTTATACAATAATCTTTAGCATATCATACACATAGAAATGTAAACATAGCATATACATACAATTAGTCTCATCAAATCATGTCATCATCATAATCATCATCCAATACAAAGTGGTCTCTCGTCATCATCTCGAAAATAGCGATACAAGTCTCGATTACTTGCAAATACATCGTCATCCATCTAAACAATGATATACGCCAGAAGAGCTATCACTTTGAGTACATGAGTTCGTATCCCTCTCTTGCATTAGCGTGAACCTAAACTAACTACTGCCTGTCGCTCGGAAACCGGAAACCGGTACACCTGGGCCTGACACCCCGGCAACTTGTTGTATATATACTCCTGGCGTAGCACTTCTTTGCCATCTATGATCTATGCACCTGCATCGTCACATGAGTCGATGATATGCAACATATATAGTTGAGCAACAGAAAGAGACAGACTTGGCAAAAATAGAACCAACATATCATAAGCATAAATAACAAAGTTCATCGTACCCAAAATGCCCTAACTAGAGTGATCTTCGCTAGTCGAGGAGGAGGACAGTTTAATTACATCACAAATAAAGTTTCGCCGTGCATAACTCAAAGTTTTGTCATACAGAAAGTATGGACTAAACGGACACATGCATTGTCATATATCGACAATCACTCCAACATGTCATGCCATCCATCCATGTCAGGGAGATAGTCCCCAAGCTTAGTGAAAGGCTTCATGTCGAGACGCTGAGATGCTACCCATGTTCGGACGTCTTCCCCCGACATTTGTCCTTCTCCGTAGAACATCCCTGTTTTTTCGACGACCTCCTTCATGATGATTTGGGCAAGTTCCCACTGGATGTTATAGAAGTCAGCTCGAAGTCGATGATCCTCGATATCTCCTATGTCCTTTGCCCATTGCACAATATGGACATCGCCAGATCTAGGTGACATGTGTAGGTTCTGGTGATCCCGTCTGTACTCCAGCATGTGGTGTAGGACATAGAATCCATCATTAAGAGAATCGTTCGGTTGCTGGATGCAGCAGAAGTCGGTCTTATGGCTGAAGGTGACCCTGCCGCCCCTTCTCTTCTTGTCCCTAACCTCTCCACCCCTTGCTTGGTAGTAAAACATAGCACTATTGAGAACATCTTTGATGTGGGTGTAATCCTTTTTGTGAATGTTCTTCGACGAGTCCAAGTAAAGAGCGTGGGAGAATCGTGGGTAGAGGATGATGAGGACGGCGCGCCCGCCACTGCACAAAATAAGTACACCTCAAATTAATTAGCCTCCACCGTGCAAATGAATTATTGAAATCGAAGGAAGGATAGCAGGGTGGATGACTTACACGGGATGATAAGGCATGAGAATCGCCTCCTTGTCCTTATTGGCGAGCATGAAACTGACCATGTAATCCCACGCGTATTCATCGTGCTTTGCGCAGACTCTCAAGAAGCCCTCGTGCATGTAGTACGGGTCAGCGACACAGATATGAGATATCTGATCAATCCTGATGATGTAGTTCATGTGCAAGGCATAAAGGCGGACAAACGTAAAATCCAGCTTCTTCACGTGAAACATGTCGAATATGTAATCGAGTCGAAGGAAGAACTTATCCGCGGGGAAGCTGTCGACGTTCGACATTTCTCGCGGAACGTTAACCACGTAGAGTAGGTATCCTGGATCTTTCGAGGCGATGAGGCCTTTCTCTACCCACAGCAAATCGTCATGAAGTCTCCTTAGATCACCTAATCTGGACCGTAGCGCTGTTGCAGGTATGATTAGTTGACCGGGGATATGCCATTTATCCGCATTGGGGATATCTATACGGTCCTGAAGCCGAGGCTGCTGAGGCGGCTGGATCATAGAATCAGCTTTTTTTCCTTTCCTCGCTCTCTTCCTAGACTTCTTTACTACCTGAAGGTTGTCCATAATACGTTGAGACGGTAATTCAGGCACCGACTCATGACGTTCAAACCCTGAGGAGGCGCCAGTATAGACATACTGTTCAGCGCCATCGTCATCCTCATCCTCATCCATGGCGACGTCATCAGTGACTAATGGAGCCTCCTCCTTACCCCGTCCTCTATCACCCAACCCGACACCCGACGCTAATTGGGTAGGTGGGGTGTTGATGTTCATACCTTGCTGAGGCTGCGTGCTCGTGGGTGTGCTCCCGGCCGCCTCCAGACGAAGCAGACTCTTTGGCCACAACAGGACCCACCCATTGCAACAATCACCAAGCCGCCACGGGGTCTCGTCGTCATCCCCCACTAGTATTAGAGGAGGCAAATTCTCGTGGCCCGGTTTGACACTGGCCACGGAAACCTTGAAGACGTTCGGGGGGATCGGCCGGCTGTGGAACAATGGTTCCTTCGGCTCCATTATCGTCGCCTTCCCCACGTCCACCTTTTGGTCGCCGATGGTGTACAATATGGTGCACAGGGTTTCCTGGGCCTACAAAGAAAAGTCTGTGACGTGAGACATCCGAAAGGCAACGAAAACGGGAGATTATACATTTATATTGAAGGGGGCCGGTGTGACAGATACCGTGAGGGCGTCGAGCTCAGCCAAAGACGAGGCACCACCGAGCAAGTCCGGTGCGGGAGTCGGTGCGGGAGCAGTTGCGGGAGCCAGTGCGGGAGCCGATGCAGGAGCAGGTGCAGGAGTCGGTGCGGGAGCCGGTGCAGGAGCAGGTGCGGGAGCCAGTGAGGGAGCAGGTGCTGGTGCAACGCTAGTCGAGTTGCTCCCCAAGAAGTCAGCAAGGGGAAAGTCCTCTGCATTTTTTTCTAGATTTTGCCTTGTCCAAGTGAAAACGCCCGTCACCAAGGAAGTAGACAAATCTGCAACCACCTGTTTGGCGGCAGCTACCGCTGTTGCAATTGTCTAAGATGATTTCTTCTCAGCCGCAATCTCAACTTTCTTGTCGATGTTTTCTTCAGTTAAAATCTGTCTTTCCTTTCTCTCTTCTGTGGTCTCACGGTAGTACTTCTTCCACGTGGCGTCATCTCCGACACCGTGCACGCGTCCATACGACGGTCGAGTATCCACCGGTTGTCGTTTCAATATGTTCAACGCCCGGTTGAATGGAGTGTCCTACTTGGGCCTCGCCAATGCCTCAGACGGCGAGTCGCTTTCGGCCGCAATCCGGTGCTGCTCTCTCTGCAAAAGGCACAAGGATCGTTTACAAATATGACTAACATGTGCAGTCGAATTGAGCAGAAACTAAAATTACCAGCAGTCTCATGAACTCCGTAATGACCAGTGTTGTCTCATAAACCTTCTTCACTGGGTCCCAACGGTGCCGGGCCCTCAGGATGTCACGCTCCTGCAGGACGGTGAAATCTGCCAAGGGGTCTGGGATTCCCAGACTCACGGCTTCCGTGTCCTCGTTGGCCCATTTGGACCTCTTTCCATCGTAACCACGGCTTTCGAGGTGGTGGCTCCCAATGTTCCTCTCTTGAAGCCCCTTCATGTACTTAGACTTTTTTTGGCAGCTTCAGCCTTGCAAGCCTCCTTGAATATTTGAAACTTCTCTTCCGTGATTGTCGGATTATCCTTTACAATCTCGGAGTAGGGTTCCTTCTTGTCGATGATCTTTGCTTTCACTCGAGTTTTCCAGGCGGCCAACGCGTCACTAAACTTGGTCATGGCGTGTTTGTTTATCTTCTTCATTGCCGGGTCCTCGTCTGGATCTTCATAATCCTTCTCATTCCGGCCCGGGAACAAGAATATCTGGTGAAACTTCTTTAGGAGGGAGCTCCTCATATTTTCTACCTTCTGTAGTTTCTCATCGTTGATGGTGGTGGTTGTCCGTATGATGCAGCCTATTTGATTGCCGTAGCACGCGCGCGCTTCATCGTGCGCCTTTGGCTCAAAATTGTCGTCGTCCACCTCCGTGACCACTAGTCTAGTAGTCCTGAGTTTGTTAGGAAGCCGTTGCCTCTTTGTTTTCGGTTCTACACCGGCTCTGCTCCCCGAGGCAGCACCGATCTCAGTCTCAGCACCGGTCTCGATGCCGGTCTGAGTCTCAGCGCCGGTCTCAGTCTCAGCACCGGTCTGCGTGTCGGTCTCAGTCCTCGATGCCACCGGTGGGCCCAGCAAAAACATCGGTTGATCGTCGGTAAGGCTAAAAAATTCGTCTGCCGCCCGGTAGACGTCGTCGCAATCACCAGAACCCTGTCCTTCATTGTTGCTAGCCATGTTTCCTATGATTAAATCTAGTCAATTAATTCTAGACCTAATAAAATGAATAATGACATAAAAAAGGCCTATTGTTTTGCAGGAATGTTGACTCCTTCCTGGTGCGGCAAATCCCGGGCACTCGACATGTCCTAGTTTGTAGCACAAGTCATGCCGAAATACACGGAAAATTTCGGCATGACCTTTGCTAAAAAGTGGACAAATCGAGAACCTGAAATTTGCCGGAACAGAAATGAATCAACATTCCGGCAAAACATAGGCCAGTCAGTTTCATTCCCTGGAAACAACAAAGCCACTTGGGCACAATCGAACCACTTCAATGAAAAGATATAACATGAGCAAACACTATTGAGGAATTTGCATATAACATGGCCACTTCAATGAAAAGATATAATCAACAATAATGCATATTCAAATGAACATCAATGACATATATCATATAAAAACAATCTTGTTTTTTGTTTACATAGCAACAATTAGTTTGACCAACTTTTTGAAAAGAAAAACAATTCTGTTTTGTTTTTGTAGCTAAATGCCATAGCTACTGTTTTTTATTTATAGCTAAATACTTTTGTTTTTTGTCTAAAGCTAAAAGTCTAGGAACTACATTTTCTCTAACCCTTCTGACCTCACCAAAATTTCCACAGCAAGACCTTAGTACCTACACCCAATTTCTTCAAAAATATTCAGGTCCATAGTCCAAATAATTCAAATTTCATTTGAATGAAATTTGGAACAAATTCAGGTCCGTAGTCCAAATATTTTTTATAGCTAAGTGTTTTTTGTTTATAGCCTCTGTTAATTTAAATCTAAATGCTACTATTATTTATATACCATCTATTAGTTTAAAGTTAAATGAAATTACTGTTTAGGAATTTTCATAAAAATTGCCCTAACTAATTTCCTAAAAGAATTGCTAATCATTTTTCCTAAATGCTATAAAATGCCTACTGCCCTAAAAAATCTAGGGTTCATATGAACGCCTAGGGTTCATATGAACATAAACATAGTATCAACATATATATAATCGCCCTAGCAGAGAGAGAGAGAGAGAGGAGGGTAGGGGACAGGAGAGGCAGAGCCTTACGGTCGGCGGCGAGGGCAGGCTCTGGCTCGCGCGGCGGCGGTGAGGTCGAGGGCGGCGGTGGTGAGCTCGAGGGAGGCGACGGTGAGGTCGAGGGGGCGGCCTCGGGCAGCGGCGGTGTGGTCGAAGGCGGAGGGCGGCGGTGATGTGGTCGAAGGCGGCCTCGGGCGGTGGCGGTGTGGTCGAAGGCGGTAGGGCGGCGGCGGCGACAGAGCAGTTGGGGGACAGGGGGGAGTAGAGAGGGGGGGAGGACTTAGCGAAATTTTGAGCCCGGGCTGCCGGTATTTGAGTCAAACTAGCAGTAGCGAGTTTTGCCGAAACACGCCATAGCTAAGATAGCTATAGCGTGTTCCAGAGAAACGCGCTACAGCTATCCCTTTCTGTTTTATTTTTCTTTTCCTTTTGTTTTCTTTACATTTTCTTTTTTTCATTTCTCCTTTTTCTATTTCTTTCATTTTCATTTACTTTTCTACTTATTTTTCTATTTATTTTCTTTTTCATAGCAGTAGCGCTCTACAGCAAAAACGCGCTGCTACAATGTTTTTAGCAGTAGCGTGCTTCTGGGAGAATCGCTACTACTATTCCTAGCTTACCGGCACTAGTGAGGGAATTTTACTAGTAGCGCTTTTCTGTGAAGACGCGCTACTGCTAAAACAATGGTTGTAGCATGGTTTTGCAACAAGCGCTACTACTAAGTAGCGCTAGCGCCGAGTTTTGACCAACGCTACTGCTATACCTCTGTGTATAACGTTTTCCCTAGTAGTGTGGTGTAGCCGTGGTCGAGGTAGCCGTTCGAAGAATGTCGTGGTCGATGTTGAGTTAGGGTGGCTGGTGCCGAGGAAGTCACCGTGGAGCCGCGGGTGCAAGGAGGCACCGAGTTAGTCATAGGCGCAGTGGTGTCGAAGTAGTGGTGTGCCGGGAAGGAGAAATTGTTGACGACGCGTCGCGCCGGGGTTGCCAAGCCCGGGGACACATCCTAGACAAAGGCACACATTAGTGTTGCCAGCACCGGGCATGTATAGACGTACTAAGACAAAGTTGACGAAGCGCCGCATCGGGCTTGCCAGGCCCGGGTACACGTTGTGGACGAAGGCATGCATCGTTGTTGCCAGCACCGGGCATGCAGACTGGGACCTGCACAAGCTGTACCCCATGTTAGAGAAGTCGGAGAGGCCACCAGAGAAGGATTCGACGACAGTTGCGGCGCCAATCGGCGCGGGGCCGATGTCGCCATCGGCGGTCGGAATAGACGAAGTGGTCGGGGTAGATGACGGCGATGCTGGCGACGGGATGGTGCTAGACGAAGACGAAGGAGGTGGATGGATGGCAGCGGCTACAGGGGTAGCAACGGCGGCCAAAGAAGAGCGGCGGCGGCGGCCTGGCGGCGGCGGCAGCTAAGTTAGGATCGCGACGGCGATGCTTAAAGTAGGCGAGGAGAACCCAATAGCATGACGAAGACCGGTGCGGACAGTGGCGTTCCCGTGCTGAGGGAGACGGCCCGACGCATACCACGGGAGGTTGACGCGGGGTGATGGCGGAGTGGACCACGGGCCGCGGCGCTACGGCCCGAAGGGCGACACAGCAGCGGCGAGTAGGTCAGGGCGACGGCGGGAAGACCTCAGGGCGGCAGCAGGGACCGCAAGCCGCGATGCTACAGCATGAAGGGACAGCACAACGACGGAGCGCGGGCCGGTGCAACCGCGGGGACGGCCTCGATATGGTGGAGTGGACGGCGTGCCACACTCTCTACGGCCTGACGGGGCGACGCAGCGGCGACGCGAGGGCCGGTGCAGCCACGGGGGACAGCCTGGTGCGGACAGCCTTAGGGCGGCGGTGGAACGCGACCAGCGGCACTACGACCCGAATGGGCGACGCACCGTTCATGCGGGTCGGTGCAGCCGGAAGAAGAACCACGGGGCAGCGGCGCTGCAGCCCGGTGGGGCGACGCAACGGCAGCCCGTTGCTCGATCGGCAGAGGGGTGCGCTAAACTTAGGACGGTCTTCATGGGGCCTGCAGTAGCGCGCGCAACCGATGGGCCAGCTGGTCGATCACACGACGTAGATGAGACAGATCTTGGCGGCGGTTGAGTGATCAATCTGATTGCGCGCGACGTCGGGGACGCCGCTCGGTGAAGGCAGGGTGGTGGCAGAGTCCGAGATGAAGCCGGCGAGGACGATCTGCAGGGCAGCCGTACAGGCGTGACGTAGAACGAAGGGCGGGCCGGTGTGCGAACGACGGATATGATGGGCCGCCGCATGGCGCGAGGCCACCAGGTCGGGGCGATGCAGGTGTCCCGGTTGGAGAAGGGTGGTGACGGTCGGCATAGATCGACGGGCAGGCCGACGCACAGACGACGGTCGTGAGGGGCCGCCTGTCGCGCGAGGTTGCCGGGTCGGTGAAGAAGCCGGCCGGTCGCACTGGTGTCGGAGTAGAGGCGTGTGGGTGTCGATGGCGGCGGCGGGTGACGCAAATCGATCAAGCATAGATCGGAAGACCAAAAAGAAAATGCCTATCAAAGTGAGCGGCGAGAGAGAGAAAAAATCCGAATCAAAGTATCGGGAAAAAGACTCTCTAGGGCAGCCGGTCAACATGACTGGCGGACGAACCCTAGCTACGGGCGACACGGTCCCCGACGACGGTGATGGTGGCTGACCGCCCTGGGGGCAGCGCGTGGGTGCAGAAGCGGTGACGGCTAGGGTTTAGAATCGAGGTAAGGCTGATACCATGTTAGAAGGAAGATAGATGGACTGCTGGAATATGATGGGTGTATTACTGATCCTCAAGGACGGGTATATATTGAGTACACGACTTGGAGGGCAAGAAGCCTCTCCTGGAGATAAGGTGGTGATGGATTACAAATCCTAGACTACCAAATACAAGTAACCCAAATATATCTCTAACACTAATGATGGTCACTAGTGATCTAAAAAGTCTTATAAAAATTTATAGAGGGAGTATTAACTAGTATTATGGTGTGGGATGAGAGCCAAAGACCATTGCCTAATTTCTTTGCTTGCAATTGCATGCTAGATATGGTGTGGAGTGAGTGAAGCCCACCCAAGACACACAGGGATGTCAGACCTAACACGCTCGAGCTCACACGAGAGAGAGGAAGACGAAGATGTTTGTGCTGCGTAAAAACTTGCAGCTTTTCTGATCCTTTCTTCCTTCATATTCAGTCGTTACAGAAGCTAACAGAAAACCAAAAAAACAGGGCACGAACGGGTCGTGAGCGCTGCCATCCCAACGCTCCCCGCGCGTCGCCCGTGATGTGGCCATGACCATCTCCCTCGTGCCATCCCACGATCAGATCAAGGCCGCTAAACGAGCTAACCAATCTACGCCCGAGTCGCAGCTCAGGTTATTTGCAAACTGAAGAAAAATGATAAACTCTGACGAAACTGACAAAGACTAACCTACACTAGAATCTGACGAAACTGAAAGTGCGGCAACAGCTGTTTAAGTAACACTCTGCCCCTTAATGAGTTGCCGATGTTGATCATGCCCAGCTTCGCCCGCAGCTCCTGAAACTTCACTCGAGGCAGTGGCTTGGTCATGATGTCCGCCAGCTGCTCGCCGGTGTGGATGTGGTCGACGGCGATCCTCCCATCTGGAACGCACTCGCGGGTGAAATGAAACCGCGTCTCGATGTGCTTGGTCCTGTCGTGGAAGACAGGGTTCTTGCAGAGTTGGATTGCGACTTGTTGTCCATGAGAAGTGGAGTTGCAGTTCTCGAATCACCTAGTAGATCGCCAAGCATTCGCCGGAGCCAGACGGCAGGGCACGCGGCTGCAGTTGCCGCCATGTACTCGGCCTCGCAGGATGAAAGAGCGACCACCTTCTGCTTCTGGGATTGCTAACTGATCGCGCTCCCCCCGAAGGTGAACACAGTCCCAGATGTGCTCTTTCTGTCATCAACATCTCCGACGAAGTTTGCGTCACTGTACCCAACCAGCTGTGGTTCCACTTCTCCTTTCTTGTATCTGCACCCAAATTTCAGGGTGCCTGCAACGTACCTCAGCACCTGTTTCACCGCCGCCCAGTGTTCTGTCGTGGGCTCTTCCATGAACCTGCTGATGAAACCAACCGCGTAGGAGATGTCCGGTTGCGAGTGCACCAGATAGCGAAGGCTACCCACAATGCTGCGGTAGAGTTTCCTGTCCACTGGTGGGTTAGAGCTCTCCTTGCTCAGTTTCATCCGTGGCTCCATTGGAATCTAAACTGGAGTGCAGCCCGTCAGTCCGGCCTTGTCCACGATCTTGGCCGCATAGCTTGCATGCTTGAGGGTGATCGCGTCGTCCCCCTGGTGCACCTCGATGCCGAGGTAGTAGCTCAGCAGCCCGAGGTCTCTCATGGAGAAGACGGACTGCATCTGATGCTTGAACTGTGCAATGGCCTCCATGCTTGAGCCGGTGACGACAAGATCGTCGACGTAGACGCCAAGCAGCAGCCGCTCGTCGCCAGTGAACCTCATGTACACGGCGTGCTCTGATGGGCCCTTCTGAAATCCGAGCGACACCAGCGTGTCGTCCAGCTTGATGTTCCAAGCGCGCGGCGCCTGACAGAGCCCATACAACTCTTTGGATAGACGGAGCACCTTATCTTCCTCGCCAGGGCACTCAAAACCAGGCGGCTGCACGACGCATACCTCCTCCTGCAGCTCTCCATTGAGGAAAGCGGATTTGACGTCCAGATGATGCACCTCCCAGCCAGCCTGTGCAGCGATTGCAAGCAGTAGCCACACGGACTCGAGCCGCGCGACCGGAGCGAACACCTCGTCGTAGTCCACGCCCGCCCGCTGCGCATATACCTTCGCGACAAGCCTGGCCTTGTGCTTGATGACCTCGTCGGTAGAGTTCTTCTTCGGTTTGAAAACCCACTTGAGCCCAATGACTTGCTTGCCGCCGGGGAGTGTGGCGAGCATCCACATCTTGTTCTCATCGATGGACTGGAGCTCATCCAGCATGGCCGCCCCGCCAGGCTACGTGCGGCTCTGCCTCCTCGAACGTGTTTGGCTCCTCTTCGGCCACAAGGAGGAGCTCGGCTGGATCCAGGGTCACAGGCTCTGCTTGCTCGAGAACGGTGTCGAAAGACCGATAGCGACGCGGCGCCTCACGGGTACCCAAAACAGTGTTCAGTGTGGCTCCAGGAGGAGGTGAGACGTAGCCGTCCCCCACGCCCTTCCCCTTGTACACCACAAGTTCGGGAGTGTGGGCGTGTACTGGCGTGTCTCCGCACACTGCGGACGGGGCGACGCGCCCCCAGACAGAGTGTGGGCGTGCCCCGGCGTGTCTGGACTCGCCGCGGTCGCAGGTGTTGCCCATTCTTGCTCTGGCTGCTGCGTCATGGCCACTGTGGGCGCAAACTCGATGACGAAAGTGCCCTCCCCCGGAGTCGCTGTCTGCCAGTCCCAGCACGCCGATTCATCGAAGACAGCGTCGCGAGTGACGTGCACTCGTTTGCCCATAGGGTCGTAGACGCGCCACGCCTTGGACTGTCCGTGCTCGTACCCGATGAAAACAGTGCGCAGGCTGCGGTCGTCCAGCTTCTTGAGGCTCGGCCGTGTCACCTTAGCGTGTGCGACGCACCCGAACGTGCGGAAGTAGCTCACCGCCGGTTTGTCGCCGTGCCAGGCTTCATACGGCGTCATGCCGCGCACCGCCTTCGTGGGCGCGCAGTTCAGCAGGTGAACGGCGGTGGTCACCGCCTCCCCCCAGAACTCGTTCGGCACTCCTTTCGCCTTCAGGAGACACCGAGCCGTCCCGACGACTGTCTGGTTCCGGTGCTCTACAATGCCGTTTTGCTGCGGCGAGTACGGGGCAATGAGCTGCCGGCGTACGCCACGGTCAGTGCAGTACTCCCTGAACTCTGTTGAGGTGAACTCGCCGCCCCTGACAGTTCGGAGCGCCTGCAGCTTGATAGAGGTCTCCACCTCGACCCCGGCCTGCCAACGCTTGATCGCCGTGGGTGCCTCGTCTTTCCTGCTCAGGAGCACGATCCACATGTAGCGTGACTTGTCATCCATGAGCAACAGGAAGTACCTTTTCCCACCATGCGTCGGCGGCAAGATCGGGCCGCACAGATCACCGTGGACCAAATCCAGACGATAGTCGGCTCGGTAGTTCGCCTCCATGGGGAACGGGGCACGACGCTGCTTGCCGACAAGGCAGCTATCGCAGACCTGATCGGCGTGCTCGACCAGGGGCATGCCATGCACCATGCCTTCCCGAGCCAGCTTCTGGAGCGCGTTGAAGTTCAGGTGGCCATAGCGCGCGTGCCAGTGCCACGCGTCCTCACCGGCCATGGACGTCAAGCACACGGGCCGCGTGATCTCCAGCTCGATGGTATAGAGGCGATTCCTCGATCTGGCCACCTTGGCGATGACGTTCTCTTGACGGTCACGCACCACCATCATGCCGCTCCGCACCAGAGCGGTGCAGCCCGCCTCGTCCAGCTGCCCGACGTAGATGATCGAGGTACGCAGGCGGGGTATGTAGTATACCTTTGAGAGCACGCGGTGACGCCCTCCGTGAGCGACGAAGACCACGGTTCCACGCCCCTCGATCTCGACCACCGAGCCGTCACAGAACCGCACCGTTCCGGCAATGTGGCGGTCCAGCTCCGAGAAGACGGTGGAGTTGCCCGTCATGTGGTTTCATGCGCCGGTGTCCAGATGCCAGAGTGGTTCCTTGGTGTCCCTGGCGGCCCCGAGGCTGACCTCAGCGCCCTCCTCGTGGAGATGCATGAGTTGATCGCCTCGCGCGTCCAGTTCGTCTTCGTCGAGCAGTGGCGTTACCTGCGCTATGAGGAGCGCCGGATCCTCATCCTCTGCTGCCGCAAGGTGCGCCTCGCCGCCGCCCTCGTCCTTCATCTTCCTGCGGCACTCGCGAGCCCAGTGGCCGCTAATACCGCAGTAGCAGCAGTTGCCAGAGCGCTTGGGTCCAGCCTTCCCGCCGCCAGAGCGGGCGGCACCCACCCCGCGGTCGCCGTGGCCCTTTCCGCGCCCTTTCTTGCCGCCGTTGGCCGCCCCGCTGGAGGACCCGCCTTGATCACCGCGCCCCATCCGCGCGTTCCACTCCTCCAGAGTGAACAGGAGCTTGCTGCTGCCCTCCTCCTCGGCGTCCACCTCGTACCGCTCCTCGGCCGCCTTGAAACGACCGATGATCTCCTCGATCGGTATCGTGTCCAGGTCGACCAGATTGTCAATGGAGACCGCGAGCTGCGAGTACCGCTTGGGCACGATTCGCAGCCACTTCTGGATCATGCGCTTGTCATTGATCGCGTCCCCGAGCTCGCCGAGGCGTGCGCACAGTCCTGTGAGGCGCATGGCCAGATCGTCACCGCCAGCTCGCGCCCTTGGCCGGCTGTGGACTTTGGCGAGCCTTTGCTGCCGTCGTCGTCGTCGTCCCCCGCCTTCTTCTTGCCATCATCACCTTCCATCACAGGACCCTAGCAACGCGGCTTGATGCCACTTGTCAGACCTAAGACGCTCGAGCTCACACGAGAGAGAGGAAGACGAAGATGTTTGTGCTGCGTAAAAACTTGCAGCTTTTCTAATCCCTTCTTCCTTCTTATTCAGTCATTACAGAAGCTAACAGAAAACCGAAAAAACAGGGCGCGAACGGGTCATGAGCGCTGCCATCCCAACGCTCCCCGCGCGTCGCCCGTGATGCGGCCATGACCATCTCCCTCGTGCCATCCCACGATCAGATCAAGGCCGCTAAACGGGCTAACCAATCTACGCCCGAGTCGCAGCTCAGGTTATCTGCAAACTGAAGAAAAACGATAAACTCTGACAAAACTGACAGAGACTAACCTACACTAGAATCTGACGAAACTGAAAGTGCAGCAGCAGCTGGTTAACTAACAAGGGACAGTACACACAGGGTAGCAGCAGCAACAGTAGTAGTACGAGCTATAGTATCACAACAACGCACTGTTAATTTGTTGTTTAATTTTCAGTCCCAAAAGATATGATCGGCATGCAAGCACTGGTGGAAAAAGGGCCTTTGGTCGCGGTTCGCAACTGCCATTAGTCGCGGTTGCGCAACCGCGACCAAACAGGCACGATTAAAGCCCCCCCCCCCTTTAGTCGCGGTTGCTTAAGAACCGCGACGAAAGGCCCGTCCACGTGGGCGCCAGGCGGCCGTCGGGGCGGAGGACCTTTAGTCGCGGTTCTTTTGGCCAACCGCGACTAAAGGCCGCCGCAGGTTTAGGGTTTTAGCCCCCCCCCCAAACCTGTTTTCTATTTAATTTGTATTGTTTTATTTCTTTTGTGCTTTATTTTAATTTTGAAGGAGTTTCACATATTCTACGGTACTACATACATGCATATGAATGTACAATTTCAAACAAATTTGAAATTAGAACCAAAAATAATTCAAGAGGAATATACAATATATATTCAATATCATCGGATGACCATATACAATTTTGAACAAGTTTCCATACATAATTTAATGCATATAAAGTTCTACGTCCTCGTAATGGTGTTCTCCTTTAGGATGGAGGACTTCCCTCCTGAACCATCCAGCTAGTTCCTCTTGAAGTGGTCGGAAGCGAGCTTCTGGACTAAACATCATCCGGAGGTTATTCCTCTGAGCATTGGTATCACTCGGAACCCGCCGCTCAGAGGTGTATCTCCGGATCATCTCACAGACATAGTATGCACATAGATTGGTCCCCACTGGCTGAATATCCTCACCATTCTTAGCCTTTGACCTTTTGAATTCTAGCTCTTTTTTGAATTCACCGACCTTTGTATCTACGAACCGTCTCCAAACCCTACGAGGCAAAGAAAATTAAATGAACAAGAGAGTTATTAGTTACTTGATATTAGGAAATGAACGAAATAGGCCGATCGATATAGAGCGCAAATGAATGAAAATAATTACTCGATTGTTTCGACGATCCGGCCGAGGGCTAAAATAAGAAAGAGAGTCGCGCGCGTTAGTACACACATATTTATTCAAATCAGTTAGTTCGTATCACAAGAGGCTCAATGTATATATATACCTCGGCGCCGGAGGTGGTTGCTACTTCCATTTGAAGATCGTCGTTTATCGATGTTTGTTCGGCATCATCTTGGTGACGGCGCCCTTCATCTTCACCGCCAAGGTTCAGATAAGAAGAGATATCATCTTCTTCTTGTCCGGTCGGCACATATAGAATATCGCCGTTTATGATGCCGAACATATGTGCTTCACCGTCCGGATCATAGTTGTCCATAATCGGGTCAGCTCTATCGTCCGCCATTATGTCAGTCCTGAAAACATGTAGTAAAAACAAATTAATTAAGTGAAGAAGTGGGCGGTGGCGGTGGCGGTGGCGAAAGGGCGGTGGCAAAAGGAGGGGGCGAGGAAGGGGTGGGAGAGGGTGTCGCGGTAGAGCGCGAGACGGGGCGGCAGACGACGGCGTCACGGAGAGGGAGGCGAGGACAACACACATGTATAACCCTCGCCGCCCCCTCTCGATCCCTAAAAAAAACACCGCGCGCATTTTACGGTTTTTTTGTTAATTATCAAATTTTACGGTTTTTTTGTTAATTATCAAGTTTTAAGTTATTTTACCGTTTTTGTTAAACTAATTAACTAGTTAAAATTAAAAAGAACAAAAAAAGAAAAAAAAAGAAAAAATTCTCTCTCTCTCTCTCCACGATCTCGCTCTCTGTAGAGAGGCGCGCGCGTGCGCGCGCGGCAGCGAGGCCGGCCGGCGGCGTTGAGGGCGGGCGAGAGGCGGCGCGGTGGGCGAGGGAGGCCGACGGGCGGCGTACGAGGGCGAGAGAGGGGGTGGCGGGCGCCGTACGTGGGCGAGAGGGGGCGGCGGGCGATGGCGGGCGGCGTCGAGGGTGAGGGCGACGGCGGGCGGCGTCGAGGGCGAGGGCGACGGCGGGCGGCGTCGAGGGCGAGGGCGACGGCGGGCGGCGTCGAGGGCGAGGGCGACGGCGGGCGGCGTCGAGGGCGAGGGCGACGGCGGCAGGCCTTCGGCGCGGCAGAGAAGACGAGAAATGGAGGCGACGGCGGCAGGCCTTGTATTTATAGCCCCCCCCTTTAGTCGCGGTTGGGGAGGCGACCCGCGACTAAAGGGTAACCTTTAGTCGCGGTTGGCCAGACCAACCGCGACTAAAGGGGTTTTTGGCGGGCTTTTGCGTTCCCGCGCGCAATGACCTTTAGTCGCGGTTGGGCAGGCCAACCGCGACTAAAGGTATTTTTCAAAATACTTTTTCTTTTTCAAAATCTTAAAAATACAAATAATATATCAAAAAATTCAGAAAAATAAAACTAATTCAATTCAATATGTTAAAAACACAAATATTATATCAAAAAATTCTGAAAAATAAAACTAATTCAATTCAAAATTCTAAAAATACAAATAATATATCAAAAAATTAAGAAAAATAAAACTAATTCAATTCAAAATGTTAAAAATACAAATAATATATCAAAAAATTCAGAAAAATAAAACTAATTCTATTCAATATGTTAAAAATACAAATAATATATCAAAAAATTCAGAAAAATAGAACTAATTCAATTCAATATGTTAAAAACACAAATATTATATCAAAAAATTCAGAAAAATAAAACTAATTCAATTCAAAATTCTAAAAATACAAATAATATATCAAAAAATTAAGAAAAATAAAACTAATTCAATTCAAAATAATATACCAGAGGCCGGCCGTCGGCTATGGTGGTACGGCCGGACTCTGCAGAGCGTCATGGACTACATCACGGCCGGCGATATCCCCCGCCAGCAGCGACGACGACGGCGGCAACTTAGAAGGCGACGACTACCAGTACAACGGCGGCGGCTATGAAGACTACGAGTATGCATATTATACGCCTAGGCAGGAGTATGACTAAATCACTCCAAATTTCATGTATCATCAGTGGTATCTCGAATCATTCGGAAATGGACACCAAACACATCACGGGTAATATAATTCACATGATCCATTCAACAAAGTTTGGTACAATAAATTATTACACATCATTTCTTCCCTTGTGTCCCTGCTTGCTTACGATTGTGCCGTATCCATGGAGCATCCTCATCATTTAACTTAATGCTTGGGTCGGTGTTCACTTTGAAGGGCGGAATTTCAGCAAACATATTATAATCTTCTGACATGTCTGTCTTGTCCTCCACTCCCACGATGTTTCTTTTCCCTGAAAGAACAATGTGGCGCTTTGGATCATCGCATGATGTACTGATTGTTTTCTTATCTTTCCATTTCCTTGGTTTGCTACTCATGTCCTTCACATAGAAAACCTGAGCGACATCTTTCGCTAGGACGAATGGTTCGTCAAGCCAAGATTGTTGAAATCCACCATTGTCATTCCGTATTGCTGGTCCACCTTTACCCCACCTCCTGTTAGCTTGAACCATTTGCACCGGAACAAAGGGACCTTAAAGGAGGGTCCATAGTCAAGTTCCCATATCTCCTCTATGTAACCATAATATGTGACCTTTTGCCCATTCTCGGTTGCTGCATCAAAGCGGACACCACTGTTTTGGTTGGTGCTCTTTTTATCTTGGGTGATCGTGTAAAATGTATTCCCATTTATCTCGTACCCTTGGAAAGTCGTTATAGTCGAAGATGGTGTCTTGGCCAACATGTACAGCTGATCTACAACATCATTGTCATTCATTAAATGTTTTCTCAACCAACTGCCGAAAGTCTCCATGTGGGCCTTCCTAATCCAGGATTCAGGCTTCCCCGGGTTGTCCGAGCGTAAAATATTCTTGTGTTTCTCAAAGTACGGAGCCACCAAGCTGGAATTGGTCAGTACAGTGTGGTGTGCTTCGGTCAGAGAATGGCCGTCCATACATGTCGTTGATTTCCTTCCGATCGTGCCTTTTCCACTTAGTCTCCCCTCGTGCCGCGATCGAGGAAGACCAATCGGCTTAAGGTCAGGAACAAAGTCAACACAAAACTCAATTACCTCCTCATTTCCATAGCCCTTGGCGATGCTTCCTTCTGGCCTAGCACGGTTACGAACATATTTCTTTAATACTCCCATGAACCTCTCGAAGGGGAACATATTATGTAGAAATACAGGACCGAGAATGAAAATCTCTTCGACTAGGTGAACCAAGAGGTGCATCATAATATTGAAGAAGGATGGCGGGAACACCAACTCGAAACTGACAAGACATTGGATCACATCGTTCTGTAACCGTGGTAGATCTTCTGGACCGAGAATGAAAACCTCCTTGACCATATCAAATACCTCAGCACCAGTGCGTTCCGCAGGCTTCGGCCAGTGATCTGCCTTGCCGTTGTAATGCTTGCCTTTCTTTCTTACTGGATGAATTTTCGGAAGAAATCGACGATGCCCAAGGTACACGTTCTTCTTACAATTTGGCAAATGTACACTTTCAGTCTCATGTAAGCAGTGCGTTCATGCATTGTATCCCTTATTTGACAGTCCCGAAAGGTTACTAAGAGCAGGCCAATCGTTGATGGTTACGAAAAGCAACGCTCGTAGGTTAAATTCCTCTTTTTTGTGCTCATCCCACACACGGACACCAGGTCTGCCCCACAGCTGTAAAAGTTCATCAACTAATGGCCTTAGGTACACATCGATGTCGTTGCCGGGTTGCTTCGGACCTTGGATGAGTACTGGCATCATAATGAACTTCCGCTTCATGCACAACCAAGGAGGAAGGTTGTAGATGCATAGAGTCACGGGCCAGGTGCTATGGCTGGAGCTCTGCTCGCCAAAAGGATTCATGCCATCTGTACTTAGACCAAATCTTATGTTCCTTGCGTCAGCTGCAAAATCTTTGAACTCTCTGTCGATCTTTCTCCATTGCGTTCCAGCTGCGGTGTGTCTCAACTCCCCGTCCGACTTACGGTCCTCTTTGTGCCATCGCAACAACTTGGCATGCTCTTTGTTCCTGAACAGACGTTTCAACCGTGGTATTATAGGAGCATACCACATCACCTTGGCGGGAACCCTCTTCCTGGGTTTCTCGCCCTCAACATCGTCACCAGGGTCATCGCCTCTGATCTTATAACGCAATGCAGTGCATACCGGGCATTCATTCAAATTCTCGTATTCACCGCGGTAGAGGATGCAGTCGTTGATGCATGCATGTATCTTCAGAACCTCTAAACCTAGAGGGCAGACAACCTTCTTTGCTTCGTACGTACTGGCGGGCAACTCGTTATTCTTTGGAAACATATTCTTCAACATTTTCAGCAAGTTTTCAAATGCCGAGTCAGCTACACCTGCCTGTGCCTTCCATTTCAGCAAATCCAGTGTGCAGCCCAGCTTTTTCAGACCATCATCGCATCCGGGGTACAACGTCTTTCTGTGATCCTCTAACATGCGATCCAAATTCTCCCTCTCCTTTTCAGTTTCGCAGCGTCTCCGTGCATCAGCAATGGTCCGACCAAGATCATCAACGGTCTCATCACATGCCTCTTCTTCACCTTCACCTTCCCCTTCACCTTCCCCTTCACCTTCAGCATCCTCCATGAAAGTATCACCGAAATGAGCAAGATAGCTTTCATCGATGAAATCATCCCCTTCTTCATCTTCTTCCATTATAACCCCTCTTTCTCCATGCTTGGTCCAACAATTATAGCTTGGCATGAAACCGTGCCGAAGCAGGTGCAGGTGAACTTCTCTTGAGGAAGAGTAACCCTTCTGATTCTTACAGTCAACACATGGACAGATAACAAAACCCTTCTGCTTGTTCGCATTAGCCACTACGAGGAAATCTTTCAAACCCGTAGTGAACTCGCGGGAGAGTCGGTTACCGTACATCCATTGCCGATTCATCTGCATTATTATAATATAAAATATATAATTAACCATCATGCATTTGTTAAACTAACTAGCTATAAACAATAGAAATTAAACAATGAACAACACACATGCATATTTTATCAATGACACACATGCATGAAAGGTTCAAGTTGCTAACCGCGATCGAGGAGGAAAAAATAACTGAGGAACCTCAAGTGTGGCTCCAACACTTCATATCATGTTTGTTTCACCCTCTTGGGGCATTTCATCAAACACCTTGTGTGCATAAGAGGAACCAAAAGCAAACCTACACCCCCTTGTGAAGCTTGTGAAGAGAAGTGGCACCAAATGGCTAAGTGAGCGTGCTGAACTGGTATATATAGGGGAGGAGCTTTAGTCGCGGTTGGCCTGGCCAACCGCGACTAAATCCCCTCACGTGCACCAGCTGGCCACCGAGCGCCTTGGGCCCAGGCCTTTGGTCGCGGTTCGTCCGTCGAACCGCGACTAAAGACTTCATTAGTCGCGGTTCCTACAGTTTCGCGACTAATGGGGCTGGACGGAAGCCTCTTTTTCTACCAGTGAAGGTGGTGGCGCCACGACGGCCTGGTGCGAATGCACGGCACTCTGCATCTGTGCATCACACCCACGAAGGTCTTCTGCGGATGAGCGCGAAGCCCATCTATATATCGTGTCGAACCGCAAAAACATGCAGTGCAGTCACGACGCCCTCTCCTCCTGACTTGAACCGAGAGAACCTCCGGCAAGGCACGGTCGATGCCCGCCAGCGTTATGCTGCAGGCAGCAGGCGACGCGGCCGATTGCCGTCCATCTTTTATGCCGCTGTACGCTGGCCGCTCTCCTGAACGTCGTCCTACTTATACTTCGCTGGCCGCCGTTGTAAGGAAGTGCTCCGCCACAGCACTTGAATGCTTGGCTCGCAGGTTTGGTTTGGGCAACTGGATTACTACTTTCTCTGACCGGCACCTGTCGCCGTGAGCAACCGGCCTGCAAGTATTCAAAGCCGGTCGATCGATTTGGTTCTCGTGTTGCTCTACATGGCTACACGCACAAGCTGGCAAGAATATGGACTGTTGCGATGCAATGCATGCATGGATCAATCATCAATGCATGGAGCTGTGAGCTAGCTTGCTGCGGACCACATGCGCGGGTCGATCACGAATGGCCTCACAAAGTTTATGTATGTTTGTGGCTCTGTGCGTCCATGGCATTACTCCCCCGACCCCCGCGTCGCCTCGCTCTGGCGACACGGGGGGGGGGGGGGGGGGGGGGGTAGAAACCCCAGCGCCGTCACCGTTTCTCCTCCTCCCCCGCCAGCCTCGTCGCCGCCAGAGGGTGCCCGCCGGCGAAGCCCGGTCCGACCTCAAGGAAGGAGGTGGTGGGGCGCGTCGTGTAGGGCTGCTTCTTGGCGCGTCGATGAGATCTCGCGCTCGGCGGTTTGTATGCCCCGGATCTGCCCGATGCGCACCCGTGGGGGCGAGATGGAGCTGCTGGCCACACGCCCGTCCAGCAGCTGGAGCGTGCGTGCCCTCGCTGCAATGTGGAGGTGCTGGTCGCGGTCGGTGCGGCATGGAGGCCAGAGACGACGCGGGCGCGTGCGTCGCAGTCTGAGGGTGATGCTGGGGGGGCGGGCTCGCCTCGGCCGGCGGCCTCTTGCCTGGAGCGTCCGAATTTGGTGGGCCCTTGATGGCCGGATCTGGCATTATGGCAGCCGGAGGCCCGGAGGTGGTTCAGCCGGCGACTGTCTGCAGCCGGGTTGCATGGTGGTTCCTTGACGGGATGGTGTTCCGCGGTAGCATGGTCTGCGCAGCGCCTTCGGGATGCTCTGGGCTTGTGTGCCGGTGGTGCTTCGGCTGGTTCTTGCCCGATATAGCAAGTGGCGTCTGCTGCTCCTTTTTGGTGGTGGTGGTGTGTTGGAGACGTCGTCTCCGGCATAGGTGCTCGGCTCCCTGACGAAAGTCATGCTCGACTTTGGTCTGGGCTACTGGCGAATGATGCTTTCGGGTGTGATTTTTCCTTGTTGGAGGCGCCATCGAGGGGATCTGACACCTCTCCCTGCTTCAAGTTCTTGTCTCCCGGTGAAAACCGTGTGCAATGGTGGCACCTTTTGTGTCATTGCTTTGTTGGAAGCATTGCCTTGGAGTCAAGTCTGATGTCGGGAGCACTTGGTTAGTGGTGGTGCGGTGGATCTGAAGCGGGCAGCGTTTTGGAGAGCTTGGAGCCGTTGCTGGTGCACCCGTCTTGGGCCGGTTGTTTGGTCGACGAGAGTGCAACAGGAGCACCCCTCGGCGGCATGTCCGTCGGTGGCGATGGTGGTGGGCACTTGGAGCACACACGACATGCTTGCAGTGCCAGGTGAGTCATGTTGGGCGCCCTCTCGTGATCGGAGAGGCACATGTTCGCTCCTCTTTCGTCGGACATGTCGTCTCTCTTCGGTGATTGTGATGTAGTCAAACATACTTGTGGTGGCCTTGTCCAAGATGACTGAGTGGTGCTCTTTGGCGAGGTTGAAGCGAAGTTGAAGTCGCAGGGCCATGTGCGCGGTGTGTGATGTACGATGACGCTGTTTTTGTCTTTCAGTTCGTATAGTGTCGGCCTTTAGGCGTTCCTGTATGTCCTGTTGTGCTCCAGCCCTAGCTTTGCTAGGTGTGGTGCCCTGTTATTGCTCTTTGTAAAGATTTTAGCACGGTTTTCCTCTTAATGAATAGTAGCAGCTCTCCTATTATCTTTAAAAAAAAACTCGGGCCAGAAGTATGCGTCTGTGTCCGTTCCAGGTAGCCCAAAGGGAGGCACAAACGTCAGCACGATCTCAACGGAAGACCAGCCATCGAGAGGGTCATTCCGCACCTAAAATTCAACGAAAAAAATATCTGCACAACAACCCGACAGCTGATCCCTGACGGACTAGCTGTGTGTGCGCGCGCGAGAGCGCGCGTGTGTGTAAGAGAGAGAGAGAAGCAATAATGCCACCCACGACGTCCGGTGCCGGTGCTTGATCTCATGGTAGAAGAAAGTTGCATCTCGGGAGCACAGATACCATCTTTGGAAATGCTCGATTTTCTTGCAATTGGATTAATGCTCATCTTAGCTCTGCACGGTCACTCTCAACTAGAGTAATTTCTAGTATAGCATACGCATGTAATTAAGGTAACATGCTTCCCGCAAAAAAAAAAATTAACACTCACTCATGCCAGTGTAAACTGGTGGCTCCTCTCATGTAAGCAACCATACGATGATCTCTAATGTCAGTGACGACGATCAAACAACGGAAACTGCGGAGCGCTTATACTCGAACAGGAATGCGAGTGGTGTGAAGCACTGAAGCTCACACACACACACACACACACACACACACACACACACACACACACACATGCGTACATGCATGGTAGTAAAAGGCCATAGCTGCTGCACAGTGTAATTTACAACTATGGCAATTTCTACTCGAGCTATTCAAATACCGAACCGGCCATTCCATCTGAGTAGTAGCGCCCGCATGTATTGTAGTCCTCCTGCTTTCTGCACTAGCAGTGCTAGCTAGCTATCCACCCAGCGCCTTCCATTTGCGGCAAGTAGCTTCCCCCATCACCCATATCCACTCTGACGACTAGTGTGGTTCAATCCAACATTATGATCACGGTCTACGGATGCACTATACGTTTGTATGTTACCACACCACCTTATGACGACTAGCTCATGGCATGTAGGTTCCTTGTTTAATTTTCTCTCGCCAAAGATATATGTGATTGGCACTAGCTCGTTAATTAATTTCAAAAAGAAAGAGGAAGAAGAGAAATAAGGATTTCGGACGGGAGGTGCTTCCCTTCCCTAGCTGGTGGATTTTCAACTAGCGTGTTTTATTTCCAGTAGCATACCCATGCATGCACCACTCTTAACGACAGGGTGGGGGTGGCTCATCAATCATTTTGATCAGCTAGCTTCTACCACATTTTGGCTGAATCATTTGATTCTTTCTAATATCCTTTTTTTTTGCATGATTTGATGATGTTAAATTATGCAACCTTAACTTTGAGCTAATGAGCTTATTTATATTTATCTTTGTTGAGAAAATGGGTGGTGCTGCTCGAAAGGTCTAGATGGTCATCTTGACCATTGTCATCTATTTGAAAAACGTGTCAAAAGAAGAATGCATATGATGGCAATTGATAGAATATGTCTCCACTAAGGCATAAAATGAGGAGTCATCATGTGCTTCGCGGCAATTCATGCTATGAAGGCATTGTCTTGACACACACACATGTGTACATGCATGATAGTAAAAGGCCATAGCTGCTGCACAGTGTGATTTACAACTATGGCAATTTCTACTCGAGCTATTCAAATACCGCACCGGCCATTCCATCTGAGTAGTAGCGCCCGCATGTATTGTAGTCCTCCTGCTTTCTGCACTAGCAGTGCTAGCTAGCTGTCCACCCAGCGCCGTTCCATTTGCGGCAAGTAGCTTCCCCCAACCCCCATATCCACTCTGACGACTAGTGTGGTTCATCCAACATTATGATCACGGTCTACGGATGCACTATATGTTTGTATGTTACCACACCACCTTCCCAGTTTGCAAGCTCAGACATGTAGGTGGCGTTAGTTCCTAGTTTAATTTTCTCGCCAAAGATATATGTGAGTGGCACTAGCTCGTTAACTAATTTCAAGAAGAAAGACGAAGAGAAATAAGGATTTGGGACGGGAGGCGCTTCCCTTCCCTAGCTGGTCGATTTTAACCTAGCGCATGTGATTTCCAGTACCATACCAATGCATGCATCACTCTTTCTAATATCCTTTTTTTTGCATGAGATTTGATGATGTCAAATTATGCAACCTTAACTTTGAGTTAATTAGTTTACTTATATTTATCTTTGTTGAGAAAATGGGTGGTGGTGCTCAAAAGGTCTAGATGGTCATTTTGCCATTGTTATCTAATCGAAAAGCATGTCAAAAGAAGAATGAATATGATGGCGATTGATAGCATATGTCTCCACCAAGGCATAAAGTGAGGAGTCATCATGTGCTTTGAGGCAGCTCATGCTTTCAAGTCATTCTCTTGAGTTAACTTAATTGTTTTCTATCTTTTCACAATTTTTTATAATTTCTAGGTGAGGACAATAAACCTAAGTCATTCTCTATTGTTTTCCCTTCTTTCTCTATATTTTGTCTGGGAAGAGACCGACTCATTTGCAAGAATTAATTAGCTTTGCTTTTTTTTAAATTAACAATTCTGATGATGTTGCATGACCCAAGCTAGTTCGTTTAACAAAGTGACATGGTGATTGCTTAATCTCTTTGAACACATGGAAAATCCTAGCATATTAGTCCCTCACATCCTCACATATCAAATGACCATGCCTCTAAACTATTTTTGCTAGAACCACTAAACTTTGTTTAGCGCCAACTGAGCCTCAGAGAATGTACGGCATAACGGATTGTCAACATAAGTTTAACCATCAAGTTAATGTAGCTTGCGCAGGGATTCAGATCAGGATACATATTCACATCAAGTTTTAAATATGTTTTTATAATTGACCTAGTGGAATTATGGCATATGAAATCAAGTGGAGATTGGCTCCTTAAATGGGGTAACAACGCGCAACCACGATGATGCACCAAATGTGCATGTGCGCCCTCGACGCATGTGCTTCCCTCATGGCGGACACACTAGATAAACTCGTCATCACCGACGGTCGCAATTCCCACATCTCAATGATGCATGTCGTGGTGTCCCATGCACGATGCGCCTTCATGCCACTCTCATGGCGGTTGTTTCTCAAGCGGTCACCCTGCGTCATGTCAAGCTATGTCGCACCACCATAGCCTTCTTCTTCGTCGCCCGCCGCGCCATCACCGCCTTTACCTCCTCTTCCACCGCCGCAAGGAGACCAGTGGTAAGGAACCAGAACACCGCCCACTTGGGCTGCTTGGCTGGATCCACCGATCCCGCTTCCTCCATGGCCTAAAGGACCTCGTCATCCAACACCTTGCCAACCGCCATGGCTTTTGCGTTGAGGGAGCTCCGCGTTAGGAACCACGAGTTGATCCCCGCCAGTGATCTCCGCCATCTTCACTTCTATTCTCGCCATCGAGGTCAGGGTGGAAAGGGGATCAACATCCAATCGAAGTCAACTAGAGCTCCCCCTTGTAGTGAGGCAGATCTAGCAAAGTGGAGGAACAGGGAACAGGGGAGGATGAATGTGGAGCAGCAGTGGTGACCAACCGATCAAATCCAGTCACCTCGGTGCCTCCACATCTTCCCTCGCTATTTCTAAGGTCCACACCTTGCACCGAGTCCCGTGCCAAATCACACGGGAAATGTACCTCGTCATCCACACGATCGCGAATCTACCACACCTCCTCGGTCATCGAGGAGCATCAACTGACGCATTGCCGCCCGCCGGATAAGCCATGCTGGTACACGAGCACGCCAACAGCCCGGAGATCTGGGAAGAACCTCACTTCCCAACGCGTGTTGAAGCATGGGTCGTACGCAACGCTCTTCCCATTGTGTCGACTCATCATCACCCGAAACTACTAGTCAAGTCCTCCTCGGCCATAGATGGAGTAGTTGTTTCTTGGAGTCCATCTATGGTTTTCCGTGTTGTGGACTGAAGCAAAATATGTTACTCTTCTCAGCTCTTGTTGATGGATTCTATGGAAACAAATACATGGGCTGTGAATATGGCAAAGGTCATTTTCTTTGGCAAACAAAGGCAATAGACTATGCTCAAGCTCGGCACTGCATGCACGGCAAGATTCAGAGTAAAAGTTGGAAATAAACGGAAGCCGCCCCAAACACTAGCTGAATAATGATATGCAGGAATGAGATTAGCACAAGCAAAACAAACAGTCAGTGTAAGAAGACATCTGTAAAGTGCATGCATGTAATCTGAACATTTTCCTCTGCACTTTATTTCCTTGTCTCAAAAAACAAATGCATGTAAGCGAGTGAAGTTACAGGCTAAAAATCATTATGAGGCGTTTATCGGTGGAGAATTTTACAGGAACTTTAAGTTGCATTTGCACAACTCTAGAAAAGTTCTTGATCAGCAATGTAAGTTGAAATTAGGAACCAAAATTGAAACAACATAAATGCGTGTATGAATACTAACTGCAGTTCCAATTTAATCAACATCAACTTGACCCAAGATAAGCTAATTATGCATGCGAGTCACTGATCATACAAGCATAACTGCAACTATTCTGTATGCTGAAGTAGGGGGGGGGGGGGGGGGGGGCTCACCACCTTCACCGGCCGTCGCAGGTCGGATGTGGGAGGTGCCCTACGCGAGCGACGTGCGTGCTGGAGCCTGGACTGGAGGGGACGGTTTCTCGTGCGTGCTGGAGCCTAGACTGGACTGAACGTGGACCATGCAAGTGTGGAGCTAGCTAGCTGTTTAAGTAGCGGAGTGTGTGTGTGTGACAGAGAGAGAGAGAGAGAGAGAGAGAGAGAGAGAGAGAGAGAGAAAGAGAGAGAGAGCATCTCATGGCAGTGACAACGAAACCACGGGGCAGTTGCATGTGGAGCGCGTAGATCATCTTTGGCAATGCTGCCTAATTTCTTTGCATGCTAATGATATCATCAAGGTCTCTCTCTGAACACACACAGGCGTGCGATGTTGTGAGTGAAGCCCACCCAACACACACACAGGCTGCGATGCAAGCATGTGATGGTCTCTGTTCGTCTCATCGATGGAGAGAAGAAACCATGCACGCGGAAGCTTCATCCGGCCAGGGAGCGCGTATAGCATTTTTGGTAATACCGTGGGATATTAGCGTTGGGTGCCAAATCAATCATTTTGGTAAGCTACTTTCTACAACATTTTGGCAGAGTCGTCTAGTTCTTTTTAATATCCTTCTTTAAGCGGATGGAATCTCAACTTTCAGTTACAATGTGTATTACCACATGACTTTTGGTTTTTGACGAGACTATTCTTGAGCTTACTTCTCTTTGTTGAGAATGGGTGGTGGGGCTCCAAAGGTATATATAGTCATCTTGATCCTTGTCATCTACTCAAAAAGCATGTCAAAAGAATAAAGAAGGTGATGACGATTGATGACATGCCTCCACCAAAGCATAAAGTGGTGAGGCATCACATGCTTCCCAACGACACGTGTTTTCAAGGTATTATCTTTTCACATGCTTCCTAAAGCCTTGCTTTTACAAAGTGAGATGGTCATTGCTTAATCTCTTCTGAACACAAGGGAAATCCAGCATCTGACAACCAAAAAAATATCAAGATCCTAGCATACTAATCCGTCAAATGCTCACATATCAAATTACCATGCCTCTAAACTATTTTTGCCGTGACAATAAATTTTCTTTGGCCCCAACTGAACCTAGAAGAATGTATGACATAATGAGATCATCAACTTAAGTTTAACCATTAAATTAATGTAGTTTGTGCCAAAATTCAGATCAAGATACATATGCACATCAAGGTGTTTATAATTGATCAATTGGAACTCTGGCATAGAAAATCAAGTGAGATTGGCTCCTAAGATGGTATGACAACGCTTAACTACCATGATGCATTGGATGTGCATGTGTTCCCTCTATGCATGTGCCATCCCGATGGGGGAAATACAAGATAAACTCGTCGTCGCTGAAGCTCGCAATCCCACGCCTCAGTGATGTACTTCATTTCCACGTGTACATTGTGTGAAGGTGACGCGTTAGGATCGATATTACGCGGAGGCTAGCGAAGATTGCTAGATTTGCATAGTGTCAGTCACGTGCGCTACAAAACATTTCATCAAACACCTTCAGTACACACTTACACGGTCCAACATTTCAATCACCTGATAAACTTAATCGGCGACAACATTTTCACAGGTTGATCTTTTTACCTAGAAGTCTGTAAAAAATGTATGCTAGAATTAGGAGGCATATTAAACACACCTAGTAGACACGGGTAAAAAAAAACCTCGACGATCCCAATGCACCATCAAAGGCACACAACTACATAATTCAAGCTTGGTAGTCGATCTCAATGAACCATCCTTAGCAAAGGCATCTGATGCAGCGGCTGTTACAGAAGGGGTACTAGTACTTTACTACATCCCTGAAGCAGAGGGCATCGTCGCCAAGGGCATCGCTGGCACCGCAGGTGCCTACTCGTCATTGACTAGTCTTCCTCTACTGTCCTAGAGTTGGCTTCGTGGGCACCACTAGGTACCGAGAGCAGATCGTCGGCGCAGTCGTTCCCGTGCTCGACAAGGCGCATGAGGGGGCCGCCGCCATGCGAATGTAGTGGTCGGGCAACATGATGACAGTCGCACGGCGCGATGATGACTACCCAGACACCTTCTCTATTGGCGCGGCTGGCCCACCATCGTCATCCCATATAGCGATCTAGCTGAGCGATGTGGCAGCGCAGGTCACAAAAGGGAAAGGTCGCCAGGAAGAGCGGGGTGACCATGGAACTAGACGAAGCGACTACTACCTATTTTCATGAAATTCCTCGTCCCGGATGTGGCTTGCCGGAGTGCGGGGTGGAGCTTCCATTTTGACTGTTACTGGGGCGGTATGTGTGTGTGGGGGGGGGGGGGGGGTCCGTTTTGACTGTCACTGAGGCGGTTGATGGCCGGCACCTCAGATTACGGTGGGCGGATGAGAGGCAAGAATTTCCTATTTTTACTGAGAACAATTGCGATTCGACTAAATTTGAGAAGATGGAGTGATGTTTTGTGGGGAAAAGAATGATATCTGAGGGTGTTAACTTTTCGTGGGATCTGCTAGCTGATGCTTAATTCCCTAGAACAAAAAAAAAATCCTCCTCAAATACGACTTTTGAGGGATCTCCTAGAGATGCTCTAAGGCCCTATTGTCCTTTAATGTCAATCTTCAATTTATTTCCTATGCTTTAATATACCAAAAATTAAACTTATGTTGATGACCTAGTTATGTCGTACATTCTTACAAACCTCTTAGCTGTTGCTACACAAATTTTATCAGCCATGGCAATGGCCGTTCAATGAGTTGTGAGCATGTTAGGAATATTTTTATCTTGAGCTTGCATGTGCGGGATTAATTAGATAGGATCATCTTGATAAAAAAAAATGGGTTTTATTCCAAGATGTTTCAAGTGTTGAGACCTCCCAAGTTGGATTATTGATGGATCGATCTTCCATGTGTTCAAAACGGATAAATATATGTAGTGTGCATCTTACTTGGACAAAGCCACACTACCTAGTTTAAAAACTAGTGCGCGGCTAAAATGAGCTAGATGGGTTTTCACTGCCATGTGTATACAATTTCACCCACATCGCATGAATTTTTTTTATCAAGGATAAAATGAGCTAGTAGCAAGGAAATGATGCTTTGCCAAAGATGGCATACGCGCTTGGCTGGGTGCAATGCAGCACATAGGCAGCTTCACGGTTGTTTCCTCTGTCCGTCATATCGTCACTGCCACTCTCTCTCTCTCTCTCGCATCGCATCCAAGGATAAATTAAAGCTCCGTCTGCGACCAAGACTATACTTTATAAAGAAGCACAGCAAGGCAAGGCAAGGCATCCGAGCAGTGCGGTGAGTCCCCGTTCCCCCACTAGGCAGAGGCACTAGCTCGTCGGATCTCCTCACTAAAATCTTCTCAGCAGTTGAAATTAAGCCAACCAACTAACCATCTTCTTCTCTCGATCTTCTCACCCAAATATTTCTTCTTGTTTCTTTTGCAGACAGAAAACTGAACAAGGCAACTAATCGATCCTTCCACCATCGATCACCATGGAGAGCAACAAGATCCGTGATCCGCTGCTTGCGACCGTGCCCAAGGAGGAGGCCATCCCGGCTGCCGTCCGGCGGGCCACTGGATGGGCGCTCTTCACCGCGTGCGGCACCATCCTCTCGTTCGCCGCCGGCCATGCGGCCGCCTACGCAGTCGGCCAGTACCAAGACTGTTCCACCCAGGTCGGACTACGTAACTACACCCGCTTGGCTGGTTTCTGGACAATCCAAACTTTCGATCGATGGATCCTTCCATCATATTCAAGCTGGTTGGGTGTGGTGTTCGTCTGGATGCACACGCCGTTCGTCCTGCGGTGCGTCCAGTGGACCGACGCGCAGGCCGCCGACGACAGCACCCTCTGGTTCGGGATGCTGTGTTGCGCGCTACTCCAGGCGGCTGCGGCGGCGCTGGCGCTGCACCTCCCGTGCCACCGCCGCTGGGCCCGCCGCGCCCTCGCCTTCCTCGCGCTCGTCGTCACCTTCGTCGGCCACTGCATGTACGCCGCCGCGGTCCGCCTCCTCCTCGCCGTCGACCCAGCATACATCATCGCCAGGATCTTCTGCACGGCAAACATCGTCATCTTCGCGGGGGGCGACCTCATCTGCTTCCTGGGCTTCCTCCTGGGAGGTGACAACTGATGAGCAGGGCGTAGGCAGCCGATCGATCAGTTCGCGCATTCATGAGGTACGGATGAAGTGATGACTGATGAGTACCTAGCTTGTTCTAAGGAATAAGAAAGTAGAGTATGCATTATATATTGGACCTATACTAGTTAGTAGTATCTGTGTAATGTGGGCTATATACTTCGCTTGGATTATATATTGGACCTTTTCATTTCCCTGCAGTATGATCATCAGACTTCAGACATAAGTTATATGTTCCAGCTTCGGTACAATTGTTACTGTTGTTTAATTATATAGTATATCTATGCATCCCCCGCTCATGTTGTTTGTGGTGTGGAGTGAGCCATTGTTTTTCATTGAATTCCAGCATGTATGAATGTATTTCGCCGGGGTTCAGCTGTGACCTGTGAGTTTGGTCAGGCCGGATTTTTGGATGCAAGAGTGACCTGACCTGACCTGACCACACTCTTGATCGGCTGGGCTAGGGGTGGCCACATGCAATTGAGAGCGACACGGTTGGTGACATAGATTCAGGCCGTGCTTGGTATGGTTGTATTTTAATACAGGTGTATTTAACTTCCGGGTGTAACTTACAGGCGAAGAGCTATTTCCAGCCTGAAACCAAAACGACCGTCGAAGGTCCGTATATTTTACAACTGTATCTAGAAGGAAAACGACAATCCAAACGGGGCCTCAGGTGTAGGTCTGAACCGCCGGGATTTGTACTATTGTACTAACTAAAACAGTGGCCCTTCCAAATGCCAGGGCACCTAGCAAGTACATCAAACCCTCTAGAAAATCTTTTGAAATTCCAAATCATTTTAGACTTGTTTCTTAAGACAAATACTGTTTTGGGTCACTATACTATTTTCTTTCTTTTCGATTTGGTCTTCCAGTTATTACAATGGATAATATTAATTTTATCGATGAACTCTTAATACTCTGTCTATTTGCTCCCTCTTGTGGGTTTCACCGTTTAAACATTTTGATCGATGTGACACCTTTGTGTAAGATATATACATAACACAACTTTAAGTTTTAAAATTATTTTCCATATTAAGAAACAACCATGTGTTCTTAAAATCGTCAAAAGTATAAAAGAACATACAATTGTAAGAAAAATCTGAAATGTGGTTTTCACTTAATCTCCAATTTTTTATTTATTTATATGTCTTATCATTATATTTCCCTTTTAATAATTTAGGATTTTGGCAAATAAGATAAAAATATCCAGTGAAATAATCTTTGAAGGTAACTTTTATCTGGACACTACATGAGATAACCCTACCATTGTGATAGTTAAAGCCACTTTCAGGAAAAAAAATAGAAAATGTCACGAGTTGGAGCCTCAAATGTATCTGGATTAAGTTGCTCGTGATGGAGCCTATACTACCTGAATAGTTGAAAGTACAAAGTTCTCGGTTCTTTTACTACAATCACACTTTATATAGGAATGTTAGGGCAATTCAAATTCTAACTTGATACATGGTTCAATGAGCGATATATATGTGGGTGGTTACTAGCTAATTTAATTGCGTTCTGAATATGACCAAGCATCACTATAAATCCCTGTTCAAGAATTCATCCGATTAACCAGCTAACTTGCCGATTAATCCCTACTCGTAGGGTCACCGAGTAGCCTATAAACTGATAAATCATCCGATTAATTGATTAAATGACCGATTAAATTGCCGATTAGCCGATTAATCCCCTACTCACTAGCCAACCGAGCAGCTACCAGTTAACGATCTCCTCAACAATGCTATAAATATTCAATTTGTCTTTTTTTTATTACGACATTGAATTTGAAATCGATATTTTGTGGTATCATAAACATAGGTGGTACAGGTATGATGATTTTATTTAGAATACTTCACACGTTATAGATTTAAAAATGAGTGACACGATTTGTGACATAGACTCGACTGTAGTAGCTAGCTATCTTGGGTGGACTCCTAGACTTTTGTCATGATGCGTTTGGGGTTTGCATTATTCGTACTAACTAGAACAGTGGCCCTCGCAAATGTGAGCGCACCGCCTTTATTGTTCTAATGAAAATGTTGAACAAAAGAATAAAGTTTTGGATATACTATTGCCATTGCTAAATTGAATATCATAAGAAAGAAAAAAATGTTAACGGCCATTTTGGTGCAAGTTCAAAACAGTGGATTCAAAAGTACAATAATGCTTAAAAAAATTGGTTCAACAAATGTCAAAGCACAATAATAAGTACTCCATTCATTCCAAAATATATTGGTTATTAGATTTTTGCAAATTCAAACTTTGTACACTTTGAACAAGTTTATAGAAAAGAATTGTCAACATCTACAATATCAATTCATTACCATTAGTTCAAGAAATATATTTCCATATGGTATGCATTCCATGTTGTATATATTGGTTAAACTTTATGAAACATGACTTCCGAGAAAACCAATTGACACTATATTAAGGAACTGAGTAAGTGCAATTATAATTTGGAAAATTGCATCATAAGTCCTAAAACTATTGGAGGTGTGTCAGTTCAGTCTTATAACTTCGAAACTGCAGTTTTGGGTCCCAAAACTATGTAAGTTTGTTCATCTCAGGTCCGAAGCTTGCATGGACCGTATCTATGGTGCATTTTTTTTTTCAAATGAGCCATTTATATATGTTTACTTCCCCAAAAGTGGTCCATACGCTTTCACGTGACAGTGTGTATTGCAACCTGCACACCTGCCACCTGTGTGGTCATGAGTGACAGTGCAGCCTCGCTGAGAGGATTGTTGTGGCCGCCAGGTAGACACCAAGACAATCGGGATGTGGAGGACGCCATCCCACCTCTCTCTCCCTCATGACATTGTCGTTGCCCCGACACCATTGCCGTGGAGCTAGTCATGCAGAGTTAATTGGGTATGAGCATGGCGAAAGGTGGGGAATTCTTGCTACTGCCGGACGATGCTGAGGAGTACGCGGAAACCGTCAAGCTGGAAAAGGTCGGCGAGAGAGTAGCCACATGTGTCTATCAATTCGACACAACGTGTTGTTCTGTTACTATGGGGTGAGGCTAAGATGGCCGACCTAGTCTCCTTCATGGAGCTCAAGCCATCATGTCACTGATGGCCTACAGTTTCAAAGTTATACGACTAAACTGATGCACCTCCAATAGTTTTAGGACCTAAGACTGTAGCTTGGGAGTTAGAGGAGTAAATTGACACGCCTCTTGTAATTTTAGAACCTAAAACTGCAGTTACAAAGTTATAGGACTAAACTAACATACCTCCAATAGTTTTAAGACTTATGATGCATTTTACTCATTTTCTTATGCCACTAAAGAACTTAATATGATTCTTATTTTGCATTATATTTCAAAATAAATATGGCTGAACTAATGGATACAGAAAAATGGATATTAATTTGGTTGCTCTCACATAGTGCTGTTATGTGCACCTATCTAGTACATCAAACCCTATAGAAAATCTTTTCAAATCCCAAATATTTTTAGAAAATAAATGGTAAAGAAAGTGAGACAATGCTAGACGCACAACCAGGGCTACGCGGGGAGAACCTAATTCCATCTACAGTTTCGTAAATCTAATGGCTATATTTGATTGGTCCACTAAATTAATGGTTGGATGTTTCTAATTTTTGTGGGATCTTTTAGAGTAATGTTTTTTTTTGTTTAACCTGTTGAGTAGTTTCACTAGTGCAGAACCGGGCTTTAGTGCCGGTTCGTGACGGCCTTTAGTGCCGGTTGGCGAACCGGCACTAAAGAGTGGGGACTAAAGGTCCCCCCCCCCCTTAGTACCGGTTTGTCACGAACCAGCGCTAAAGTGCAAACACGTGGCACGAGCCAGGCCCGGGTGCGTGTAGGACATTAGTACCGGTTGGTAACACCAACCGGTACTAAATGTTTGGGTGTTTTTTTTAATTTTTGCTTTAGTTTTGTGTTTTCAATTTGGCTTTATTTTCCATTTAATTCTTTTTTATTTGCTGGTATTTCACGATACTACAAATTGTACACGTTATGCATATATATAAATAGATTTTCTCGTACGTAGAACCGCATATATATATATATATATATATAATATATATATCATCGAATGTCTCACAGCCAACACCATTAACTATTCACACATACACATGTATATACATATACAATTTCTCCTACATGTTGCCTTGGTGCCTTCGGAGCACGATGACAAGTGGTTCATGGTGGCGGTAGCGGGTAATAGTATTCTTTTTTGGGATCTATGATCTGGTCGAGCAAAAATCCGGCTATTTCCTCTTGAAGTGCTTGTATGCGGTCCGATGGTAGATGCTTATCCCGCACCGATCTGAACTGTTAAGAAGGAGATCAATATGCATGTGTGTTAGTTGTGTGACTAGATATCGATAATTGTGTGAATAGTGTTCTGACAAAAACGTACCCAGTCCTGTCTATCAGATCTGCTCCTTTCGCACGTCATCATGCGAATGTTCTCGCAAACGTAGAATGCACACAGATTATTCCCCGACGCCTGCCTCAGGGCCTTTACGAGAATGGAATTGAATCAGATAATGATTAATCAAGCATGATAATTAATTAATGATATTAAAACAAGAATTAAAGGGATGGTAGCTAGCTAGAACTACTTAATTACTTACCTTGGGTCGATGCCAAAACAACTTTTTTGGCCACGTGCCTGGAGTCACCTTGATGAACTTTGCCCATGCCCTGCCCGTCGGCAAAGAAAATTAATAAAGGGGTTATTAAATAGTTCATATCAAGAACTAATAGTTAATAATGATTGAAATTACCTGTTGACTATCCCATTCACGATGGTGTTGGGTAACATAGCAGAAATTCAAAATTTTCCTACGTGTCACCAAGATCTATCTATGGAGAAACCAGCAACGAGGGGAAGGAGAGTGCATCTACATACCCTTGTAGATCGCTAAGCGGAAGCGTTCAAGTGAACGGGGTTGATGGAGTCGTACTCGTCGTGATTCAGATCACCGATGATCCTAGTGCCGAACGGACGGCACCTCCGCGTTCAACACACGTACAGCTCGACGATGTCTCCCACGCCTTGATCCAGCAAGGAGAGAGGGAGAGGTTGAGGAAGACTCCATCCAGCAGCAGCACAACGGCGTGGTGGTGATGGAGGAGCGTGGCAATCCTGCAGGGCTTCGCCAAGCACCTACGGGAGAGGAGGAGGTGTCACGGGAGGGAGGGAGGCGCCAAGGGCTCAGGTATGGATGCCCTCCCTCCCATCCACTATATATAGGGGCAGGGGAGAGGGGGGAGGCGCAGCCTTGCCCCTTCCTCCAAGGAAAGGGGTGCGGCTAAGAGGGGGGGAGGAGTCCATCCTCCCCAAGGCACCTCGGAGGTGCCTTCCCCTTTGAGGACTCTCCCCTTTTTCCTATATCTTGGCGCATGGGCCTCTAGGGGCTGGTGCCCTTGGCCCATGTAGGCCAAGGCGCACCCCCTTCAGCCCATGTGGCCCCCCGGGGCAGGTGGCCCCACCCGGTGGGCCCCCGGGACCCTTCCGATGGTCTCGGTACAATACCGATGACCCCGAAACTTGTCCCGATGGCCGAAACAGGACTTCCCATATATAAATCTTTACCTCCGGACCATTCCGGAACTCCTCGTGACGTCCGGGATCTCATCCGGGACTCCGAACAACATTCGGTAACCACATACAAACTTCCTTTATAACCCTAGCGTCATCGAACCTTAAGTGTGTAGACCCTACGGGTTCGGGAGACATGTAGTCATGACCGAGATGTTCTCCGGTCAATAACCAACAGCGGGATCTGGATACCCATGTTGGCTCCCACATGTTCCACGATGATCTCATCGGATGAACCACGATGTCAAGGACTCAATCAATCCCGTATACAATTCCCTTTGTCTAGCGGTATGGTACTTGCCCGAGATTCGATCGTCGGTATACCGATACCTTGTTCAATCTCGTTACCGGCAAGTCTCTTTACTCGTTCCGTAACACATCATCCCGTGATCAACCCCTTGGTCACATTGTGCACATTATGATGATGTCCTACCGAGTGGGCCCAGAGATACCTCTCCGTTTACACGGAGTGACAAAATCCCAATCTCGATTCGTGCCAACCCAACAGACACTTTCAGAGATACCCGTAGTGTACCTTTATAGCCACCCAGTTACGTTGTGACGTTTGGCACACCCAAAGCACTCCTACGGTATCCGGGAGTTGCACAATCTCATGGTCTAAGGAAATGATACTTGACATTAGAAAAGCTTTAGCATACGAACTACATGATCTTGTGCTAGGCTTAGGATTGGGTCTTGTCCATCACATCATTCTCCTAATGATGTGATCCCGTTATCAACGACATCCAATGTCCATGGTCAGGAAACCGTAACCATCTATTGATTAACGAGCTAGTCAACTAGAGGCTTACTAGGGACATGGTGTTGTCTATGTATCCACACATGTATCTGAGTTTCCTATCAATACAATTCTAGCATGGATAATAAACGATTATCATGAACAAGGAAATATAATAATAATCAATTTATTATTGCCTCTAGGGCATATTTCCAACAGTCTCCCACTTGCACTAGAGTCAATAATCTAGTTCACATCGATATGTGATTAACACTCAAGGTCACATCCCCATGTGACTAACACCCAAAGAGTTTACTAGAGTCAATAATCTAGTTCACATTTACCATGTGATTAACACTCGATGAGTTCTGGGTTTGATCATGTTATGCTTGTGAGAGAGGTTATAGTCAACGGGTCTGAACCTTTCAGATCCGTGTGTGCTTTACAAATCTCTATGTCATCTCCTAGATGCAGCTACCACGTTCTATTTGGAGCTATTCCAAATAACTGTTCTACTTGGAGCTATTCTAAATTGTTGCTCCATTATACGTATCCGGTATCTCTACTCAGAGCTATCCGGATAGGTGTTAAGCTTGCATCGACGTAACCCTTTACGACGAACTCTTTTACCACCTCCATAATTGAGAAAATTCCTTAGTCCACTAGTTACTAAGGATAACTTTGACCGCTGTCCTGTGATCCATTCTTGGATCACTCTTGTACCCCTTGACTGACTCATGGTAAAGCACACTTCAGGTGCGGTACACAGCATAGCATACTGTAGAGCCTATGTCTTAAGCATAGGGGACGACCTTCGTTCCTTTCTCTCTATTCTGCCATGGTCGAGCTTTAAGTCTTAACTTCATACCTTACAACTCAGGCAAGAACTCCTTCTTTGACTGATCCATCTTGAACACCTTCAAGATCACGTCAAGGCATGTGCTCATTTGAAAGTACTATTAAGCGTTTTGATCTATCCTTATAGATCTTGATGCTCAATGTTCAAGTAGCTTAATCCAGGTTTTCCATTGAAAACACTTTCCAAATAACCCTATATGCTTTCCAGAAATTCTACGTCATTTCTGATCATTAATATGTCAACAACATATACTCATCAGAAATTCTATAGTGCTCCCACTCACTTCTTTGGAAATACAAGTTTCTCATAAACTTTGTATACACCCAAAATCTTTGATCATCATCAAAGCATACATTCCAACTCCGAGATGCTCACTCCAGTCCTCAGAAGGATTGCTGGAGCTTTGCATACTTATTAGCATATTTCAGGATAGACAAAACCTTCCGGTTGTATCACATACAACCTTTCCTCAAGAATCGTCGAGGAAACAATGTTTTGACATCCTATCTGCAAGATTTCATAAATAATGCAGTAATTGCTAATATAATTCCAACAGACTCTTAGCATCGCTACGAGTGAGAAAGTCTCATCGTAGTCAACTCCTTGAACTTGTCGAAAAACATCTTAACGACAAGTCGAGCTTTCTCAATGGTGACACTTACCATCATTGTCTGTCTTCCTTTCAAAATCCATATGTACCTAACAGCCTTACGACCATCAAGTAGTTCTTCCAAAGTCTACACTTTGTTTTCATACATGGATCCTCTCTCGGGTTTTATGGCCTTGAGCCATTTATCGGAATCCGGGCCCACCATCGCTTCTCCATAGCTCGTAGGTTCATTGTTGTCTAGCAACATGACTTCCAAGACAGGATTACGTACCACTCTGAAGTAGTACGCATCCTTGTCATCCCACGAGGTTTGGTAGTGACTCGATCCGAAGTTTCATGATCACTATCATAAGCTTCCACTTCAGTTGGTGTACGTGCCACAGGAACAACTTCCTGTGCCCTGCTACACACTTGTTGAAGTGACGGTTCAATAACCTCATCAAGTCTCCACCATCCTCCCACTCAACTTTTCGAGAGAAACCTTTCCTCGAAAAAGGACCCGATTCAAGAAACAATCCCTATTGCTTTCGGATCTGAATTAGGAGGTATACTCAACTGTTTTGGGTGTCCTATGAAGATGCATTTTATCTGCTTTGGGTTCGAGCTTATCAACCTGAAACCTTTTCACATAAGCGTCGCAGCCCCAAACTTTCAAGAAACGGCAACTTAGGTTTCTCCAAACCATAGTTCATACGGTGTCGTCTCAACGAAATTATGTGGTGCCCTATTTAAAGTGAATGTGGTTGTCTCTAATGCCTAACCCATGAACGATAGTGGTAACTCGATAAGAGACATCATGGTATGCACCATATCCAATAGGGTGCAACTATGACGTTTGGACACACCATCACACTATGGTGTTCCAGGCTGTATCAGTTGTGAAACAATTTCCACAATGTCTTAATTCTGTGCCAAACTCGTGATTCAGATATTCATCTCTATGATCATATCATAGATCTTTTATCCTCTTGTCACGACGATCTTTCAACTTCACACTGAAATTACTTGAACCTTTCAATAATTCAGACTCGTGATTCATCAAGTAAATATACTCAACATCTACTCGAATCATCTGTGAAGTAAGAACATAACGATATTCACTGCATGCCTCAGCACTCATTGGACTGCACACATCAAAATGTGTTACTTCCAACAAGTTGCTATCTTGTTCCATCTTACTGAAAACGAGGCTTTTCAGTCATCTTGCCCATGTGGTATGATTTGCATGTCCCAAGTGATTCAAAATCAAGTGAGTCAAAACGGTCCATTTGCATGGAGTTTCTTCATGCATATACACCAATAGACATGGTTCGCATGTCTCAAACTTTTCAAAAACGAGTGAGCCCAAAGATCCATCAATATGGAGCTTCTTCATGCGTTTTATACCGATATGACTTACGTGGCAGTGCCACAAGTAGGTGGTACTATCATTACTATCTTTTGGCATGAACATGTGTATCACTACGATCGAGATTTAATAAACCATTCATTTTAGGTGTAAGACCATTGAAGGTATTATTCAAATAAACAGAGTAACCATTATTCTCCTTAAATGAATAACCGTATTGCGATAGACGTAATCCAATCATGTCTATGCTCAACGCAAACACCAAATAACAATTATTTAGGTTTAACACCAATCTCTTTGGTAGAGGGAGCGTGCGATGCTTGATCATATCAAGCTTGGAAAAACTTCCAACACATATCGTCAGCTCACCTTTAGCTAGTCTCCGTTTATTCCGTAGCCTTTTGTTTCGAGTTACTAACACTTAGCAACCGAACCGGTATCTAATACCCTGGTGCTACTAGGAGTACTAGCAAAGTACACATTAACACAATGTATATCCAATATACTTCTATCGACCTTGCCAGCCTTCTTATCTACCAAGTATCTAGGGTAATTCTGCTCTAGTGGTTGTTCCCCTTATTACAGAAGCACTTAGTCTCGGGTTTGGGTTTTACCTTGGGTTTCTTCACTAGAGCAGCAGCTGATTTGCCGTTTCATGAAGTATCCCTTCTTGCCCTTGCCCTTCTTGAAACTAGTGGTTTCACCAACCATCAACAATTGATGCTCCTTCTTGATTTCTACTTTCGCGGTGTCAAACATCGCGAATACCTCAAGGATCATCATATCTATCCCTGATATGTTATAGTTCATCACGAAGCTCTAACAGCTTGGTGGCAATGACTTTGGAGAACCATCACTGTCTTATCTGGAAGATCAACTCCCACTCGATTCAAATGATTGTTGTACTCAGACAATCTGAGCACAAGCTCAACAATTGAGCTTTTCTCCTTAGTTTGCAGGTTAAGAAAGTCATCGGAGGTCTTATACCTCTTGACATGGGCACGAGCCTGAAATCCCAATTTCAGCCCTCAAAACATCTCATATGTTTCGCGATGTTTCAAAAACGTCTTTGGTGCCTCAACTCTAAACCGTTTAACTGAACTATCACGTAGTTATCAAAACGTGTATGTCAGATGTTCGCAACAACCACAGACAACGTTCGAGGTTCAGCACACTGAGCGGTGCATTAAGGACATAAGCCTTCTATGAAGCAATGAGGACAATCCTCAGTTTACGGACCTAGTCCGCATAATTGCTACTATCAACTTTCAACTAATTTTTCTCTAGGAACATATCTAAACAGTAGAACTATAGCGTGAGCTACGACATAATTTGCAAAAACCTTTTGACTATGTTCAGGATAATTAAGTTCATCTTATGAACTCCCACTCAGATAGACATCCCTCTAGTCATCTAAGTGATTACATGATCCGAGTCAAACTAGGCCGTGTCCGATCATCACGTGAGACGGACTAGTCATCATCGGTGAACATCTTCATGTTGATCGTATCTTCTATACGACTCATGCTCGACCTTTCGGTCTCCGTGTTCCGAGGCCATGTCTGTACATGCTAGGCTCGTCAAGTTAACCCTAAGTGTTTCGCGTGTGTAAATCTGTCTTACACCCGTTGTATGTGAACGTTAGAATCTAACACCCGATCATCACGTGGTGCTTCGAAACACGAACTGTCGCAACGGTGCACAGTTAGGGGAGAACACTTCTTGAAATTGTTGTAAGGGATCATCTTATTTACTACCGTCGTTCTAAGCAAATAAGATGTATAAACATGATAAACATCACATGCAATCAAATAGTGACATGATATGGCCATCATCACTTTGCTCCTTTTGATCTCCATCTTCGGGGCTCCATGATCATCATCGTCACCGGCATGACACCATGATCTCCATCATCATGATCTCCATCATCGTGTCTTCATGAAGTTGCCTCGCCAACTATTACTTCTACTACTATGGCTAACGGTTAGCAATAAAGTAAAGTAATTACATGACGTTTAAGTTGACACGCAGGTCACAAATAAATAAAGACAACTCCTATGGCTCCTGCCGGTTGTCATACTCATCGACATGCAAGTCGTGATTCCTATTACAAGAACATGATCAATCTCATACATCACATATATCATTCATCACATCCTTTTTGGCCATATCACATCACATAGCATACCCTGCAAAAACAAGTTAGACGTCCTCTAATTGTTGTTTGCATGTTTTACGTGGCTGCTATGGGTTTCTAGCAAGAACGTTTCTTACCTACGCATGAACCACAACGTGATATGCCAATTGCTATTTACCCTTCATAAGGACCCTTTTCATCGAATCCGATCCGACTAAAGTGGGAGAGACAGACACCCGCCAGCCACCTTATGCAACTAGTGCATGTTTGTCGGTGGAACCGGTCTCACGTAAGCGTACGTGTAAGGTTGGTCCGGGCCGCTTCATCCCACGATGCCGCCGAATCAAGATAAGACTAGTAACGGCAAGCATATTGAACAATATCGACGCCCACAACTACTTTGTGTTCTACTCGTGCAAAGAATCTACGCAATAGACCTAGCTCATGATGCCACTGTTGGGGAACGTAGCAGAAATTCAAAATTTTCCTACGTGTCACCAAGATCTATCTATGGAGAGACCAGCAACGAGGGGAAGGAGAGTGCATCTACATACCCTTGTAGATCGCTAAGCGGAAGCGTTCAAGTGAACGGGGTTGATGGAGTCGTACTCGTCGTGATTCAGATCACCGATGATCCTAGTGCCGAACGGACGGCACCTCCGCGTTCAACACACGTACAGCTCGACGATGTCTCCCACGCCTTGATCCAGCAAGGAGAGAGGGAGAGGTTGAGGAAGACTCCATCCAGCAGCAGCACAACGGCGTGGTGGTGATGGAGGAGCGTGGCAATCCTGCAGGGCTTCGCCAAGCACCTACGGGAGAGGAGGAGGTGTCACGGGAGGGAGGGAGGCGCCAAGGGCTCAGGTATGGATGCCCTCCCTCCCCTCCACTATATATAGGGGCAGGGGAGAGGGGGGAGGCGCAGCCTTGCCCCTTCCTCCAAGAAAGGGGTGCGGCTAAGAGGGGGGGAGGAGTCCATCCTCCCCAAGGCACCTCGGAGGTGCCTTCCCCTTTGAGGACTCTCCCCTTTTTCCTATATCTTGGCGCATGGGCCTCTAGGGGCTGGTGCCCTTGGCCCATGTAGGCCAAGGCGCACCCCCTTCAGCCCATGTGGCCCCCCGGGGCAGGTGGCCCCACCCGGTGGGCCCCCGGGACCCTTCCGGTGGTCCCGGTACAATACCGATGACCCCGAAACTTGTCCCGATGGCCGAAACAGGACTTCCCATATATAAATCTTTACCTCCGGGCCATTCCGGAACTCCTCGTGACGTCCGGGATCTCATCCGGGACTCCGAACAACATTCGGTAACCACATACAAACTTCCTTTATAACCCTAGCGTCATCGAACCTTAAGTGTGTAGACCCTACGGGTTCGGGAGACATGTAGTCATGACCGAGATGTTCTCCGGTCAATAACCAACAGCGGGATCTGGATACCCATGTTGGCTCCCACATGTTCCACGATGATCTCATCGGATGAACCACGATGTCAAGGACTCAATCAATCCCGTATACAATTCCCTTTGTCTAGCGGTATGGTACTTGCCCGAGATTCGGTCGTCGGTATACCGATACCTTGTTCAATCTCGTTACCGGCAAGTCTCTTTACTCGTTCCGTAACACATCATCCCGTGATCAACCCCTTGGTCACATTGTGCACATTATGATGATGTCCTACCGAGTGGGCCCAGAGATACCTCTCCGTTTACACGGAGTGACAAAATCCCAATCTCGATTCGTGCCAACCCAATAGACACTATCAGAGATACCCGTAGTGTACCTTTATAGCCACCCAGTTACGTTGTGACGTTTGGCACACCCAAAGCACTCCTACGGTATCCGGGAGTTGCACAATCTCATGGCCTAAGGAAATGATACTTGACATTAGAAAAGCTTTAGCATACGAACTACATGATCTTGTGCTAGGCTTAGGATTGGGTCTTGTCCATCACATCATTCTCCTAATGATGTGATCCCGTTATCAACGACATCCAATGTCCATGGTCAGGAAACCGTAACCATCTATTGATTAACGAGCTAGTCAACTAGAGGCTTACTAGGGACATGGTGTTGTCTATGTATCCACACATGTATCTGAGTTTCCTATCAATACAATTCTAGCATGGATAATAAACGATTATCATGAAGAAGGAAATATAATAATAATCAATTTATTATTGCCTCTAGGGCATATTTCCAACAGATGGTGTAGTCTTTATCTTCTTTAGTTAGTGAGTCCAGTAATTCAACTTTTCCTTCCTCAACTTTAATGTCTAACAAGACCCAATGCCAACTGCATACGCACACGTTTGCATGTCTTAATTAAGCAGGCATGTGCATAAAATTAATCAACTACCATAAACCGTATACACTTAATTATTAACATCTAGCTAGCTAGTAAGCAAAAACAGAATTTGTAGTACAAGACAGTGTGACTCACGGGAAGTTGTAAGGAAGTAGTATATCTTCATTGGTATTGAGGCGCTTCAAGAACTCTAGCATGCTTTCCTCTACAGTAGCTTGACAATGTTCAATCTCCCATATGTCCTGATTAATGGTATTTGGGTCAATGAACCCAACGCCATAGCGTCCAGCTTTTTTCATTTCATACATCTTCATCCTGCATATAATACCACAGAAAAAGAATATAGTTAGGATAATTACATATAATGATTGATCAAAATTATCACTACATAACTAGCTTGAGACTTAAATTACAGAAAGAAATCACTTACAGACAATAGCAACTGACGATAGACTTGTTGAGTGCGTCTTGATTAAATAACCGAAATAGTTCTAGATACTCAATGGCCAGAGCTTTCTCATGGTGATAATGCTCATGCTTGACATTCACCATGAGGGACTCTCGATTGGAAATCTTGGTAATGTTCATGTACCATTGATGCAATTGATACATTCTCGTTGGGAGGTCCTTAACCTTGTCTGGATGGACTAAATGTTTGCCCCGGACATATTGCCATGCTATTTCTGATTCTTTAAGCGTAGGCATGGGCTCGATTTCGAGGAGTTGTCCAACAGAGATATTGAGCATTTGAGCCTGCATTATATGATCCTTTGTTATTACCACATCGCCATGCTGGGGAACGCTAACGATTTTCCCACAATAATATTTGACGCGCGTACTACTCCTCTCATGTGTTGTTGGCACAACAAGCGGGGGGATCGCTTGTGCCGCCTGTTCTCCCAACTGGGGAACGGTTTTCCCGCATTTTTTGCCAGCTGCTTGTTGGCTCGAGCTTGAGCTCGCTTCCTTCTGTAGTCGTGCTCGATGTGCCTTCCTGATTTGGCTTTCATAGTCCGAGTCAACAGGCTTGGGAGCTGGTTCTCTAGCCATACGAATGAAGTGGTCAATTACTTTCTCAGGCACTTTCTCCTTTGGCGGCGGTTCCGGTTTCGGTCCAAAATGGGCATCCACTTGGGCTTGCACTATGGCTGCGTTTTGCTCCGTAGTCATGTCGTAAGGCCTCTGAGGAAGAGGAGCGCGGCTTGGACCATATTTATATCGCTTGCCTTCGCCTGTACTTCCTGAACTACCTCGACTCGTACCGCTACGCACCAAAGATGCGGGATGTCTCTTCTGCGATTGCTGACACGGCGGAGACGGCTCACGTGGAGTTGGACCAGGAGAAGTGGCCTGACGATGTGCTGGACTTGAAGCAGGAGGTGTGGCCTGACACGGTGCCGGACTTGAAACCAGAGAAGTGGCATGACGCTGTGCCGGGCTTGAAACCGGAGGAGTCAGCTCACGCGTTCGGGGACTTGGAGGAGGTGGCGGACTTCGAGGAGGAGTTGTCTCACGCGTTCATGGACTTGGAGGAGCGGGAGTCTGCTGACTCGATGGCGGACATCCAGGAGGAGTTGGCAGACGACGCGGTGTCGATGGACTTCGAAAGATGATGCAATCCTTTCTCCATAGGATGATACGATGTATGGCCTCTCCCAGTGTGCGCTCGTCTTCACCTTCAGGAATGTCAAGCGTTAGCCCCGAATATGGGTCCACCACTTCATCAACCATGACACGAGCATAGCCCTCTAGAATCGGGATGCAATGGTAGGTTGCTTTGGGGGTAACTGGAAAAGCAACACCGTCCGCCACCTTCATGGATATGTTCTTCATTTTGGAGTTAGCTCACAGTTAGTGTTCTCTATGATGTCATCCAAAGGGTATGTATCCAGCAGTGTGTCGCCCGGGGCAGAACCAACGCTGCTTCTCGGCATGGATGGGACGGTGCTATCCAATGCTGGACGATCATCCGCTTGCTGCTGCCGCTGCTGAGACCCCCTTTCCTGGCTAAGTGAGTCGATCTGCTGCTGCTGCTGCTGCTGCTGGAATTTGAGTGCCAGGTCCGCGTGCCTTTCTTCTAGGCCTTGAAGGCGTTCTGTGTCCTGCTTCCTCTGCTCCTCCTCCAACTTCCTCTTCTTCTCCTCCTCCATCTTCTTTCTTGCACGGGACCTGTAGTCGTCATTCCAGTCGGAAAAGCCCTCATACCAGTGAATAACGCCCTTGCCTCGTGTTCTTCCCGGGTGTTCAGGATTTCCCAGGGCGCGCGTAAGCTCGTCGTTCTCTCTGTTAGGCGTGAACTCCCCCCTTCGAGCTTATTCTATTGCGTCAATTATCTTTTGTTCGGCTCCTTTTAGACTTGCGTTCCGCGAAACTTCGCCTGTCTTCTGGTCCAACGCTCCCCCATGCGCATAGAACCAAGTTCTGCACCTGGGGGCCAGTTCCTAGTAACCGGAGTGACCCCTGCATCCTCCATCTCTCGCTCAGACTTATCCCACTTAGGCAATCCCACCGCGTAGCCACCTGGACCCAGCCTATGGAACTTCGTCTTTCTTGCGGCATTTGCCTTGTTTTTCATCGACCCTTCCTTAGATAATTCTGAATCCTTGAAGGTCACAAAATCGTCCCAGTGCTCTCTTTGCTTCTCAAGTGTTCCCTTGAAATCAGGAGTCTTCCTTTCATTAGCGAGGTAGTTGGCCCATACCGTTTTCTTGTGGGTGTTGAATGCAATTGCCATCTTCTTAAGAGCAGCGACCTTGACTTTTTTCACATCTGCTTCAGTGAAATGATCTGGTAGGGTGAAATGTTCCATCAGAGATTTCACCAGGTCTTTTTTGGCTCTATCATCGACCCAAGTAACACCTGGACGTTTAGTCTTTGGCACTTTCCATTCTTGAATGCAGATCGGGAGTTTGTCCTTCACAAGAACTCCGCACTGACGAGTCCACTTGTTCGCAATGTTCTTAGGCGTGAGGGGTTCGCCACTAGGTTTGATGGATTCGATGTGGTACTTTACACCATCCTTCAACAATCTGCCCGGGCCTCGCTTTGTCTTGCTGTCTGTAGAAGGAGATTTGCTCGATCCGGAGGGCTGAAAGAAGAAAGATCGATTCGTTAATATATCTTCAATAAAAAAACATGTGATGATCACCATGATGCATGCTTATATAAATATACCTCGCCGGTAGTCTTTGTTATTTGAAGATCAGCATTGTCTATGTCATCACAAACATTGTCTGTGTCATAATCATAATCATAGTTCATGACTTCATCAGCCCAGTCGTCGAGATCGAATATCTTTTCATCACCCTCTCCGGTATTGTTCAAATATTGGGAGCCGTCATCTGCTTCATTCATATCATCTAGCCTGTGAGGGCTGCGTATGATGTCGAACAATTCCTCTTCTCTCTCTCTGCCGGTATTGTCTGCCATAGCTTTTACTTTACTAATAAAGAAGAAATATAAAACAATTTAGTATTCAAATTACAATGCATGGATGCAATTAATCAATAGGGAAAAACTGAATCTCGAATACATCATCTCGAATATATAATCTCGAATACATCATCATCTTAATATATATAATCTCGAATACATCGTCTCGAATATTATATATCGAATACATCACTGGCTGGGTACCTAATAAAGATCGAGTACTAGAGAAGAATCTAGAGCGCCACTCGCGGTTCCTGGGGCGCGGGCGGTGCACACCCAAAGAGAAGGAACCATCACAGGATCATATCTCCGGTCATCTTCCCAAAGAACCCGCCAAGTAGTAGAGAACCTGATGTCGTCCATAGCAGCCACGTAGCGATGGACGTGCTCATCTTCCTCCTTGACACGGCGACGCACCACCTCCGGTGGGGCCGGCTGCCGCTGCACCGAATGTGGCCCACACGAACGCCACCAAAGAAGATCAGGGTCGACGAAGGGACCCGAGGTCGGGTTCCTCACCAAGCGGCGCACCCCTCCAGGTAGCACCTCCCAGTGCCAGCCCGGCGGAGCCCAGTCCCGGACATGGGTCCCCTGAAGCAGGACATCGTCGCGAACGGGTCGACGGCGAGGATGCGGGCCGGGCATATCATCGAGAACAAATACTATATGCCCGTAAAAAGTAACATTTTTTAAATGATTGGATTGTGATAACTAAAATTCTATATATATGCAAATTCTAACAATTTGACATTAATCTAATTCATCTAACTAAAACTAATTCTAAAATTTCCAGATTATATAACTAACATTTCCATAACAATTCTAATATTTATATAACTAAAAAACAGAGTTGCTAACATTTCTATAAATATTTCTATAACTAAAAAACAGAAAAAATTTATAACAATTCTATATAACTAACATTTATAATATTTATATAACTAAAAAACAGAATAATTTCTAACATTTCTATAACTAAAAAACAGAAAAAATTATAACAAACTAACTAATGTGTGTGTGTGTAGTGTGTGTGTGTGTGTGTGTAGTGTGTGTGTGTGTGGACATGGCGGCCGGGGTGAGCTCACCGGCTAGGCGACGACGGGGCGGCGACGATGGGTCGACGGGCCAGGGCGGCGACGACAGGGCGGTGCGGCCGGGGCGACGGGACGGGACGGGGCGGCGACACCGGGGCGGGGCGGGCGCGGCGTCGGGGCTCGGGGCACTGCGACAGGGACGACGGGGACGACAGGGACGAGTGTTGGGGAACGTAGCAGAAATTCAAAATTTTCCTACGTGTCACCAAGATCTATCTATGGAGAGACTAGCAACGAGGGGAAGGAGAGTGCATCTACATACCCTTGTAGATCGCTAAGCGGAAGCGTTCAAGTGAACGGGGTTGATGGAGTCGTACTCGTCATGATTCAGATCACCGATGATCCTAGTATCCCTTCTTGCCCTTGCCCTTCTTGAAACTAGTGGTTTCACCAACCATCAACAATTGATGCTCCTTCTTGATTTCTACTTTCGCGGTGTCAAACATCGCGAGTATCTCAAGGATCATCATATATGTCCCTGATATATTATAGTTCATCACGAAGCTCTAGCAGCTTGGTGGTAATGACTTCGGAGAACCATCACTGTCTTATCTGGAAGATCAACTCCCACTCGATTCAAGCGATTGTTGTACTCAGACAATCTGAGCACAAGCACAACAATTGAGCTTTTCTCCTTAGTTTGCAGGTCAAGAAAGTCATCGGAGGTCTTATACCTCTTGACATGGGCACGAGCCTGAAATCCCAATTTCAGCCCTCAAAACATCTCATATGTTTCGCAACGTTTCAAAAACGTCTTTGGTGCCTCAACTCTAAACCGTTTAACTGAACTATCACGTAGTTATCAAAACGTGTATGTCAGATGTTCGCAACAACCACAGACAACGTTCGAGGTTCAGCACACTGAGCGGTGCATTAAGGACATAAGCCTTCTATGAAGCAATGAGGACAATCCTCAGTTTACGGACCTAGTCCGCATAATTGCTACTATCAACTTTCAACTAATTTTTCTCTAGGAACACATCTAAACAGTAGAACTATAGCGTGAGCTACGACATAATTTGCAAAAACCTTTTGACTATGTTCAGGATAATTAAGTTCATCTTATGAACTCCCACTCAGATAGACATCCCTCTAGTCATCTAAGTGATCACATGATCCGAGTCAAACTAGGCCGTGTCCGATCATCACGTGAGACGGACTAGTCATCATCGGTGAACATCTTCATGTTGATCGTATCTTCTATACGACTCATGTTCGACCTTTCTGTCTCCGTGTTCCGAGGCCATGTCTGTACATGCTAGGCTCGTCAAGTTAATCCTAAGTGTTTCGCGTGTGTAAATCTGTCTTACACCCGTTGTATGTGAACGTTAGAATCTAACACCCGATCATCACGTGGTGCTTCAAAACACGAACTGTCGCAACGGTGCACAGTTAGGGGAGAACACTTCTTGAAATTGTTGTAAGGGATCATCTTATTCACTACCGTCGTTCTAAGCAAATAAGATGTATAAACATGATAAACATCACATGCAATCAAATAGTGACATGATATGGCCATCATCACTTTGCTCCTTTTGATCTCCATCTTCGGGGCTCCATGATCATCATCGTCACCGGCATGACACCATGATCTCCATCATCGTGTCTTCATGAAGTTGTCTCGCCAACAATTACTTCTACTACTATGGCTAACGGTTAGCAATAAAGTAAAGTAATTACATGACGTTTAAGTTGACACGCAGGTCACAAATAAATAAAGACAACTCCTATGGCTCCTGCCGGTTGTCATACTCATCGACATGCAAGTCGTGATTCCTATTACAAGAACATGATCAATCTCATACATCACATATATCATTCATCACATCCTTTTTGGCCATATCACATCACATAGCATACCCTGCAAAAACAAGTTAGACGTCCTCTAATTGTTGTTTGCATGTTTTACGTGGCTGCTATGGGTTTCTAGCAAGAACGTTTCTTACCTACGCATGAACCACAACGTGATATGCCAATTGCTATTTACCCTTCATAAGGACCCTTTTCATCGAATCCGATCCGACTAAAGTGGGAGAGACAGACACCCGCCAGCCACCTTATGCAACTAGTGCATGTTTGTCGGTGGAACCGGTCTCACGTAAGCGTACGTGTAAGGTTGGTCCGGGCCGCTTCATCCCACGATGCCGCCGAATCAAGATAAGACTAGTAACGACAAGCATATTGAACAATATCGACGCCCACAACTACTTTGTGTTCTACTCGTGCAAAGAATCTACGCAATAGACCTAGCTGATGATGCCACTGTTGGGGAACGTAGCAGAAATTCAAAATTTTCCTACGTGTCACCAAGATCTATCTATGGAGAGACTAGCAACGAGGGGAAGGAGAGTGCATCTACATACCCTTGTAGATCGCTAAGCGGAAGCGTTCAAGTGAACGGGGTTGATGGAGTCGTACTCGTCGTGATTCAGATGCCGAACGGACGGCACCTCCGCGTTCAACACACGTACAGCTCGACGATGTCTCCCACGCCTTGATCCAGCAAGGAGAGAGGGAGAGGTTGAGGAAGACTCCATCCAGCAGCAGCACAACGACGTGGTGGTGATGGAGGAGCGTGGCAATCCTGCAGGGCTTCGCCAAGCACCTACGGGAGAGGAGGAGGTGTCACGGAAGGGAGGGAGGCGCCAAGGGCTCAGGTATGGATGCCCTCCCTCCCCTCCACTATATATAGGGGCAGGGGAGAGGGGGGAGGCGCAGCCTTGCCCCTTCCTCCAAGGAAGGGGTGCGGCTAAGAGGGGGGGAGGAGTCCATCCTCCCCAAGGCACCTCGGAGGTGCCTTCCCCTTTTAGGACTCTCCCCTTTTTCCTATATCTTGGCGCATGGGCCTCTAGGGGCTGGTGCCCTTGGCCCATGTAGGCCAAGGCGCACCCCCTACAGCCCATGTGCCCCCCCGGGGCAGGTGGCCCCACCCGGTGGGCCCCCGGGACCCTTCCGGTGGTCCCGGTACAATACCGATGACCCTGAAACTTGTCCCGATGGCCGAAACAGGACTTCCTATATATAAATCTTTACCTCCGGACCATTCCGGAACTCCTCGTGACGTCCGGGATCTCATCCGGGACTCCGAACAACATTAGGTAACCACATACAAACTTCCTTTATAACCCTAGCGTCATCGAACCTTAAGTGTGTAGACCTTACGGGTTCGGGAGACATGCAGACATGACCGAGATGTTCTCCGGTCAATAACCAACAGCGGGATCTGGATACCCATGTTGGCTCCCACATGTTCCACGATGATCTCATCGGATGAACCACGATGTCAAGGACTCAATCGATCCCGTATACAATTCCCTTTGTCTAGCGGTATGGTACTTGCCCGAGATTCGATCGTCGGTATACCAATACCTTGTTCAATCTCGTTACCAGCAAGTCTCTTTACTCGTTCCGTAACACATCATCCCATGATCAACCCCTTGGTCACATTGTGCACATTATGATGATGTCCTACCGAGTGGGCCAAGAGATACCTCTCCGTTCACACGGAGTGACAAATCCCAATCTCGATTCGTGCCAACCCAACAGACACTTTCAGAGATACCCGTAGTGTACCTTTATAGCCACCCAGTTACGTTGTGACGTTTGGCACACCCAAAGCACTCCTACGGTATCCGGGAGTTGCACAATCTCATGGCCTAAGGAAATGATACTTGACATTAGAAAAGCTTTAGCATACGAACTACATGATCTTGTGCTAGGCTTAGGATTGGGTCTTGTCCATCACATCATTCTCCTAATGATGTGATCCCGTTATCAACGACATTCAATGTCCATGGTCAGGAAACCGTAACCATCTATTAATTAACGAGCTAGTCAACTTGAGGCTTACTAGGGACATGGTGTTGTCTATGTATCCACACATGTATCTGAGTTTCCTATCAATACAATTCTAGCATGGATAATAAACGATTATCATGAACTAGGAAATATAATAATAATCAATTTATTATTGCCTCTAGGGCATATTTCCAACAACGAGGACGGCCGGGGCGGCGAAGTTGACGGGGGCGGCGACGAGGATCGCGGACGACCGGGGTCGGCGACGAGGGGCGGGGGCGGCGACGTCGACGGGGACGGCGTCGATCGGGGCAGGGCGGCGCGACGATGGGAGGAAACAGAGAGGGAAACTGAATTTTTTTCAAGTGTTGTATATATATGATGGACCTTTAGTACCGGTTGGTGGCTCCAACCGGTACTAAAGGTGTGTTTTGGCTAGGCCAAGTGGCGGGAAGCGCACCCCCTTTAGTACCGGGTAGTGGCTCCAACCGGTACTAAAGGGGGGGTCTTTAGTACCGGTTGGAGCCACGACCCGGTACTAAAGGGGGTGCGCTGGCTGCAGGCGGTGCGCAAGTTTAGTGCCACCTCGCTAGCCGAGGGGCTACCGCACTGGTTTATAAGCCCCAGTGCGGTAGCTCCCTCGAGCTCCTCTCCTAAGCAGGCCTACTGGGCCTACCTGTCCTCTTCTGCCCAGTGGGCCTACGGGTCCTTTGCGGGCCTGCATCCTGGGCCAACTAAAAATTGTGTTCCTAGTCATATGCAGGCCGCTTTGGCCTAATAGGCGGGCTTTTTTAATTTCTTAATTTTTTTTGCTTTATTTATTTTTGTTTTACTTATTTTTGAGTTGTTTTTCCCTGTATTTAGAGTTTCTTTGTGAATATTTTTGCTTTAGGTACAAAAAATTACAAACTTTCTGTTAGTGCCGGTAGTTTTCAAATTTGAATAGCCTAAATTTTGAATTATTTGAAATTTGTATGAATCACTAGTTTGTGAATAACTTAACATTGAAAAAAGTTTTTTTCAGTGATTCTTCTTTCTTATGTTTAATATTAGCGTGTTTTATCATTATATTCAATTTGGTAATGCTTAGGTTATTTAAAAAATGAAATGCCTTTGTAACAGTTCAGTTTTCATCGGAAACCCTGATACTTCGAAAGAGATTGTCCATTTTGTACACGAAGTGTATCCAGTTTTTGCCGTAACCCTCTCTACTTTTTCGCACATGCTATTTGTATGAAATTATGATACCATTGCCAACTTTCAACCTTTTCTGAGTTTATTTGAAATGATTTTCAATTTCATGGTCATTTAGCTGGAAAAAATCAGTAAATGCATGAAAAGAATTTGTTTGCACATAAAATTTCTTCGCGTTTCAAATGACAAAACACATAACTACCCTAACTATTACAGACATTCCCTCCTGGGTGTGAAACACAGAAGAAAGTGATGATAGTGAAGCCAATCACATCCCAGATCTTTGGGTGTGAAACTTTTTCTTCGCGTCTGTCCCTTTGCGTCGTAGCCATGGAAAATCTTCATTATTTGACTGGATACTCGGGTCAATATTCACTGTGAATGGAGCAATTTCATCAAACTTTTCATAATCTTCTAACATGTCTGTCTTGTCATCCACTCCCACGATGTTTCTTTTTCCTGAAAGAACTATGTGGCGCTTTGGATCGTCGTATGATCCATTCGCTTCCTTATCTTTTCTTTTTCTCGGCCTGGTAGACATGTCTTTCACATAAAAAACCTGCACCACATCATTGGCTAGGATGAATGGTTCGTCTGCATACACAAGATTGTTGAGATCCACTGTTGTCATTCCGTACTGCGGGTCTTCCGTTACCCCGCCTCGTGTCATATTGACCCATTTGCACCGAAACAAAGGGACCTTCAAATCACCTGATCCATAGTTAAGTTCCCATATGTCCTCTATGTAACCATAATATGTTTCCTTCCCCGTGTTGGTTGTTGCATCAAATCGGACACCACTGTTTTGGTTGGTGCTCTTCTTATCTTGGCCGATCGTGTAAAATGTATTCCCATTTATCTGGTACCCTTTGAAAGTCATTATATTCGAAGATGGTAACTGGGACAGCGAGTACAGGTCATTTTGAATATCGCCATCATTCAGGGCACGTTTCTGCAACCAACCGGCGAAAGTCCTCGTTTGTTCGCGTGTAATCCAGTCGTCAGACTTCTCCGGGTGTTTGGACTGTAGAAAATTCTTGTGTTCCTCCATATATGGAGCCACCAAGGCGGAATTCTGTAGAACTATGTAGTGTGCTTCAGTGAGAGAATGCCCGTCCATACATATTATTTGATGCCCTCCTAGCGTGCCTTTTCCTTCCAGTCTGCCCTTATGCCGCGATTCAGGAACACCAATCGGCTTAAGGTCAGGAATGAAGTCAATACAAAACTCAATGACCTCCTCATTTTCATGGCCCTTCGAGATGCTTTCTTCTGGCCTAGCACGGTTATGAACACATTTCTTCAAGACTCCCATGAACCTTTCAAAGGGGAACATATTGTGTAGAAATACATGACCCAAAATGTTAATCTCTTCACAAAGGTGAACTAGGACGTGCGTCATGATGTTAAAGAAGGATGGTGGGAACACCAACTCGAAACTGACAAGACATTGCACCAAATCATTTTGTAACCTTGGTATGATTTCTGGATCGATTACCTTCTGAGAGATTGCATTGAGGAATGCACATAGCTTCACAATGGCTAATCGAACGTTTTCCGATAGAAGCCCCCTCAATGCAACCGGAAGGAGCTGCGTCATAATCACGTGGCAGTCATGAGACTTTAGGTTCTGGAACTTTTTCTCTGCCATATTTATTATTCCCTCTATATTCGACGAGAAGACAGACGGTACCTTCATGCTGAGCAGGCATTTGAAGAAGATTTCCTTCTCTTCTTTGGTAAGAGCGTAGCTGGCCTGACCCTAATGTATGCCGTCTTTTCCGTGCATGTGTTACTGGTCCTCCGGTGCCTCTGGTGTATCTTTTGTCTTCCCATACACGCCCAAAAAGCCAAGCAGGGTCACGCAAAGATTCTTCGTCACGTGCATCACGTCAATTGCGGAGCGGACCTCTAGGTCTTTCCAATATGGCAGGTCCCGAAATATAGATTTCTTGGTCCACATGGGTGCACGTTCGTCAGCGTCCTTCGGAACAGGTTTTCCGCCAGGACCCTTTCCAAAGATTACCTCAAAATCCTTGACCATATCATGTACATCAACACCAGTACGGTGGTGAGGCTTCGTCCGGTGATCCGCCTCACCTTTGAAATGCTTTCCTTTCTTTCTTACGGGATGCCTTGTCGGAAGAAATCGATGATGTCCCAGGTACACATTCTTCCTACAACTATCAAAATATATACTGTCGGTATCATCCAAACAGTGCGTGCATCCGCGGTATCCCTTGTTTGTCTGTCCTGAAAGGTTACTGAGAGCAGGCCAATCATTGATGCTCTTGAACAGCAACGCCTTTAGGTCAAATTCTTCCTGTCCGTGCTCATCCCACGCACGTACACCTGTTCCATTCCACAGTTGTAATAGTTCTTCAACTAATGGCCTTAGGTACACATCAATGTCGTTGCCGGGTTGCTTAGGGCCTTGGATGAGCACTGGCATCATAATGAACTTCCGCTTCATGCACAATCAAGGAGGAAGGTTATACAAACATAGAGTCACAGGCCACGTGCTATGGTTGCTGCTCTGCTCCCCAAAAGGATTAATGCCATCTGCGCTTAGACCAAACCATACGTTCCTTGGGTCACCTGCAAACTCCTCCCAGTACTTTCTCTCGATTTTTCTCCACTGCGAACCGTCAGCGGGTACTCTCAACTTTCCGTCTTTCTTACGGTCTTCTGCGTGCCACCGCATCGTCTTCGCATGCTCTTTGTTTTGGAACAAACGTTTCAACTATGGTATTATAGGAGCATACCACATCACCTTGGCAGGAATCTTCTTCCTGGGGCGCTCGCCCTCGACATCACCAGGGTCATCGCGACTGATCTTATAATGCAATGCACGCATACCGGGCAAGCGTTCAAATCCTCGTACTCACCATGGTAGAGGATGCAGTCATTAGGGCATGCATGTATCTTTTGCACCTCTAACCCTAGATGGCAGACAGCCTTCTTTGCTTCATACGTACTCTCGGGCAATTCGTTGTCCTTTGGAAGTATATTCTTTACCATTACTAGCAACTTTCCAAATCCCTTATCAGATACACCATTGCAGCAATTCAAGTGTGGTGCCCAACTTTTTTTTTCAGCTTCGCAATTCGGGTACAACAATTTCTTGTGATCCTCTAACATGCGCTGCAACTTCGTCCTCTCCAGATCACTTGCGCAGTTTCTCTTTGCATCGGCAATGGCCCGACCTAGATCATCAGCGGGCTCATCTGATGCCTCTTCTTCAGCTTCTTCCCGCATTGCCGGCTCAGCTTATTCCCCCATTGTTGTATCATCGTATTCAGGGAACCCATGGCCAGGATAGCCGTCGTCGTCCTCTTCTTCTTCATTGTCTTCCATCATAACCCCTATTTCTCCGTGCTTGGTCCAAACATTATAGTGGGGCATGAAACCGGACTCAAATAGGTGGACGTGAATGGCTCTTGACGTAGAGTAACTATGACCATTCTTACAGCCAGCACATGGACAAGGCATAAAACCATCAGCCTGCTTGTTTGCCTCAACGGCCCGCAGAAAAGTATGGACGCCACTAATGAACTCGAGAGAGCATCGGTCATCATACATCCATAGTCGGCTCATCTTCATTACACAACACCGAATAGACCAAATTAATACAAGTTCATACATAAAGTTCATACATAAAGTTCATATACAACACTTAATTAAATGCAACATACAAATAACTCTCTAGCTAAAGAATTTAAATGCAACAACAAATGCGATGAAGATCACTACTAAGGTAACAATTGATCCAACAGCATAATGATACCAAGCCACACTATCAATGGCATATTTTCTAATCTTTCTAATCTTCAACCTCATTTTCTCCATCTTGATCTTGTGATCATCGACGACATTGGCAACATGCAACTCCAATTCCATCTTCTCCCCGTCAATTCTTTTCAATTTTTCTTTCAAATACTCATTTTCTCTTTCAACTAAATTTAACCTCTCGACAATAGGGTCGGTTGGAATTTCCTGTTCACATACCTCCTAGATAAAAATATCTATGTCAACTTGATGGGCATAATTTGTCATAAACATGAAATGCAACAACTAGTTTTAAAAGAGAATATACCACATCCGAATCATAACAAGGACGAGGGCCGACGGGGACGGAAATCAAAACCATGGCACTATGTATAACAAACAACGTACGGGTAAGATAATTATACGATTAACTATATATCCAAATCACACAAACATCAATTTGGTAATGTAAAACATTCATGAACAAGAGCCTCACCACAAGGTGGTGCCGGCGACAGGACGATGCGGGCGATCGACGGTGGTTACGATGGAGATTTAGAAGGCACTAAGTAAACCACACCTACATATGCAAACTAAGTGTTATTTTTGACCTCAAATTGCATATAAATCAAATACTAGCAAATATAATTCCTCCCAAATTAATCACTATACAAAGCATTGCAAGAGCTAATCTAGCAATGAGAGTTGAAAGGACAAAGTTGCTAACCTTTGTGATCATTTGAACGGATAGGAGCCTTCAAATCTTGACAAATTTTGGGCAAAATGTGTGAGGAGCTCGAGGAGAGAGGGGGAAGAACAGAGGAGGGGAGGGGAAAGGGGAAGAACAAAGCGAGCTCGGGTGGACGAAGGGTTTATGTACGTGGACCTTTAGTACCGGTTCATCCCACGAACCGGTACTAAAAGTGCTGGAGGGGCCCCAGACTGACAACACCCTGCCACCATCCTCTTTAGTACCGGTGCGTGGCACGAACCGGTACTAATAAGAACGGCCGGCTAGCCGTTGGAACCGGCACTAATGGACACATTAGTGCCGGCTCAAAACCAAACCGGCACTAATGTGTCTCATATTAGGTCCTTTTTCTACTAGTGTTTCCCTCTATAATCTCTAGTTAAATCCTAGACACATAGTTTTAGATCTAACTATATCATATAGCATATCAAGCTAACTTCATTTTAAGAAGTTAATGACCCTTGAAAAACTTAAGAACTAACATAACCACGAAAAATTAATTTGGAATCCCCCTCACCCACACACACACACACACAAAATCATTCCTGTCTAATCAGAAAACAAGTAAGGTACAACTGAAGGCGCCTTACCCATATGCATGTTTGACCTCGGGTTGTCCATGGCCGTTGGTCGCGCCGTCAACGTGGCATGTCCTTGTCCCGCCTAAGGGCCAGGCACGGCATATGGATTCATGCAAGCGACAAAAACGTAGGCGTGTTATGCAACTTATCACGCAATAGTATTAGGCGTTGTACCTGCACATTTACTGGAGCCTCTTATGAATTTGTGGTTGCGTCTGTAGTGATATGCATTCAAGAAAGTGCTTTGTCACGTCTGGCTTATCAGAACTTCTTACATATTATGTTTGCCCGAGCTCTTCACCATGCTTGTCAGAGTCTCTGTTCTAATTTTCTTAACTAGTCTAGTTATTTGGCGTTTCGCATCAAAGTTCTCAGGGTCTCGAACATATCATTTCACTAAAGGGGATAAATGTTTCAATCATAAGTACTAAAATTGATAGGCGTCTCTCATTTATCAATGGATCTGGTAATTTGAACCGTCTGTCCCATTGCAATAAGTGTTGAATCACAAACCTGCCCGTTTAATACCCTTCCCTGAAGCAGTTATATTTTCCCCTCAAAACCCCTGGTCCGGCCATATCGCATCTTCTTCCCCCTGCATTGCCTATGTAGGATGAAGCCTGCCATTCATCGCTGCCGTGTGTAGTTGTAATCCATTTGTTCGGCAATCGTTTCCTTCCATGAAGTCTTTGTTCTTCCACGTCAACGTCGGTGTCTGATCTGTGAAGTAGCACTGCCAATCGCCTCCCTTCAGATCTGCATGTATGCAGATAGGATACATATGCACGCTAAGTTGTTTATAATAGATCAAGTGGATTTCTGGCATAGGAAATAAAGTGAAGATTAGCTCCTAGAAGCATTTACAGCCAGGCGCCCCAAACCGGCCTCAAACACCTCGGCGGCCCGCCCGGTCACTGACCGGTCATGATTTTCGACCCAGACAGGCCCCTGAAATGGTCCTCGAACGCCCAGGCTGACCGACACCCCTCGTATCCCGCCCACATAAGGGGCGGATATGGGGGCGCCCGGGCACGCCTGCCACGCCTAGGCTGCCGGAGCCGAGCACGGAGATCGTCGACATCTCCGACAAGGAGTAACTAGGTGATCGATGTAGTACGTAGATTTTTATAGTTTGCATGCCTTTTGTATGGATTTGAGAATCTAGTATGAGATGTCCAGATGCAAGAAGTGAAATTTAAGGGGTGCTCGGTCACTGCCCGCGGACGAGCACGCGCCTGGGCGCGTCCGTGGGCGTTTTGATGAGCCATGTTTGACATATCCAGCTGTAGATGCTCTAAGATGTCAACCATTAAATTTTCTTTAGCAGGTTAGGCCGTATGCCGCTTTAGTGCCAACCTTGAATTTATTCCATGTGCCAAAATCCCTCTTGATCAATTCTAAACCATATCCCTAGAACTTTGATGTGCATATGGATTCCGATATGAATTGTTGCCCAAGCTACTTTACTATAGCGATTAAACTTATTGATAACCTAGTTATGTCGAATATTTTAGAACCATACATGATGCTACACAAATTTTATTGGCCATAATAATTGCCATTTAGTGAGCTGTGAGCATGTTAGGTATTTTATTTTTTCTTGAGCTTGCATGTGAGGGATTAATTAACTAGGATCTTGATTGTGATTATTTTTGTATTCCACGATGTTTCAAGTGTTGAGACCTCTGAACTTAGATTTTTGATCGATTGTTCTTCCATGTGTTTTACTTCAAAAAACAAAAGACCTTCAGTGTGTTCGAAACGGATAAAGCAAACTAGCTAGATCGGTTGCTCGCTGCCAAGCTTGAGCAGGTATGGTGTGATTGTTTTGCATAGGTTTGGTTTGTTGAGCCGGCAAAAAGAAAAGATAGGTGATGGGTCATTGTCAGCAGTTATTATCGCCCTTTTTCTATATTTGATGGGTCTATGGAGAAGATGATAAAGGTCAAGCTTGCAGAGCTTTCTTTTTTTTTTGTGAAACAGAAACCATAATGAGCATTGGAGTCTCAACTCTTTTTGGTAAAGGTAGAGCAATCCTTGTCACGAGCATTGCCAGCAAACCGGCAAATGCACGCCTAACCACTCTACTAGCTAGTAACTGTACCAGCTAGCGTCATATACATCAGTAACCAAGTAATTATACCACTCTAACTATCAGGCAAGTAGTTTAACACTAGGCCATCAAGACCAAAAAAATAAGCTACTGAATGGATCGTGAAAACTTGATATGCTACTGGAGTACCGTGCAGCTAAAATAAGTTAGCTAGCTTTTGACTGCCATGTAGAGCATCGTATGCATGTGCCTGTGCTGAGTCGTTTCACCCACCGTCCTGTCACTGCCTGTTCACATCACATGCTTGTTCCAGTGATTCTAATCTGATAGTGTGGCGTGACGACTTATTGAGTGCCGTATGTGTCATTCTAATTATATCTGGTGAATTGTTGTTATTATGATCAGTGAGTTACTAGTATGCTTAATTATATCCAGCTAGCTTCTTGGGTATTACTACTGTACTGTATTAATTAATGTTGGTGCCACTGTTTGCCATTCATTGTGTTTCATTCCTTGTGGCAACCAACCGCTGGCCTATCAATGTGACTTGGAAATGGCTAGTCCATCGATCGGGGTTCAGGCACATGTTTCATTCCTTGGAATTTTGGATGCAGAGTGACATGTGTTAATCCATTTTGATCGTTTTGACGTTCTGACAGTTTCGGGTTTTCATATAGGTTGGGTCCTATCTTGGTGGTTGGCCATGCCTGGCAGCAGGCAGCTGCCTAGTTTTAGTACTACGTGCAGTGAAGAGTGATGATCGGTCCGGGGTAGCTGAGGTGCACGCGCACGTGACGTTCGTACCTAAACCGCAACAAGTTTTTCTTTTTTGAGGGGAATAAACCGCAACAAGTAGACACCCTCCCTCCACTCCATGCATGAATAGCCAGGCAAAGCCCAAGCCCATGTTGAGGGACTGCCGTGCATCCACGTCTCCACCTGCATCTGCACCTCCACTCCATTTTGTTTTTCAACAAAAAAAACTGCATCTGCATGCCCATCACTAGGTCTACGTCCAGGTGTCCAAGTTTCCTCTTCTCAAAAAAAGAGAAAAGGTGTCCACGTTTCCTTTAGCCGTTAGAGCATCTACAACCGAACGCCTTAAATCCGCCTCAGATGCCCGGGCGGGCCGCCCGGTCACTGTTCAGTCATGTTTTTTTACCTAGGTTGTCTCCTTAAACGTGCCTCAAATGCCTGGGCTGACCGGCACCCCCATATCCAGCCCAAATATGAGGTGGATATGGGGCGACTGGGCACGCCCGCCACGTCGGACCCGACAGCCCAACCACACCCCAAATTGCACCAAGTCCACCAAACCCTTCCTTCTCCCGTCGCACTAAACATTTCCCGCGCCCGGACCGTTGCCATCATCCACCCTTGCTCCCAATCTTCACCACCTGTCTCAATCCACCACCGGAGATGTCGTCCAGCCCGACCCACACTGCCGCGACGGAGACGTTGTCGGCCTCGTCCGTCGGCGAGCTCAGCTCGTCGGCTGCGACTTGCAAGGCGGAGAACGTCGCCCGGAAGTTGCGGCGACGCCGACAGCACGAGAGGGAGGCGGCGGTGGCGCAACGAGGTTCAGACGTGGTGGAGCAGTTGTCTCGTCCACCGCGCCCGGATCCCCGCACCCCTTCCCTCCGAGCACCGATGCGGATTACGCTTTCCGACTCCATTGGGACACAGGACGATGCGACCGCCGGCTGGGTCATTCCGGAGAGCTTTCCGCCCACATAGATGTCGGCGGTCGACGTGTGTGACTCGCCGCAGCTCGTTCGGGCGCGGATGAGCACGGGCACCGGCAGTGCTCAGGCTGGCCTCAACATGTTCGACAGAATGACCGAATAAGACTCGGTGTGTTTGCCTTGCGCATGTCCGATCAGATTTTAGCATAGAGCACTATTTTATTTCGCACATAATGAATGCATCGAAATGGAGTATGAATTGGTGGCCTATCCGAGCAAGAAGAAGACGAAGACGAAGACGCCGAAGGCAAGGGGTCTGGCATTCTCAAGATTTGAGGACATCTTGTTAGTGAAAGCTTGGTTGGCCATGACGGTGGATCCAATAAGCTCTCAGGAATGACCCAGTCGGCCGTCGAATCCTCATATGTCCCAACGTGGTCGAACGGCGTAATCCGCGTCGATGCTCGGATGGAAGGGTGGGTTCCGGGTGCAGCGGGGGAGACAACTGCTCGACCATGTCTAAATCTTCCTGCGACGCTGCCACCGCCTCTCTCTCTCTCTCTCTCTATCTCTCTCTCGCTACCGGCGTTGCTGTAATTTTTGGGCGACGTTCTCCTCCCTGTAAGACGGAGCCGACGAAGTGACCCCGACGGACAAGGCGGACCGCGTCTCCATCGCGGCGGCCGAGGACGGGCTGGACGACATCTCCGGCGGCGGATCGGGACCGGTGGTGAGGATTGGGAGCAAGGGCAGAGGACAGTGAGGGCTTGGGCGCGGGAAAGGTTGGAGGGCGACGGGAGGAGGAAGGGTTTGGTGGATTTAGTGCAGTTGCGGTGGGGTCGGGTTGTCGGGTCCGACGTGGCGGTCGTACCGGGCGTGCCTGGGTGACCCATATTTGAGATATGTGGGGTGTCGGTCAGCCCGGACATTTGAGGCCTATTTAAGGAGCCCGTCTAGATCAAAATTTCGTGACCGGTCCGTGACCGGGTGACCCACCCTGGTGTATGAGGTTGGTTTGAGGCGCCCGGATGTAAATGCTCTTAGCATTCTATCGTTTGAGCACCTCCATTGCTTGATTGATTGGAGATTGCTCCATGTCGGCGTCACCGATTGAATTCCTAGACCATCACAGACCATGTTCTAAACTCGGATAGTGTAATGACACTTGAACATGAGGTGGGCGGTGCTTTTCGTTTTCCTTTTGCATAGTTGACAAATAGTACAGTTGGGCCAACCTCTGCGAAGCAATATGTCTGCTATCGAAATCCTATCTTGAATATTAAGCCAAGAAAAGAATACAATCTTCTAAGGGGCCCAGATCTTCCAAACTAACCGTGACATGTCCAAGTTGATCAATCCAGCAAACTGCATCAGATAAGCGGTTGCGGCGGAGTAGCATCCATCGGCAGTGACATTCCACAGGATGCCATCACTAGTGCCCGGCGAGAGTTGAACCTCTTGGCATTCGCACAAACGTAAAATAATTGTTGGATGAGGGCAACAGAGAGATCCTGGGTGGATGGTGGAGGCGTTGGTAGGGGCTACGACGCCCTACGATGTCTCGATGGCCGCCGGAGAGGCACAACGGCGGCGGTAGGCGAGGAGGGTGTGGATGCAAAGCAAGCGAGACCGAGCAGGAAAGGATGAGAAGTGGGCCAGAAGGGGGATTTGAGTGGGCCGGGGGTGTCAGAGTCCTACTTGGCGGCGGTTCACACTACTGCAGAATGATAAAGTACGGTGTTGGATGACAAAATATGTCTGAACGGATGCGGGCAGTTTGAGGGCCAGCGTTGCAGATGCCCTTAGAATCCTATTTGATGATGCATCAATTTTATCGACCATAGTAATAGTCGTTCAGTGAGTTGTGAGCATGCTAGGGATATGTTTTTCTAAGGGGAAGCTCGGGGACATGGTGGTTCATCCAGGGGCTGCCGGTGGCCGCGATGGCGAGGAACGGTGGCTGCGGTGAGCGCGTTTTCTCGGTCCGCTCGGTCGGACCGGTTAAAGACCGGACCGGGCCGAGATTTCTTAGGCCGAATTTGGTAGCCCGGACCGACCCTTTTCTCTAGCAGGCCAGGACCGAGCGGGCCAAGACCGAACGGGCCGCAAGCAGGCCAGAAAGACCGCTCGTTACGTCCACCCTAACTCCTTCCTGAAGGCGTCGACCGGGTCCTGCTCATGGAGGTGGAGTTGCTGGTAGTGCGGACTTGGCGTGGGATGGCATGTAGGTGGTGCAGTGTGGCATCTATCGTATCAACGACGGCAGGTCTCAGCGCCATGGTGCAACAGAGCCTCTAGGTCAGATTCGTCTAGATGGACGAGCGCAGGGTGGTGGCGCTGTCCGGCGTCGTGGTGACATCGACGGCAGATGCGTCTGACAAGATTTATGTAGTGTTTTTCCTGAAGACGGGATAGTGAAAGATAGCGGCGGCAGTTCCTACAACGTGCGCAGGTGGTGCACGTTATGAGATGCCTGACCAGCTGGCTTTTTGGCCACTGGATTAGAGTGTCTCTATTATGCGGACACAACACATCTGTATTCTTGTTGGTATAGCGACTTTGATCGTGTAGAAAAGGTGGCTTCAGGTTAATTCTTGTATTCATTTTGTAAGGCTCTGGTGAATAATTAATAAAGATGATTATGTGCATCATGATGATTCAGAGGTCGGGGATAATCCTCCGTTTGGAAAAATATAATATACACAACCGTGAGAGAAGCTCATCACGCGCACACATGCATATGCTCATTTTAATTAGCTACTACCGTCGTTTTCAACTATCACTCGATTTCCAGTTGCATACCCATGCTTACAACATTCTAGACAACAGGTGGGGGTGGCTCATCAATCCATCGCCAGTGAACTTCCACCGGATGTCATCACTAGTGCCCAGCCAGAGTCGTTGGACCTCTTGACATTTGCAGCAAAGGTAAAAGAATTGTTGGATGATGGCAACGGAGAGATCCTCCGTGGATGGCGGCAGCGTTGGTAAGGGCTCTGACGCCCTATGATGCCTCGGCGGCAGCCGGAGAGATAAAACAGCGGGGGCAGGTGAGGAGGGTGTGGATGCAAAATAAGCGGGGCAGGGACGGAGTGGAAGAGAAGTGGACCGGGAGAGAGATTTGAGTGGGCCGGGGGTATCAGAGTCATATATGGTGGCGGTTCAGATTACAACAACACCCCCCACCCACTCCCCCCCCCCCCCCCCGCGCGCACACACACGGTTTCCTTTTTTATATGCGGGAAAATGGACGTCTGGATCGCTCTGCAGACCGATAGGGTATCATGTTGGACAACAAAATATGTCTGAACGGATGCGGGCAGTTTGAGGGCCAGCGTTGCAGATGCCCTTAGAATCCTATTGTATGACTAGTAAGCATGCACGTGCAACGCACGTCTATATAAATATTACAACCAGATTTGTGAGGCTATTTGTGGAGGTTGGTGCTTCTATAAATATTACAACCAGATTTGTGAGGCTATTTGTGGAGGTTCGTGCTCAAAGAAGATAAGGCAGACGTGTCAGTCATGGAAGTTTGTTCTCGAGAAAGAAAAGGCCCCCATGTCCCTTGCTCGAGTGACATGAGTGGCGACCCTAGCGCCCCCCTTCCTTCCCTCCTATCTTCCTCGTTTTCCTTCCCTCTATCTTCCTCGTTGTCATTGGAGGAAACTGTTGGGCAAATTGGTGTATGTGGTGAATTTGATATGTCGTAAAACATAGTAAGGGCCAACATGTAATGTGGATCAACATTTTACAACGTGTGGTACAATCTCTCTGTTTCATATAACAAAACCTGATAAGTCTGTTCGGTTGTAAACATGAAGATGCTTTCAAGACACTCTCCATTGGCACCATTTTCTTCAAATGCTTGGTGATAACCAGCAAGGTTTATCCCTTCCAACCGTAACCCCACACCCCACATCCTGCAAGTGAACAACTACTTTATCAAGACAACAAAGAGTATTTTGAATTATAAGCAGCAATCTAGAGCTTGCACTATTATAATTCTCTTGCTTGAAAATGATCTATGTTGATCTAAGTGAAGAAAGAAAATAGAATAGCTCGTTTGAATAAAAATAGCAGAGCACCATTGTTTTTTGCAATTCCAGAGTGTTATTTCTTGAAATCTTGAAAATGCTTCTATTGCACATTAACAACATTGGACAATTCGTCATAAAAATGCATTATTCAAAAGAGAATGATTCAGTTCCATACAATCCTATACTGAAAAAATGCACTCTTTCGACTCATTTCCAAACCATACTGGGTAACATGAACATTTCAGTTAAAGAGTTACCACACCTTTCTCATTTGAAAATGTATCTCTTGATTCAGTATCACCACCGAGGCACCCACCATTTATACTGAATTTTTTTTAGTACCTATGAATAATGTAAACATGATATTGCTAGGGAGTTGGAGGGCTTAATGCGATATCTCATATGCCGCAGTACCTAGCCCTGATCCTAGTAAAGAGGGGGGGGGGTCAAATTAGGCATTTCAATTAAAGAGTTACCACACCTTTCTCATTAGAAGCTATATCTCTTGATTCAGTATCACCACCGAGGCATCCATCGTTTATACCAAATTTTTTGTAGTACCTACGAATAATGTAAACATAATTTTGCTAGAGAGTTGGAGGGCTTAATGCGATATCTCAAATGCCACAATACCTAGCCCTGAACCTAGCAAAGAGGAGACAAAGAAGGCATCACACACTCAGAACCTCCTCCATTACACCACGTGTGCATTTTTAAAGAAACTCATGTGTGTGAAATATAGGAGTGTGCAAGTTTTAAGGGGAGTGTGCAAGTTTTAAGGGCAGAACTGGCACCAGCATGTTTGATTCAAACTTGGAAAACAATAAAACTTAGCCTACAATGGACACCATCAAACAATTTCCAGAAAGGACAGTTAGAATTGTTTTTCATCTTCACTATTACAGGAACAATGATTCCGAACTGAGGAGGTGGAGGGAGAGGGATTTGCATTACCATAATCTAAAGCCTAGCGCGATATGGCAGAGGAATGATTGAAAGTCATGGATCGAGGATAATCCTAATCCACTGTCAGTAGAATGTAGTGTACTGTAGAAAGCCCAAACTTACTGAGGCAAATCGCCTAAAGGCAAATGAAACTCACCATGGGATGGAAGTTCCTCATCATTTGCCGACCTACGGCGAGGGAGGAGTGAGCAGATGGCGGCGTGTTCATACTTGTGGTGCATCCGATTCTGTGGTGAGCAGTTATGTTTGGCACGCTGATGAATGACACAAATTGTGGTGGTGACCATCCAGCTAGGTCCGTGGACGTCAGGCCAAGACATTGAAGCCCTCATCCACCTGACAACATAACAAATAAAGATTTTCAGTTCAGTTGTTGATCTCGATTCTCGACAGGTGAGTATGATACTTGTATTAACACTTGAATGGCACCTATTTGTTTAATGTAAGGATAAACACACTTTACTTCTCCAACCATATCACTCGATAGAGTAAGAAAAGAAAAAAGCAAAAAATACAGTACACTCAGTAGAAAGTAGTGAAAAAAAGCTGGTACAAAACCTTGTGAATTACAGTAGCTTCACAGTCGTAGCCATAAGAGAACGGAGGGAGTAGATGGCCACACGGACGAAAAAACAACAAACACCAGCAGCACTACAACCCAAATCTGAGCCAAACCGGGCCACCTGAGGGCCATGCGGCAAGAGATCACCTATGAGATAAACACGATGGTTGACAAATATGCATATTGGTAATGAAAATCATGACATGGCATCAGGCAAATCAACGCATATAAATTGGGCAGCTTGCTTTCATAATGATGTTTGACTCTACTTATAAATGGAGAACTACCATTCATTGAGGTGTACATATCAAGCTATAGCATGATTTTAGTTAAATCGAAGACGACGAATTTTGCCTCACGTGAACAAGCATCCCTTAGTAGCGATACTCATCATAGATGCCGCCACATAGCCCAGCTCACAAAGAGCTGCAAGATGGAAAAAATAATGGATTAGTTATGGTACTCAACAATCCTTGACTCAAATAAAATATATAGTTCACACCTTATTATCCATTGCTCCATAAATCAGGCTACGCACACAATTTCAGTTTACACAAACCCATATACATCAACGGATTAATCAAACTTCACTAATAGGCAGAATATCTAAATAGCAAGGTATTACTCCCTCCGTTCGGAATTACTTGTCGCAGAAATGGATGTATCTAGACGTATATTAGATCTAGATACATCCACTTCCGAGACAAGTAATTCCGAACGGAGGGAGTATGTGTGAACCATAGCACACATCCTGTAATTCAGTCTTTAAAGATGCATCGAATCAGTCTAAACTTTTAAGTACACAGCCTTATAAAATTTCAGTTCTAATATCATTTACATTTGTTCACGAGGAAAACACATCAAAAGCAGTTTATAAGTACCTATCAGATTTACACCAAGTGGTTAAGTGGATATAACAAAATTCCGAATTATATAAGTTGTCACCTGCCACTTGCATTGCAAACTTTTTGCCGACATCCAAAACGTACAGGCATCAGCTAGAGCAAGAACTTACAAGAAGCAGGTACAACAAGCAGCGCCAGTAGAAACAGAGCAAGCAGCGCTGCCTAGCCACCTCGCCGCCTCCAAGCTAGACTCGAGGCCAGTGCACACACACGCACTGCATCTGCCGACGGGGCAAAGCAAAGCACGGTGCAGAATTGCACTGACCACCGTCGCTGAAACGGGAACCTGACGTAGTAGGCAGCCGGACGCCAGGGTAAAGAGCGGATAAGCAGTGTCCGGGATGTCACAGCCGGCGGGGAGAGAGTCATGGGGGAGGGGCGGACGTCGATTTGCAGAGGAACAGCGAGTCCGCGACGATGTCTTGGTAAACAGAGCTTGGGCGGCGGATTCCGCATGCTCGTCAACGGCATGTGCGGCTCCGTCGGGTTGTATGCCTAAGGGTTCAGCGACGGGCGTTCACGGCGGGATGACGCGGCGTCCGACAACCGCGGGGAAGATGGGGCGTTTGGGTTGGAGGGTGGGCGCGATCTGGGCGATGACGATGTGCATGGGGCGAGGGCCAAGAGGAGGAGCGGCGGCGGAGGGTCAGGCGGCAGCGCGGACTGGGATTGGGGGTGAGAAATTTCATCCGCTCAGCCTCGTCAATCAGGTCGGCAGCCACGCGCTTGATGGGGGAGGGAGGCGTCGGCGTACCTGCGGTAGCAGAGGAGGAGAGGCAGGCGCGCGACGGGCGGCGGCTCCGCGGCTCCGGCTCTCCCATGGCGAAGGGCGGCGACCTGGGGCGGCTCTTCCCCAGCGTGCGACGGGATGCGACTGTCGGCGACTCCCGCAGAGAAGGGCGGCGGCTCCGGCTCTCCCGCGGCGAAGGGCGGCGACCTGCGACGGGCTCCCCCGGCGCGCGACAGGCGGCGGCTCCGGCTCTCCCGCAGCGAAGGGCGGCGACCTGCGGCGGGTCTCCCCCGGCGGGGCGGCTCCCGGGGCAACGGGCGCGGCGGGGCGGCTCCTGCGGCTAAGGCGGCGCGAGGCTGCGGGAGTAACGGCGGGGGAGGAAGAGGAGGGGGCGAGAGAGGTCGTGCGGTCGTGTGAGGGCAGCGGTTTTTGTTTAACGACGGGCAGATAAGCGATCGATGGATTATAGTGGCGTAATGCGTGGTTGGTAGCGTTAAACATTGGAGGATTAAGAGCCATTAGATGTTAATGATGGATGGATGTGATTGTTTGGATCTGCCCCTCTCTTCTTTTTATAGTGGTAGTAGATGCATACATTTTATCGACCATAGTAATAGTCGTTCAGTGAGTTGTGAGCATGCTAGGGATATGTTTTTCTTGAGCTTGCATATAAGGGATTAATTAGCCAGGATATTTGAAGCGTTGAAACCTCTGAAGTTGGATTTTTGATGGATTGATCTTCCATGTGTTCAAAAGGGATAAATAGTGACCATTTCACCTGGACAAAGCAAACTAGCTGGCTCGGTTGCTCGCTGTCAAGCTTGAGCAGGTATGATTTGATTGTTGTTTTGCATAGATTTGGTTTGGTTTGTTGAGCTGGCCAAAAGAAAAAGATTGGTGATGGAGACTTGTAGGTCATTGTCAGCCGTCATTATCACCCTTTTTAGGTTATTATTGACGGGTCGTTGGTGTAGAAAACGTTGTTAAGCACTGGAGCCCCACCTCTCGTCCGTTCTTGGTAAAGATAGAGCATTGCAGTGACATGCATGTAGCTCTGCTCTAGTCATAGATCATGGCCAGCAAACCGGCACATTATTTCTGGGACTGCCAAATGGGCAAGATGCATAGGCGTATGCTAGCTACTCGATCGAGTAGAAGCCACACTAGCTAGATGAAAAAGCTAGGGCGCGGCTAAAATGAGCTAGCTCGGTTGTCAGTGCCATGCCATGCATTGTATCGCATTAATTTCTTTGTCAAGAGTCAAGACGCATACGGACCCAAGTATAGCCGCTGCGTCAAGAGGCTACATAAACAGCTCCCAAGTAGCTAGCTAGCGCTCCAGCCGGCACCACCAAGCCATAGCCATCCGAGCAGAGCAGTGAGGGTGAGTCCCCTCCCCCTCCGTCTCCCCTAGCTCTAGCTCGTTGGATCTACTCACCCTCCCTCTCGATGAATGCGTGTTCCATCTTTAAAAGACTTTCTTCTTGTTTCTTTCGCAGAAAGGAAAATTTAACAGTACAGCAAGACTCCTCCAGAAGGAAGCACACCAAGCCATCCGACCACTCACGGTGAGTCCCCCCTTCGGATCTACTCCCTCTCGATCTTCTCACTGAAATCTTCCTAGCAGTTGAAAAATTAAGCCAACCAACTAACCCTCTCAATCTTCTCACTGAAATATTTCTTCTTGTTTCATTTGCAGACAGAAAACTAGAAGCTTGGATCCACCGTCACCATGGACGGCAACAAGAAGCTTGTGATGGGCGCTCTACAATGCCTGCTTCACCTTGGGCCACGCGGTCACCTACGCACTCCTCCAGGTACTCTACGCAACTACAACAGCTTCGCTGGATGCTGGACATTCCGAATTTCCGATGGATTCATCATGTTGATGCTTGGGTGTGGACCGTGGTGTGGTGTTGGTCTGCGTGGGGGTGGGTGCAGTCCTCCTTCGCCCTGCGGTGCGTCCAGTGGACGGACACCAAGGCCGCCCAGGAGAGCGCCCTCTGTCTCTGGATGCTGCGCTGCGCCGTACTCCAGGTGGCCGCGGCGGCGCTGGCGTTGCACCTGTCGTGCCGCCGCCGCTGGGTCCGCCGCGCCCTGGCCTACCTCGCGCTCATGGTCGCCTTCGTCGCCCACTGCATGTACGTCGCCGCCGTCCGCCTCCTCCTCGCCGCTGACTGCCCTGGATACGTCTTGCTCTGGATACGTCTTGCTCAGGATCTTGTGCACCGCGTACATCGCCTTCTTCCTAGGGGGCGACCTGCTCTGCTTCCTGGGCCTCATCCTGGGAGGTGACAACTGACAACTGATGAGCAGGGCAAAGCAGCAGCGCGTAGGCAGCCGATCGATTAGTTCAGCAAGCTGCAGAGGATCATATGTCCATGGATCAGTTCATTCATGAGGTACTGAGACGAAGTGATGGAATAAGAAAGTAGAGTATGCATTATGCTACGACCATTGATGGAGTGCGCTATGTCTGAATTTACTAGTGTTAATTGGATGGGTCTGACTATATACTACTCCCTCCGTCCCAAAATAAGTGTCTCAACTTTGTACTAGCTCTAGTACAAATTTATACTAACCTCAAGACACTTATTTTGGGATGGAGGGAGTACTTAGTACTGTTTGTGTAATGTGGGCTATATAAATAGCCTGGATTGTGGCCGGCTTTGATGTATATATTAGACCTTTTCATTTCCCTGCATTATGATTATCACAGATGACGGAGTTATATATGATCCAGCCTCGGTATAGTTGATGTTGGTGAAATTGTTACTAAAGTTTAATTATATCTATTTTCATCCCTCGCTCATGCTGTTTATGGTTGTGGAGTGAGCCATGGTTTTTCATTCACTCCGGCAACCGCTGACGTATATGAATGTATTCCGCCGGGGTTCAGGTGTGACCAGCTGTGATTTTGGTCCGGCCAGATTTTTTGATGCAGAGTGACCTGACCCGACCACACTATTGATCGACGGGGCTGGGGGGGGACATAGATTCAGGTGTAGGTCTGCATAGCTAACTAGAACAGCCTGGGTTCGTATTATTTTACTAACTAAAACAGTGGCCCTTGCAAAATGCGAGGGCACCTAGCTACTACATCAAACCCTCTAAAAAATCTTTCGAAATTCCAAATAATTTTAGAAAATAAACGTCAAAGAAAGTTATTTCTTAGGACAAATATTTTTTTGGTCTCTATAATATTTTTTTCTCAATTTCGTCCTCCAGTTATTCCAACAGATAATTTTATTGATGAACTCTTAATACTATGTATATTTGTTCCCTCTTGTGGGTTTCACCGTTTAAACATTTTGATCATGTGACACCTTTGTGTAAGACACATCACACAACTTTAACTTTGGAAATTATTTTTCCATATTAAAAAAACAACCATATGTTCTTAAAATCATCAAAAATATGAAAGAACATACAATTTTAAGAAAAATCTAAAATGTTCTTTTCACTAAATATTCAATTTTATGAAAGAACATACAATTTTAAGAAAAATCTAAAATGTTCTTTTCAATTTTATGAATATGGCCAAGCATCACCGTAAATATTCAATTTGTCTTATTTAATTATTTACTTTATTACTATATTTAATTTGATTTCCATATTTTGTAGTATAATAAACATATGTTGTGCTGATATGATGATTTTATTTAGAATATGGGACAACTTTTATTGGGGTATTTCAAGGCAGTGAGTACTCAATGCACCCCAAATCAGGAGACGCCTTGATCACAATAAAATTAAAAAAGAGAAAACTAAAAAAATAAATCCCTTAAGGAAGAAATAAAATAAAATATAAACTAAAAAAATCATAATAGCGAGGTCATCTAAGCTAAAATGAATAATTGGGAGTAATATTACCCTTGAAGAAGAAATAAAATAAAAAAAATCTAAACAAACAATAAAAAAATTGCACAAAATTTACACAGAAATTTGGGTAAGTCACTTTTTTTAACAACCGGATAACTGAGTACAAGTAGTGAATTGAATAATTAATTGTGACGGAGATGGACCTCGCCACACCGGTTGGCCTGGACCAGCGACGGTCATGCATGCATGGATGCACTTGTAGCCCATACGTTCAAGAAAACAAAAACAAACATAATCGAACACTCGAGTTTTCTAACAACTAATGGATTACTGACATTGGTACTACCCTTTAAGTAGAAATAGAATGAGAAAAAACTCTAAAACAAAATAATATCAAAAGGTAAACAAAATCTACACAGAAATCACACTTTTTTATATTACGCAAGATAAGCACATAATTGTGAAATTTATGGAATTGCGATATGTTATAACATGCAGAAATTGCGCTTTGTTATAGTATGCAATAATAAATGTATAATAGTGGAGTTAGTGTCAGTGATAGTACCATTAAATAAGAAAAAATGAACTAAAAACTATAACAAAATCAAAATGACAAAGTTTTCTAAGGAAAAATGAATTAGAGGCATTAGTATTGCCCTTTAAGAAAAATGCTCTCTATCTACGGAGAAATTACATTCTTTATAATATACAGAATAAGCATATAATAGTGAAATTACAAAAAAATACTAATAAAAATTGTATTAGCGGGATCGATATTACCTTTAGAGAAGAAAGAAAATAACATACAAACTAAAAAGGAATCAAAATAATGAAGTTTTCTTGGTGGCATTGGTTTTACCCTTTCAGAAGAATAATGAAAAATAATAAAACAATAATGACAAAATTTGGGACGCGGATTTGGTGAATATGGTTCCACGCGCACCCTTTATGAATAGTAAATAAAAAAAATACTAGAGTAAATGTAAGAAATCTGAAACTTTTTTGTAATATACATAGTCAACCGGTATACTCACGTGAAGTTTCACGAAGAACTCACATCCATGGTACCCTGGGCAAAAATGACAAATCAAAGCTATATTAAACAACATGTTTGATGAATAGTATGGTCCCAATTGTATTTTCTTCACTAAGAATACCATGGATGTCAATACATCAAGAAACTTCATATGTGAGTAGAATCATGGAAAAAGTTTCATATCCCAAAATTTCAGATTTTTTAAAAAAAATCAAGTTTTTTTTTCTTCTGATTTTACTATTCATGTGGGTGCGCATGGAACCATGTTCACCTTTGTATATTTGCAAAATATGCACAAAATTTACACAAAATTTGCGCTCTTTTACAACATGCAAGTAATGGAATTTTCGCAAAAATGAAAGTTTCCATGAAAGAATGAATTAGTGGCATTGGTCCTTTTTCTTTTTCTTTATTACTTCTTGGTTTCTATTTTTTCTGTTATAGGTATTTTTGCGATGTTGGGTGTGTGTAAATGTATATAAAAGTACAATGTAGTATGTGCAAAAATTACACTATTATATAATTGTTGTTTGCATACAACAAAAAGTGTAATTTTAGTGCAAAGTTGTGTGCAACTTTTTTTTTCATATTTTTCTTCTTAAAAAATATATCCAATGCAACTAATTCATTGTTCCTTATAAAAATTTGTCATTTTGTTATTGATTTAGTTATTATTTCATTACATACATAATCTTGCAAAGTATAAAAAAGTGCAATTTCTATGTAAATTGTGTGCCATATTTTATCGTTATTTGTTTCTATTTTTTATTTTCTTTCTTCTTAAATGGTAATACCAATGTCACTAACTCATTGTTTCTTTAAAAACTTCATTATTTTGATTTTGTTTCTGTGTTGTTTCATTTTCTTTAATCTTAAACGGTAATACCAAGCCACTACTTCATTCTTTCTTAGAAACTTCATTATTTTGAAATTCATAGTTTTTACTTCATTTTCGTTCTTATGAAACGGTAATACATATGCGGCTAATTCATTAATTCTTATGAAACTTTTTTTGGTGAAAATACCACTATAATACGCTCATTTTTGCATATTAGAAAAAAGCACAATTTTTGTGTAATGTGTGCAAATTTTATCATTGTCTTTTATTTCATTTGCTTTCTTCTTAAAGGGTAATACCTAAGCCACTAATTCATTAATTCTCGGAAAACCTTATTATTTTGATTGTGTTTTAATTTTCATTTATTTTTCTTTTTTAAAGGTAATACTAAAGTCACTAATTCATTATTTCTTTAAAAAAACCATCATTTTGATTATGTTTTAGTTATTACTTCATTTTCAAAAACAGAAGAAAAAATGCATCCAGACAACCAATAAGAAAAACACGTAACATGCTTCAGCCCAACAAAAAATCGACTAACCCAAAATATGGCCATTCAAAAAATCCAGCCCAATACAGAACAGCACACCCAAAGGATAAAAAAACCCAGCACACATCTTGTAGCAGCATCCAACGGACGAAAAATTCGAACTGACCCAAATTTTGGCAGCAAAGTTTTTAGAAAACTGCTGTAAGTGAAAACCAAAGTATTCCCATCGGTGGGCAAGTAATACCGCAGTTTCTAAAAACCAACGCTTTTCTTAGTTTTTACATGTGTTTGGCTGGTGCTGTTTTATCAAAGTTTTCACCAAGTATTTAGCATGCATGACTGAGTATTTAGCTGCTGCTAACGGTGGCTGGGTGCATGCACACGTCCGCCCGACCTAGATGCTAGGATCTATAGAAAATGTCTATCTCTGCTGCATCTACATGCATGTCATCTAACTTAGAATATGTCTATCCTAGAATCACGTATGGCCTTTGCTTGGTCCACTAGCGTTGAAGACTTGAACTAATCCACCTATATATATACCCCTCTTCAAACGAACACACAATCGCAAGATATTCTAGTCTTCACACAACAAGTTTCTCCTGATTTACAAATGTGATCTACAGCAAGTTAGCAGGTATGCTCTATTATCAATCATTTTTTTCGAGGGTTGGGGGATCTAGGAAAGTGTATACCTGAGATGTCATATGCATATGTGTAGGTGTGTTATATTGTCAATCAGAATGTTGGGTAATTTTTTGATGTGCAAACGTAGGGAAGATGATGAATTAGCTATCATTGAAGCTTTGTATGCTAATGATAGAAGCTCGGCCAACCACACACGTATACATACATCCATCCTTACGGGAGATCGGTACGTGCAAGAAGTTCTAGAAGGTCATGAATTGAGATGCAAACGAGATTTTCGGATGGAGCAGTATATTTTTCGTAACTTAGTCCAGTGCCCTCGAGAAAGATGCCATCTAAGATATACAAATTTTGTCTCAGTGGAAGAACAAGTAGGCATATTTTTATATGTCGTTTCAAAGAATGCAACCAATCGTACACTCCAAGGGCAATTTCAGCATAGTGGTGAGGTCATAAGTCGCTATTTCCATATTGTGTTGAACGCCCTCATGATATTGTCAGGAAGTATAATACAGTTGCCTCCAATTAATGTTCCTCTCAAAGTTGCAAGAAATACGAAATTTATGCCATATTTGAAGGTATTATTCACCTTTTAACCCTTCAGTGCTATAACCATATATAAATACAAAGTTTTCATTGTATGTAATTTTTTTGTAGGATTGTATTGGAGCAATAGATGGAACACATATTCCAATTACCATATATCCAAATGACCAAGGTCCATATCATAACAGAAAGGGAACACTGTCACAAAATGTTATGGTTGCATGTGATTTTGATAATCGTTTCATCCATGTCAGCAGCGGATGGGAAGGTTCCGCTTCTGACCCTCGTGTTCTACAAGATGCTCTTGAAAATAACTTCTATGTCCCCGAAGGAAAGTTTTATTTGGTGGATGCTGGTTATGCGAATACGCCTAATTTTATTGCACCTTATCGCAATGTAAGGTACCATTTGCTGGAGCAGGCTAAATGCAATCAGCGGCCGCGGAATCCTCGAGAACTATTCAACCTGAGGCATGCACAACTTCGTAATCATGTTGAGCGTATAATTGGAGTTCTGAAGAAGCGTTTCCCTATACTAAAATGTGCATCGCAATACCCCATCGACTCGCAAGCAGAAATTGCGATAGCATGTTGTGCTCTTCATAATTTCATTTGTAGTAATGAGGGTGGCGAACAATGGTTGGACCAAGTTGAATCGGAGATTGATCCAGTAAAAATAATTGATGTTCCAAGTGGAGATATGAAGTATACAAATGACATACATTCTCTCAATGAGCGACGAGCACTAGGTAGCACAAAAAGGGATGAAATAGCCAATGCCATGTGGAATGACTATCAAGACTATCTCAGACGGACTAGAAGAAATACTGCATGACTTTCATTTGCTCTCCTTTTTATATATGTTTTTGTTCAGAAGTGTACTGAATAAAATAAATTCATATATTTTAGCAATTTTTTTCCGGTAGGTTGGATGTCTCATGAGTACAATAAAATAAGCAGAATATTAATATTGTATACGAGGCATGAATAAAAAGAATCAATAGAGTTATTGTGCTTCCTTTATTCACAATATAGAAAGAAACATGATACTACTTAATTGGCAACGATTCATGAAAGATGACACTGAACGAACGTATAATGAAATGGTAACATGATTAAATAAAATGTCTCCTGCTTTGGTAACCTTCAGACATGCGGGGCCACCACTTCTTTGATAATTACGGAAAGAACATCATCGTCTACTTCCATGAATGTTTGACGGTTTAGCATATCTTCTATCAGATGGTTAATCATCTTGTGTTGGTCACTTGTAGTGAGTCCCAATGTTCTAAGTTTCTGAATACAGTTTGGCATGCCATAAGGATCATTTTTGGGGTCATTCCTTTCCATTTGGGCCATCTTGATTTCCTTGTAGCTGTCAATTTGCTTTGTCTTCATTTCCTTATAAGTCTGCATTTCTTCTTCCCTCACAGAAACCAATTTGGCCAACACAATGTCCTTGCCTCTTTTTCCCTTAGTTTTGTCACTTCCATCATCAGATCCTTTTGAATTCCGAAGCCTCTTCCTTCGAGGTGAATCCACACTTGTTAAATCTTCTACTGTTGAAACATGATTTTCATTACTCCCTAGAGGTTCTGAATATCCACCATATGATAAATCAACATCGTCACCATATATATTTCCACCCCAGTCATATTCTAGGATTGCTGATCCCAGAGCAGATAGTGTTGCCTCAGGAGTATCCATACTAGAAGCCCTCATAACATCATCAGTATAGGTTCCATGTTCAGGAAGATGGGACATATTCTTGTACCTCTCTTCAGTACCATCAGTTGTCCTTTTGCAATGCTTGCCTTCTACCATTTTACCTGCATACAAATTAGGTGACTAATAAGTGACATGATAGGAGTAACTTCTTAATTTTAATCATTGTCAGAAACAAACCTTCATGAATTTCATATAGAACATCATAGTATGGGAATGGTTCCTCCACTTGCGCTGTTCAGTTGATAGCTCCTCCCATTTTTCATCTAAAGCCGTTGGAACTTTGTTCTTGGGATCCCAACCAAATCCACTCTTTTCCACAATAGACTTGACGACATTCAGTTCCTTCTTCAGCCTTTGCTCCCTATCTTTCAGCTGTTGAACAGTAAAATTAGCTCCAGGAGGTCTCGCATTTAATCGGTCTTTCATAGCCTGCCATCCTTCCTTTGTCCACCCATTTTGGCCACGGTACTTCCCCACATCTGAGTACTCTTTCATCATTGACACTAGAAAAGCTAAGAGACCATTAGTCCATGCTGCTCTGTCCTTTTTTGGCTCTGCAATTGTTTTTTAATTGTTAGTTGAGGATTGGCATATAATCATAGCAAGACAATATGATGCGTTGACAAGTAAAAGATGATGTACGTACTCAACATGACTACAGTTAGATGTTGAGCTAACTAGACAAGTGCAAGAAATAGATCAATCAGTCGGCGTTCAATAGCAAGATTAATTTAACCAGGACGTACATCATAGTTCATTAATCAACTAGATTAAAGCAATGCAATCTTAGGAGTGTTGCCATCATATTTTTTTCTATATGTGCGTGTACGTGCGCCGTTTGTACTGCATTGACTACCTAGCAAAGCCTTGTGCGTACGAGTGTTCTTCAGACAGACCAATCGATCTACTCCATGAACTACTCAAGACATGCGCTACTTGCAGGAAATTAATAGGCATACAAGTACACTGTTGGGAATAACCCGTGGCGAGCCTGGCGAGCTGGTGCGCGCGAGCGCGTGTGGTGGGCGCGTCGGACTCGGACCAGGGCAAGGTTGGGTGCGTGCGTGCGTGCCCAAGTGTAGGCGTGTGTGTGTGTGTCAGCGTGTGTGTGCGCTGGGTAGCTAGCGAGGGATCGGGAGGAGTGGACCGCGTCGGGTGCGCGCGTGGCCACGGCGATCGCGTGCATGCGCGATCGGAGTGCGCGAGCCGGTGCGCGCGCGGGATGTGGCGAGTGGCTAGTGGGAGCGTACGTGCGCGGCCCGACATGTCGGAACTCGCAGGTATAAATTCCACTCCCTCCCCGTGTAATCGCTGAGGCAATCGAGTTCGAGCTCGAGGTGAAAAACAGAAAAACCCGCACGTGCGGGTGGGGGGGGGGGGCGTTCGAGCGCCGACAAATCTTCTGTGTCCTTCTTCCTCCCCTCCGGTCGTGTCTCTGGTGATCACCGTCGAGTGCCGCAGCCCGTGGCACCAACACTTGGTATCAGAGCGAGGTGACAACGCGCGGTGAGGGAGCTCGCCGGAGGTCATTGCGCTGGTTCCACAAGGCGGAGGTGGCGGGGGCGGATCAGTGTCCATGGGGATGCCGGTGCTCGCGCCGGACGGCTACACCGTGTGGGCGATCAAGGCACAGGCGATCCTTGATGCCCACACGCTGTGGGAGGCGGTGGCGCCGGTGAACGATGCGGCGGTCAACGCGAAGAAGTGCAAGACGGCGAGGGCGCTGCTCCTGTCGGGGCTGCCGGAGGACGTCTTGCTGTAGGTGGCGGCAAAGCCCACGGCGAGGGAGGTTTGGGACTCCCTCGAAGTGCGCTTTGTCGGCACCGAACGGATATGCGCGGCGAGGAGGGCAACGTTGCACGGCGAGCTAGACCGGCTGAAGATGGAGGACGGCGAGTTCCTGGACGCCTACGCCGGCAGGTTGGCGGGGATGACGACGAGGTTTGCGAGCCTGGGGGAGACGCTGGGCGACACCGAGCTGGTGAAAAAGCTCATGGATACGGTGTCGGACCGTCTCTTCCCGGTCGTCGCCGGAATCAAGAAGTTCTGCATGCTGGAGGAGCTCACCTACGACGAGGTGCTCGGGGGGCTGCGCGCATTTGACGAGCGTGTGCGGCACCGCGGGAAGAGCAGCGGCGAGCGCCCAGACGGACAAGTGTTGTACACGGCGGCGCAGTGGCGGGCGCGGGAGCGACGCCAAGGGCGAGCTTGGGACGACGATGAAGACGCGCGCAGCGTGGCGACGCGGGACGGCAGCAACAGACGTGGCCGCTGCTACAAGTGTGGCGAGCACGGCCACTTCAAACACGATTGCCCGGAGATGCGGAAGGGGCCAGCGGCGGAGCGGGCGCTGCTGGCGGACGTCGGAGTCGAGGACGACGGACTCCTCTAGGACACGGCTTAGGAGGAGTGTGCTGGGAATAACCCATGGCGAGCCTGGCGAGTTGGTGCGCGCGAGCGCGTGTGGTGGGCGCGTCGGACTCGGACCAGGGCAAGGTTGGGTGCGTGCGTGCGTGCCCAGGTGTAGGCGTGTGTGTGTGTGTGTGTGTGTGTGTGTCAGCGTGTGTGTGCGCTGGGTAGCTAGCGAGGGATCGGGAGGAGTGGACCGCATCGGGTGCGCGCGTGGCCGCGGCGATCGCGTGCATGCGCGATCGGAGTGCGCGAGCCGGTGCGCGCGCGGGATGTGGCGAGTGGCTAGTGGGAGCGTACGTGCGTGGCCCGGCATGTCGGAGCTCGCAGGTATAAATTCCACTCCCTCCCCGTGTAATCGCTGAGGCAATCGAGTTTGAGCTCGAGGTGAAAAACAGAAAAACCCGTACGTGCGGGGGGGCATTTGAGCGCCGACAAATCTTCAGTGTCCTTCTTCCTCCCCTCCGGTCGTGTCTCCGGTGATCACCGTCGAGTGCCGCAGCCCGTGGCACCAACATACACGACCGCGAAGCAAGAAGCTTGGAAGATCACTGGAAACTAATCACTGCCCTCGTATTAGCCCACATTGACATCTACTCCTTGGAAGATCAGCATGGAGTATATTCAATATGCCGCCCCTTGTGGCAGTATTGCATTCATCGGAAAGGGCGTAGATGAGTGCATACCTTTTTTCCCTGGTGGTGGGCTTGATTGAATCATGGCCGACGGAGGAGATGGGAGAGGGAGACTTGCAAGTGACGCCGGCTGGAAGAAGAAGCACCTGAGAAGAGAACGTATGTGAATCAAACAGAATCAGCTAATAAGCAGGAGGAGGTACAGGTGGTTCGGACTGCTGGTTGGGGAGCGGCAGGAGGCCGGACCCCGGCCGCGATCTCTCGGGAGGAGGACATCGCGTTTGGATGGATTCAGGATCCGGTGTCTGAGGGGCGCCGGATGAGTGGACGACTCCAGACCCAGCCTGATGTGGACGATATTCAGCAGCGGTGCGCCATGAGGGCGGCCAAGCTTTGTGACGTGGAGGTCACTACTGGTATGTCGGTCCAATACTTCTAATTCCATTTTGCATTTTTCAAATGATGATATTGTTAAGAATGCAAATCAATTAGGTGTTTCGTTGGGTAGTAATGACACTGAAATTTCTAATTCTGTTAATGATCTTTTAGACCTAGAGGCTGAGCGGGCCTTAGAGATGATCCATAATATTGCGGCTGTCAAACCTATGAGTGATTCTGAGGTTGATGCGCTCGGGGTGAGGGTGCTAGACAACTTTCAGCTAAATTTTGGAACGATTACCCTTCTTCCTAAGAAAGTAGAGGCTGTGAGGATTGAGCAATTCAGGCCAATCTGTCTGCTTAATGTCAGTTTCAAAATTTTCACCAAGGTCGGGACCAATAGACTCACACAGATTGCGCATACTATTGTGCAGCCTACCCAATCTGCTTTCATGCCAGATAGCAATATCCTTGAGGGGGTAGTGGTCCTTCATGAAACGTTCCATGAAATCCACACGAAAAAACTAGATGGGGTTGTTTTCAAAGTGGATTTCGAAAAAGCATATGATAAAGTCAAATGACCATTCCTTCAACAGGCCTTGCACATGAAGGGTTTTGATGAGGCTTGGCGACGCCAAGTAGAATCCTTTACGCAAAAAGGGAGTGTTGGAATTAAAATAAATGATGATATTGGCCACTATTTCCAAACACATAAGGGTCTGCGGCAAGGAGATATAATGTCCCCTGTTTTGTTCAACATTGTGGTTGACATGTTGGCCATCCTAATAGGTCGGGCAAAGGAGGCCGGTCAGGTGGGAGGCTTGGTGCCCAACCTGGTTGATGGGGGGTGTCCATTTTACAGTATGCTGATGATACTATCATCTTTATGGAGCATGACCTGGCAAAAGCGAGAAATATGAAGATGGTGCTTTGCTTATTTGAACAATTGTCTGGGTTAAAGATTAACTTTCATAAAAGTGAACTGTTCTGCTTTGGTAGAGCCAAGGAGGAACAGGAGGCTTATAGGCAATTGTTTGGATGTGAATCAGGAGCTTTACCTTTCACATACTTAGGTATACCCATTCACCATCGTAAGCTTATAAACCGAGAGTGGAAGTGCATTGAGGATCTGTTTGAAAAGAAACTGAGTTGCTGGAAGGGCAAACTTATGTCACATGGAGGCCGGTTAATTCTTATTAATTCGGTACTCACGAGTATGCCGATGTTCCTATTATCTTTCTTTGAGGTTCCAGTTGGGGTTAGGAAACGACTGGACTTCTACCGATCAAGATTTTTTTGGCAGAGTGATGAACTTAAGAGAAAGTATAGACTCGCCAAGTGGGATGTCATTTGTAGACCTAAGGACCAAGGGGGTTGGGTATCGAAAATCTTGAGGTCAAGAACAGATGCCTGCTTAGTAAGTGGCTGTATAAGCTTTCGGGTCCGACTGATGCAACTTGGGCGCAGATTCTTCGTAACAAGTATCTGCAGTCCAAAATTTTGTCAGAGGTGACAGTGAGACCAACTGATTCGTTGTTTTGGAAGGGGCTTATGAGAGTCAAGGTAACCTTCTTTAATAGAACAAAGTTTATTGTCGGTGATGGAAATGTCACACGTTTCTGGGAGGACACCTGGCTGGGTGATACACCTTTAGCAATACAGTACCCAACCTTGTATCGTATTGTCCAGCGACGTGATGCGCTAGTTGCAACGATTATGCAGTCCATTCCCCTTAATATTCAGTTTCAGCGGGTGCTTGTTGGTGAGAGATGGGAAGCTTGGCTCCATCTGGTGCGTAGACTGATGGAAGTTCAGCTAGCGCAACAGCCCGATCAGCTATGTTGGAAGCTTAATAGGAACGAACAATTTACTGTAAAGTCGATGTACAACGATGTCATCAACTCCACGGTCATTCCTAGTACCAAACATGTTTGGAAAGTAAAAGTGCCTTTGAAAATTAAAGTGTTTATGTGGTTTGTCCATAAACAGGTAATTTTAACAAAAGACAACTTGGTCAAGCGCAATTGGACTGGATCTACTAGGTGTAGCTTCTATGATCAGGACGAGACCATTAAGCATCTCTTCCTTGACTGTTCTTTGGCGAGAATTCTGTGGCACACTGTGCAAATTACTTTTAACATTACTCCGCCGAGTACGGTCGGGTCGTTATTTGGAACATGGCTGGATGGGATAGAGTCCGAAACAGCTAGACATATTCATGTAGGAGTGTATGCGTTGTTATGGGCAATTTGGAACTGCAGAAATGATTTGGTTTTTAAAAGAATAACTACTATTCATTTTTTTGCAGGTTTTATTCCATGCTACGGCGCTGATCCGTATGTGGTCCTTATTCACTCCGATGGAGGCCAGGAAGCGTTTGGTTACGGGATCTGTCAGGTGAGAGATGGTAGCGCGGGATATCTTCAACCGGTTTGGTTGGCGGTCATGTAATAGGATAGGCAATTAGTTTTCCTATCTTTTATTTTACCAGCCGGTTGTGGCCATTGTGGTTTTTCTTGGTTTAGCTGCGAGGCTCTCGGTGAGCTCACCTTTATTTTGTTGAAGACTATACGTCTTTGTTGAACCTATTTTATTTATTGATGTGGCCGTATGCATCGTTCTGATGCAGAGGCCGGGGAGTTCCTCCTTTTCGAAAAAAAGCAGGAGATATAATCGAATTCGTTAGCGAGATAATAGTCAGAGGAAAAGTAGGAGGCGATCTCATCTAGATATAGACGGGGACGACAACTGCGCCGTTCGGTTTAGAAAAAAGAGCTCGGGACCTCTTTTTTCGAGACAGCAAAAATACCATGGTTTCTGAGATACTGTGGTTTACAGAACTTCAGTTTTTCTGAAGCCAAACACATCAAAGTTTTCAAAACCATGGTTTTTTTTTTCAGAAACCACAGTATTCTTTGAAAACTTTAAAAAAACCTTGCTGCCAAACGCAGCCTAAACTGAAAAAAATACTGTGCACCGAAAATGAGTTTGCTAGCTAGCTTTTTACTGCCAATGCATGTGTTCATGTGCCTGTGTGTCGATGTTACATTTTTATGTGCGTTTGCTGAGGCTTCACCCCCATCACATTTCTTTATGTATATATATATATCCAATTGCATGCAAAGAAATTAAGGTTCGGCTCGGTCACGCGCTGCACCTGAGTGACTCAGACTCGTCTTTGGTCGCTTTAATTTTCTATCTTGCATTGCGTTGCTCGGCTACTTAAAAAGAAGTACGCGTTCATTAATTGGATATGCAATCAATTTTGAAATATATCCAATTGAATACAAAATTATTAATAAAATGTCTGAAATATAGCAAATAATGAAACCTACAAACTTCAAACTTTTCTTTCATACAATAACAAGGTCATACAAAAAAATACCACACTATAATCTATAAACCAAACCTAGGGAATTCTCAAAAATTACCTACCCCTAAGTGTTTCAACTGTGGCAGTTAAAACAAGCCTGACACCGTTGGCGGGTGCTACCAGTGGCTGGCACCATCTTTCAGCCCGTCACTGGCGTTGTTGTCCCACAACTAACATCGGTCTAGAGAACCAATGGCGAGCCTGGTCTCGCGTCCGCCACTGGTCTGTAAATTTCAATGGCAGGCCCACTTTTCTACCTGCCACAGCTATTAGGCAGAAATACCAGTGACAGGCTCATGCAGTGCCGGTCACTAATGTGCCTGCACTTATAACCTTTTTCTTAGTAGCGTTTCTTGGAAGAAAAATTGAAGAGCAGATTAGAGGCGAAATGGGGTCTTTATACATTGGGGAAAGAGTGACACTAATGAATGCATGACCGACAAATTCATCCATTTACCGACCACCGCTACAATTGTGTTCGGAGATAAGTAACCACCCGAAATGGTTTTGATTCCAGTCGGACTAGCAGAGGCACAATCACATTAGGACAATTTATGTCTGGGCAATTTGACTGCCCGTAAACATTAGATTTACGAATTTCGGGGCACATTGTCACCGTGCAGTCATATTTTTCATGTCCTTTCTCATCGGGTCTCCTCGCTGCAGAGCAACGCGCCATAGAACATGTATCGCGATGTGCTAGAAAAGTGGAACTAGATATGTGTTAGGTCAGTTAGCATTATTCAGTGCATTCAGTTCACCAAGCCAAGTGGTGCGATTCTTCTAAATGAGGCTCGATCGGGCGTTTGTACCATGGATGGCTAACGATGTGCATGTTGTGTTGCCACAATAATGTCGTGCTGTAGTAGAACCGAAGCACATCACGTGCGCGCGCTCAAATGTAAGACTGCACACACGTGTACAATACTAAACAATCTCACTCAAGTGGAAAAGTCTGGACCAAACCGACATTTGGACCCCAATCGACTACATTGTGTCAGCAGCTCTACGGATGATCCAACGGCAACACCTGAAGCGCTACAGGGCAATCCGGCAAGAGAGCAGCAGGCCAGGCCCAAGAGAACCATTCAACCCTAGCTCGTCTACGCGGCCCAGAATGGGCCCGCTAGCTAAACACTATTTAGCTGTCCTAGTGGCTCTATAGCGTGTGGTGGTGGCGGCCATGGCGGAGGTTTGGATAGTATAGTGGTGAGAGTGTTGGCTGGCTCGTTCCGTCCTCCTTCCTCCTCAATTCGAACTCCCTGTAATAATTGAGATCTGAGCATATGAACTAAGATAGATCGATTGGAGTGATTCATAGCTTACAATTGGCATCGGAGCTTCGTCCCTCACGCAACAAGTTCCGCTCCATCATCCCCACGCGATGAGGTTTGCGGCGCGCCGCCGCCGTGAAGCTATGGAGAGCATGTCATCGGCGACGAAGGCGGTGTACGAGTTCCTCAAGGCCAACCTAGCGGAGTCCCTCGACGTACGTTTCAAGCGCCAAGAGGAGGAAGCGGCTAAGTCGATGTGGTCCATCGTGGGCTATCTGACAACGCGCATCGACGATCTCAAGCTGTCGATCAGCGTCGACATGGGCGAGCTTCGCACCGGGCTGGAACGGGCGCCTTCCGCCTCCACTTCACCCGCACGAGGTCGACCGCCGGCAAGTCAATTCGCAACCGGCAGCGGAGACGCCGCCCCTGAGGGCATCCGATCTGCTCCAACAGCCAAGGGAAAGGACCACGCTCCGTACATACCACCACCGGCCAGAGGTACGAGATCCGACCACAATCCAGTGTTCAGTTCGCGGTTGGCTAAATTACACCGAGAGAGTACTGACACCTATGGATTTGCACCGCGCATCGACCGGCCCCATTTTGATGGCACCAATCCGAGGCTCTAGCAATCGAGATGTGAAGATTATTTCGGCATGTGTGGCATGCCGAAGCATCTCTGGGTCCAATTCGCCTCTACTCTGTTCTAAGGTGCAGCAGCGTGTTGGTTGGAATTGGTTCAGAGAAGAGCACATAATGCATGCTGGGAAGAATTTTGCAGACTGCTACAGTGCCAATTTGGTCGAAATCAGCATCAGGCGCTGGTTCGGAAATTCCACAGCATATTTCAGACATGCTCAGTGGAAGATTATGTGGAGCAGTTTGCTGAACTATATGATCAGCTATCAGCGTATGAGGCCGTTCCAGAGTCTGTGCATTATGTTACCAAATTTATCGATGGACTGAACCCGACTGTCAGAGTGCTGGTGGCATTACAACAATCGTCAGATCTGGATGCAGCTTATGAACTGGCGTTATTGCATGAGTCCCTGACTAGTTCTGCTCTTCAACAAGGACATTCTGTCAAGCGACAACAGTATACACAGGCAGTCACTTCGACCAAACCAGCTACGACCAAAACTGCTGAAGATAGACGAACTAATTCAGATGTTCAAAGACAGAAGCTAGGTGAGGACAAATGGGAAGCACTAAGATCTTACCGCAAGGCCAAGGGCCTGTGTTTTATGTGTGGAGAGAAATGGAGCAGAGACCACCAATGCAAACAGACAGTATCACTGCATGAACTACAAGAAATGGTTGAATTTTTTCAGTGCACATCAACAGAAGATCTGCTTACTGATGAGGATGAAGAAGTGAATCTTATGGCTATCTCAGAAGCAGCTGAAGGAAAATCAGCCCACAACAAGGCCTTCCAATTAAGTGTTGTTATTCAGGGACAACAGAGAACATTCTTGGTAGATTCAGGAAGTACCCATTCCTTTGTGGATACCAATTCAGCTAGCACATTGGCAGGAGTGAAGAAATGTACAACAATGAAGGTGAAGGTTGCTAATGGAGGAATTATGAGTTGTGACAGCTATGTACCAAAGTGCCAGTGGTCAGTGCAAGGAGTTCTGTTTGAACATGACCTTAGAATCTTGCCTCTCAGCTGTTATGATGGAATTCTGGGTATGGACTGGTTAGCTAAACATAGTCCAATGACAGTAGACTGGGAACAACAATGGATGTCCTTCCCCTTGCAGGGTTAGTCTATAACAATTCAAGGGGCAACTGAAGGAAATATGCCCTAGAGGCAATAATAAAGTTATTATTTATTTCCTTATTTCATGATAAATGTTTATTATTCATGCTAGAATTGTATTAACCGGAAACATAATACATGTGTGAATACATAGACAAACATAACGTCACTAGTATGCCTCTACTTGACTAGCTCATTAATCAAAGATGGTTATGTTTCCTAACCATAGACATGTGTTGTCATTTGATTAACGGGATCACATCATTAGGAGAATGATGTGATTGACATGACCCATTCCGTTAGCCTAGCACTTGATCATTTAGTATATTGCTATTGCTTTCTTCATGACTTATACATGTTCCTGTAACTATGAGATTATGCAACTCCCGTTTACCGGAGGAACACTTTGTGTGCTACCAAACGTCACAACGTAACTGGGTGATTATAAAGGAGCTCTACAGGTGTCTCCGAAGGTACATGTTGGGTTGGCGTATTTCGAAATTAGGTTTTGTCACTCCGATTGTCGGAGAGGTATCTCTGGGCCCTCTCGGTAATGCACATCACTATAAGCCTTGCAAGCAATGTAGCTAATGAGTTAGTTATGGAATGATGCATTACGTAACGAGTAAAGATACTTACCAGTAACGAGATTGAACTAGGTATTGGATACCGACGATCGAATCTCGGGCAAGTAACATACCGATGACAAAGGGAACAACGTATGTTGTTATGCGGTTTGACCGATAAAGATCTTCGTAGAATATGTAGGAGCCAATATGAGCATCCAGGTTCCACTATTGGTTATTGACCGAGAATAGTTCTAGGTCATGTCTACATAGTTCTCGAACCCGTAGGGTCCGCACGCTTAACGTTACGATGACAGTTTTATTATGAGTTTATAAGTTTTGATGTACCGAAGATTGTTCGGAGTCCCGGATGTGATCACGGACATGACGAGGAGTCTCAAAATGGTTGAGACATAAAGATTGATATATTGGACGGCTATATTCGGACACCGGAAGTGTTCCGGGTGATTTCGGAGAAAACCGGAGTGCCGGAGGGGTTACCGGAACCCCCCGAGGAAGTATTGGGCCTTAGTGGGCCTGACGGGAGAGAGAGGGCAGCAGCCCAGGAGGTGGCGCCCCCCCTCCCATGGGGAATCCGAATTGGACTAGGGGAGGGGGGCGCGGCCCCTCTTTCCCTCTCCCTCTCCCTCTCTTTCCTTCCCCCTTCCTCCTTCCTAGTTGGACTAGGAAAGGGGAGTCCTACTCCCACTAAGAGGAGGACTCCCCCTCCTTGGCGCGCCCCCTAGGGCCGGCCGGCCTCCCCCTTGCTCCTTTATATACGGGGGCAGGGGGGCACCCTAGGACACACAAGTTGATCTTCGTGATCGTTCCTTAGCCGTGTGCGGTGCCCCCCTCCACCATATTCCACCTCGGTCATATCGTTGCGGTGCTTAGGCGAAGCCCTGCGTCGGTAGAACATCATCATCGTCACCACGCCATCGTGCTGACGGAACTCATCCCCGACACTTTGCTGGATCGAAGTCCGGGGATCGTCATCGAGCTGAACGTGTGCTGAACTCGGAGGTGCCGTACGTTCGTTGCTTGGATCGGTCGGATCGTGAAGACGTACGACTACATCAACCGCGTTGTCATAACGCTTCCGCTTACGGTCTACGAGGATACATGGACAATACTCTCCCCTCTCGTTGCTATGCATCACCATGATCTTGCGTGTGCGTAGGAAAATTTTGAAATTACTACATTCCTCAACAGTGGCATCCGAGCCCAGGTTTTATGCGTTGATGTTATATGCACGAGTAGAACACAAGTAAGTTGTGGGCGATACAAGTCATACTTCTTACGAGCATGTCATACTTTGGTTCAGCGGTATTGTTGGATGAAGCGGCCCGGACCGACATTACGCGTACGCTTACGTGAGACTGGTTTTACCGCCGTGCTTTGCACACATGTGACTAGCGGGTGTCTGTTTCTCCAACTTTAGTTGAACCGAGTGTGGCTATGCCCGGTCCTTGCGAAGGTTAAAACAGCACTAACTTGATGAACTATCGTTGTGGTTTTGATGCGTAGGTAAGAACGGTTCTTGCTCAGCCCGTAGCAGCCACGTAAAATTTGCAACAACAAAGTAGAGGACGTCTAACTTATTTTTGCAAGGCATGTTGTGATGTGATATGGTCAAGACATGATGCTATATTTTATTGTATGAGATGATCATGTTTTGTAACCGAAGTTATCGGCAACTGGCAGGAGCCATATGGTTATCGCTTTATTGTATGAAATGCAAACGCCCTGTAATTGCTTTACTTTATCACTAGCGGTAGCGGTAGTCGTAGAAGCAATAGATGGCGTAACGACAATGATGCTACGATGGAGATCAAGGTGTCGCGCCGGTGATGATGGTGATCACGACGGTGCTTCGAAGATGGAGATCACAAGCACAAGATGATGATGGCCATATCATATCACTTATTTTGATTGTGTTTGATGTTTATCTGTTATACATCTTATTCTGTTTTGTTTGACGGTAGCATTATAAGATGATCTCTCACTAATTATCAAGAAGTGTTCTCCCTGAGTATGCACCATTGCGAAAGTTCTTCGTGCTGAGACACCACGTGATGATCGGGTGTGATAGGCTCTACGTTCAAATACAACGGGTGCAAAACAGTTGCGCACGCAAAATACTCAGGTTAAACTTGACGAGCCTAGCATATAACAGATATGGCCTCGGAACACGGAGACCGAAAGGTCGAGCGTGAATCATATAGTACTGTTTGTGTAATGTGGGCTATATAAATAGCCTGAATTGTGGCCGGCTTTGATGTATATATTAGACCTTTTCATTTCCCTGCATTATGATTATCACAGATGACGGAGTTATATATGATCCAGCCTCGGTATAGTTGATGTTGGTGAAATTGTTACTAAAGTTTAATTATATCTATTTTCATCCCTCGCTCATGCTGTTTATGGTTGTGGAGTGAGCCATGGTTTTTCATTCATTCCGGCAACCGCTGACGTATATGAATGTATTCCGCCGGGGTTCAGGTGTGACCAGCTGTGATTTTGGTCCGGCCAGATTTTTTGATGCAGAGTGACCTGACCCGACCACACTGTTGATCGACGGGGCTGGGGGGGACATAGATTTAGGTGTAGGTCTGCATAGCTAACTAGAACAGCCTGGGTTTGTATTATTTTACTAACTAAAACAGTGGCCCTTGCAAAATGCGAGGGCACCTAGCTACTACATCAAACCCTCTAAAAAATCTTTCGAAATTCCAAATAATTTTAGAAAATAAACGTTAAAGAAAGTTATTTCTTAGGACAAATATTTTTTTGGTCTCTATAATATTTTTTTCTCGATTTCGTCCTCCAGTTATTCCAGCAGGTAATTTTATTGATGAACTCTTAATACTATGTATATTTGTTCCCTCTTGTGGGTTTCACCGTTTAAACATTTTGATCATGTGACACCTTTGTGTAAGACACATCACACAACTTTAACTTTGGAAATTATTTTTCCATATTAAAAAAACAACCATATGTTCTTAAAATCATCAAAAATATGAAAGAACATACAATTTTAAGAAAAATCTAAAATGTTCTTTTCACTAAATATTCAATTTTATGAAAGAACATACAATTTTAAGAAAAATCTAAAATGTTCTTTTCAATTTTATGAATATGGCCAAGCATCACCGTAAATATTCAATTTGTCTTATTTAATTATTTACTTTATTACTATATTTAATTTTATTTCCATATTTTGTAGTATAATAAACATATGTTGTGCTGATATGATGATTTTATTTAGAATATGGGACAACTTTTATTGGGGTATTTCAAGGCAGTGAGTACTCAATGCACCCCAAATCAGGAGACGCCTTGATCACAATAAAATTAAAAAAAGAGAAAACTAAAAAAATAAATCCCTTAAGGAAGAAATAAAATAAAATATAAACTAAAAAAATCATAATAGCGAGGTCATCTAAGCTAAAATGAATAATTGGGAGTAATATTACCCTTGAAGAAGAAATAAAATAAAAAAAATCTAAACAAACAATAAAAAATTGCACAAAATTTACACAGAAATTTGGGTAAGTCATTTTTTAACAACCGGATAACTGAGTACAAGTAGTGAATTGAATAATTAATTGTGACAGAGATGGACCTCGCCACACCGGTTGGCCTGGACCAGCGACGGTCATGCATGCATGGATGCACTTGTAGCCCATACGTTCAAGAAAACAAAACAAACATAATCGAACACTCGAGTTTTCTAACAACTAATGGATTACTGACATTGCTACTACCCTTTAAGTAGAAATAGAATGAGAAAAAACTCTAAAACAAAATAATATCAAAAGGTAAACACAATCTACACAGAAATCACACTTTTTTATATTACGCAAGATAAGCACATAATTGTGAAATTTATGGAATTGCGATATGTTATAACATGCAGAAACTGCGCTTTGTTATAGTATGCAATAATAAATGTATAATAGTGGAGTTAGTGTCAGTGATAGTACCATTAAATAAGAAAAAATGAACTAAAAACTATAACAAAATCAAAATGACAAAGTTTTCTAAGGAAAAATGAATTAGAGGCATTAGTATTGCCCTTTAAGAAAAATGCTCTCTATCTACGGAGAAATTACATTCTTTATAATATACAGAATAAGCATATAATAGTGAAATTACAAAAAAATACTAATAAAAATTGTATTAGCGGGATCGATATTACCTTTAGAGAAGAAAGAAAATAACATACAAACTAAAAAGGAATCAAAATAATGAAGTTTTCTTGGTGGCATTGGTTTTACCCTTTCAGAAGAATAATGAAAAATAATAAAACAATAATGACAAAATTTGGGATGCGGATTTGGTGAATATGGTTCCACGCGCACCCTTTATGAATAGTAAATAAAAAAATACTAGAGTAAATATAAGAAATCTGAAACTTTTTTGTAATATACATAGTCAACCGGTATACTCATGTGAAGTTTCACGAAGAACTCACATCCATGGTACCCTGGGCAAAAATGAAAAATCAAAGCTATATTAAACAACATGTTTGATGAATAGTATGGTCCCAATTGTATTTTCTTCACTAAGAATACCATGGATGTCAATACATCAAGAAACTTCATATGTGAGTAGAATCGTGAAAAAGTTTCATATGTGAGGGGTTACCGGAACCCCCCGGGGAAGTATTGGGCCTTCGTGGGCTTGAGGGGAGAGAGAGGGCAGCAGCCCAGGAGGTGGCGCGCTCCCTCCCATGGGGAGTCCGAATTGGACTAGGGGAGGGGGGCACGGCCCCTCTTTCCCTCTCCCTCTCCCTCTCTTTCCTTCCCCCTTCCTCCTTCCTAGTTGGACTAGGAAAGGGGAGTCCTACTCCCACTAAGAGGAGGATTCCTCCCTCCTTGGCGCGCCCTCTAGGGCCGGCCGGCCTCCCCCCTTGCACCTTTATATACGGGGGCAGGGGGGCACCCTAGGACACACAAGTTGATCTTCGTGATCGTTCCTTAGCCGTGTGCGGTGCCCCCTTCCACCATATTCCACCTCGGTCATATTGTTGCGGTGCTTAGGCGAAGCCCTGGGTGGGTAGAACATCATCATCGTCACCACGCCGTCGTGCTAACGGAACGCATCCCCGACACTTTGCTGGATCGGAGTCCGGGGATCGTCATCGAGCTGAACGTGTGCTGAACTCGGAGGTGCCGTACGTTCGGTGCTTGGATCGGTCGGATCGTGAAGATGTACGACTACATCAACCGCGTTGTCATAACGCTTCCGCTTACGGTCTACGAGGGTACGTGGACAATACTCTCCCCTCTTGTTGCTATGCATCACCATGATCTTGCGTGTGCGTAGGAAAATTTTGAAATTACTACGTTCCTCAACAGCAACACCTGTTGAGTTTGCTTATACCATCATAGAACTGTCTGTAGTGACTGATGAAAATGCTCCCACTCTCATACCATAAATTCAGGGACTTATTGAGGAATACAAAGATGTGTTTGCTGTCCCAGTTGGTTTACCCTCTGAAAGAGCTTGTGATCATGTCATTCCTCTTATTCCTGGTGCCAGACCATTTTCTCACATGCCCTACAGGCTGGCCCCAAAGCTAAAGGATGAGGTAGAGAAGCAAATCCAAGAGATGTTGGATTCTGGTGTCATTAGAAGGAGTAATAGTCCCTTTTCTTCACCTATTCTCTTGGTCAAAAATAAGGATCATACATGGAGGCTAGTGGTGGACTATAGGCACCTGAATGCACTTACAGTCAAAGGAAACTATCCTATGCCTGTGATAGATGAACTCCTGGATGAATTACATGGTGCTCAATGGTTTACAAAACTGGATCTCATAGCTGGATATCATCAAATTAGATTAGCTCCTGGAGAAGAGTACAAGACATCATTTCAAACCCATCATGGGCATTTTGAATTCCTGGTTGGTTTTGGGTTGACAAGGGCACCAAACACCTTCCAAGGTGCCATCAATGTTTCCTTATCACAAGAGCCTGAAATGCCGAGGACCTTTGTACTAGCCTTCTTTGATGATATTTTGATTTTCAGTAAAACACTGAAACAACACTTAGAACATGTCAGGAGGGTTTTGGAACTGCTTAGAAAGGACAAGTGGTATGTGAAATTTTCCAAATGTGACACTACAAGAAATATGTCAACTTGTGACCACCACTATTGGTCACTGAAAGGTCAAGGTTATTATTTCATTACATACATAATCTTGCAAAGTATAAAAAAGTGCAATTTCTATGTAAATTGTGTGCCATATTTTATCGTTATTTGTTTCTATTTTTTATTTTCTTTCTTCTTAAATGGTAATACCAATGTCACTAACTCATTGTTTCTTTAAAAACTTCATTATTTTGATTTTGTTTCTGTGTTGTTTCATTTTCTTTAATCTTAAACGGTAATACCAAGCCACTACTTCATTCTTTCTTAGAAACTTCATTATTTTGAAATTCATAGTTTTTACTTCATTTTCGTTCTTATGAAACGGTAATACATATGCGGCTAATTCATTAATTCTTATGAAACTTTTTTTGGTGAAAATACCACTATAATACGCTCATTTTTGCATATTATAAAAAAGCACAATTTTTGTGTAATGTGTGCAAATTTTATCATTGTCTTTTATTTCATTTGCTTTCTTCTTAAAGGGTAATACCTAAGCCACTAATTCATTAATTCTCGGAAAACCTTATTATTTTGATTGTGTTTTAATTTTCATTTATTTTTCTTTTTTAAAGGTAATACTAAAGTCACTAATTCATTATTTCTTTAAAAAAACCATCATTTTGATTATGTTTTAGTTATTACTTCATTTTCAAAAACAGAAGAAAAAATGCATCCAGACAACCAATAAGAAAAACACGTAACATGCTTCAGCCCAACAAAAAATCGACTAACCCAAAATATGGCCATTCAAAAAATCCAGCCCAATACAGAACAGCACACACAAAGGATAAAAAAACCCAGCACACATCTTGTAGCAGCATCCAACGGACGAAAAATTCGAACTGACCCAAATTTTGGCAGCAAAGTTTTTAGAAAACTGCTGTAAGTGAAAACCAAAGTATTCCCATCGGTGGGCAAGTAATACCGCAGTTTCTAAAAACCAACGCTTTTCTTAGTTTTTACATGTGTTTGGCTGGTGCTGTTTTATCAAAGTTTTCACCAAGTATTTAGCATGCATGACTGAGTATTTAGCTGCTGCTAACGGTGGCTGGGTGCATGCACACGTCCGCCCGACCTAGATGCTAGGATCTATAGAAAATGTCTATCTCTGCTGCATCTACATGCATGTCATCTAACCTAGAATATGTCTATCCTAGAATCACGTATGGCCTTTGCTTGGTCCACTAGCGTTGAAGACTTGAACTAATCCACCTATATATATACCCCTCTTCAAACGAACACACAATCGCAAGATATTCTAGTCTTCACACAACAAGTTTCTCCTGATTTACAAATGTGATCTACAGCAAGTTAGTAGGTATGCTCTATTATCAATCATTTTTTTCGAGGGTTGGGGGATCTAGGAAAGTGTATACCTGAGATGTCATATGCATATGTGTAGGTGTGTTATATTGTCAATCAGAATGTTGGGTAATTTTTTGATGTGCAAACGTAGGGAAGATGATGAATTAGCTATCATTGAAGCTTTGTATGCTAATGATAGAAGCTCGGCCAACCACACACGTATACATACATCCATCCTTACGGGAGATCGGTACGTGCGAGAAGTTCTAGAAGGTCATGAATTGAGATGCAAACGAGATTTTCGGATGGAGCAGTATATTTTTCGTAACTTAGTCCAGTGCCCTCGAGAAAGATGCCATCTAAGATATACAAATTTTGTCTCAGTGGAAGAACAAGTAGGCATATTTTTATATGTCGTTTCAAAGAATGCAACCAATCGTACACTCCAAGGGCAATTTCAGCATAGTGGTGAGGTCATAAGTCGCTATTTCCATATTGTGTTGAACGCCCTCATGATATTGTCAGGAAGTATAATACAGTTGCCTCCAATTAATGTTCCTCTCAAAGTTGCAAGAAATACGAAATTTATGCCATATTTGAAGGTATTATTCACCTTTTAACCCTTCAGTGCTATAACCATATATAAATACAAAGTTTTCATTGTATGTAATTTTTTTGTAGGATTGTATTGGAGCAATAGATGGAACACATATTCCAATTACCATATATCCAAATGACCAAGGTCCATATCATAACAGAAAGGGAACACTGTCACAAAATGTTATGGTTGCATGTGATTTTGATAATCGTTTCATCCATGTCAGCAGCGGATGGGAAGGTTCCGCTTCTGACCCTCGTGTTCTACAAGATGCTCTTGAAAATAACTTCTATGTCCCCGAAGGAAAGTTTTATTTGGTGGATGCTGGTTATGCGAATACGCCTAATTTTATTGCACCTTATCGCAATGTAAGGTACCATTTGCTGGAGCAGGCTAAATGCAATCAGCGGCCGCGGAATCCTCGAGAACTATTCAACCTGAGGCATGCACAACTTCGTAATCATGTTGAGCGTATAATTGGAGTTCTGAAGAAGCGTTTCCCTATACTAAAATGTGCATCGCAATACCCCATCGACTCGCAAGCAGAAATTGCGATAGCATGTTGTGCTCTTCATAATTTCATTTGTAGTAATGAGGGTGGCGAACAATGGTTGGACCAAGTTGAATCGGAGATTGATCCAGTAAAAATAATTGATGTTCCAAGTGGAGATATGAAGTATACAAATGACATACATTCTCTCAATGAGCGACGAGCACTAGGTAGCACAAAAAGGGATGAAATAGCCAATGCCATGTGGAATGACTATCAAGACTATCTCAGACGGACTAGAAGAAATACTGCATGACTTTCATTTGCTCTCCTTTTTATATATGTTTTTGTTCAGAAGTGTACTGAATAAAATAAATTCATATATTTTAGCAATTTTTTTCCGGTAGGTTGGATGTCTCATGAGTACAATAAAATAAGCAGAATATTAATATTGTATACGAGGCATGAATAAAAAGAATCAATAGAGTTATTGTGCTTCCTTTATTCACAATATAGAAAGAAACATGATACTACTTAATTGGCAACGATTCATGAAAGATGACACTGAACGAACGTATAATGAAATGGTAACATGATTAAATAAAATGTCTCCTGCTTTGGTAACCTTCAGACATGCGGGGCCACCACTTCTTTGATAATTACGGAAAGAACATCATCGTCTACTTCCATGAATGTTTGACGGTTTAGCATATCTTCTATCAGATGGTTAATCATCTTGTGTTGGTCACTTGTAGTGAGTCCCAATGTTCTAAGTTTCTGAATACAGTTTGGCATGCCATAAGGATCATTTTTGGGGTCATTCCTTTCCATTTGGGCCATCTTGATTTCCTTGTAGCTGTCAATTTGCTTTGTCTTCATTTCCTTATAAGTCTGCATTTCTTCTTCCCTCACAGAAACCAAGTTGGCCAACACAATGTCCTTGCCTCTTTTTCCCTTAGTTTTGTCACTTCCATCATCAGATCCTTTTGAATTCCGAAGCCTCTTCCTTCGAGGTGAATCCACACTTGTTAAATCTTCTACTGTTGAAACATGATTTTCATTACTCCCTAGAGGTTCTGAATATCCACCATATGATAAATCAACATCGTCACCATATATATTTCCACCCCAGTCATATTCTAGGATTGCTGATCCCAGAGCAGATAGTGTTGCCTCAGGAGTATCCATACTAGAAGCCCTCATAACATCATCAGTATAGGTTCCATGTTCAGGAAGATGGGACATATTCTTGCCATCAGTTGTCCTTTTGCAATGCTTGCCTTCTACCATTTTACCTGCATACAAATTAGGTGACTAATAAGTGACATGATAGGAGTAACTTCTTAATTTTAATCATTGTCAGAAACAAACCTTCATGAATTTCATATAGAACATCATAGTATGGGAATGGTTCCTCCACTTGCGCTGTTCAGTTGATAGCTCCTCCCATTTTTCATCTAAAGCCGTTGGAACTTTGTTCTTGGGATCCCAACCAAATCCACTCTTTTCCACAATAGACTTGACGACATTCAGTTCCTTCTTCAGCCTTTGCTCCCTATCTTTCAGCTGTTGAACAGTAAAATTAGCTCCAGGAGGTCTCGCATTTAATCGGTCTTTCATAGCCTGCCATCCTTCCTTTGTCCACCCATTTTGGCCACGGTACTTCCCCACATCTGAGTACTCTTTCATCATTGACACTAGAAAAGCTAAGAGACCATTAGTCCATGCTGCTCTGTCCTTTTTTGGCTCTGCAATTGTTTTTTAATTGTTAGTTGAGGATTGGCATATAATCATAGCAAGACAATATGATGCGTTGACAAGTAAAAGATGATGTACGTACTCAACATGACTACAGTTAGATGTTGAGCTAACTAGACAAGTGCAAGAAATAGATCAATCAGTCGGCGTTCAATAGCAAGATTAATTTAACCAGGACGTACATCATAGTTCATTAATCAACTAGATTAAAGCAATGCAATCTTAGGAGTGTTGCCATCATATTTTTTTCTATATGTGCGTGTACGTGCGCCGTTTGTACTGCATTGACTACCTAGCAAAGCCTTGTGCGTACGAGTGTTCTTCAGACAGACCAATCGATCTACTCCATGAACTACTCAAGACATGCGCTACTTGCAGGAAATTAATAGGCATACAAGTACACTGTTGGGAATAACCCGTGGCGAGCCTGGCGAGCTGGTGCGCGCGAGCGCGTGTGGTGGGCGCGTCGGACTCGGACCAGGGCAAGGTTGGGTGCGTGCGTGCGTGCCCAAGTGTAGGCGTGTGTGTGTGTGTCAGCGTGTGTGTGCGCTGGGTAGCTAGCGAGGGATCGGGAGGAGTGGACCGCGTCGGGTGCGCGCGTGGCCACGGCGATCGCGTGCATGCGCGATCGGAGTGCGCGAGCCGGTGCGCGCGCGGGATGTGGCGAGTGGCTAGTGGGAGCGTACGTGCGCGGCCCGACATGTCGGAACTCGCAGGTATAAATTCCACTCCCTCCCCGTGTAATCGCTGAGGCAATCGAGTTCGAGCTCGAGGTGAAAAACAGAAAAACCCGCACGTGCGGGTGGGGGGGGGGGCGTTCGAGCGCCGACAAATCTTCTGTGTCCTTCTTCCTCCCCTCCGGTCGTGTCTCTGGTGATCACCGTCGAGTGCCGCAGC